>NW_008796111.1:2490467-2581665 GCF_000699145.1 Aptenodytes forsteri | reverse complement strand
GCCGCGCTGCCAGGGGCTGGTCCTGGGCTGCCCGGGCGCCGTTTGGGTCAGGCTTTTTGTCTTCTCCTCCGCTTTTTCCTTTTTTTCCCCCCCTTTTTTCCTTTTTTTATTTATTTTCCCGCACCCCTGCCGTCCTTTCCATGTAGCAAAGCATCAGCAAAGCCGGGGCGCTGCAACGCTTTGGGGCCTACACGCAATGATTAATTGCAACTTCTCCAACTTTCCTCTTCTGGTGTTTGTGCAAGATCAGAAAAGATGAGTCCGTGGGCAAAAGTCAGAGGGAACTTGCTCATTTTTTCCTCTCTCTTGCAAAGCTCTCCCCTCAGCTTGGGGTGCTCGCCTAGAGCCAGAGCCGGGGGAGGCTGCTGAGATCTCTTCTGCTCTCACAAGGAAACGCTCAAGCACGGATCATATTGTCTCTCTGTGCTTCTGGAGTCACGTCTGGTTCTCAGTTGTCACTTTAGATGGTTGAATGCCCCTGTTTTTCTGTGTAGCGGGAGTAGTATGTTTAAAGATTCAATTAGTGTTTTGCAAATCAAGCAGTGAAGTTATTTAGTTTAATTATGTTGCATTTAATTAGCAGAGAAAAATCAATGCTGTTTTGTATTTTTTATTGTAAGGAATAGCTAGGCAGTTTCCTACTGGGGAACGTAGGGTAGCAGCCTGAGTCAGGATGTGCGAAGTACAGCGTTCAGGCTTTCCAGGACAGCAGCCACCGATTTAGGAGAGATTCCTGTTTCAAAGGAGTAAAGTTGGTAGCAGTGCTTTCTGGTTTTGATCATTCGATCCTGGTTTGTTCTGCGCTGCACTGTGTATGAATATGTTCTCCTGTGGTACGGGTTCTGGAGCGGCCTCCAGGAATAAGCAGACTTGGCTGCCTGGCAGCCGGCTTTTAAGTGCAGTACGCAGGCACGTTTCCAGCTCTTAGCGCTAAGTTACTGTCTAACAAGTGTGCATCACATCATGGGACAAATGTTATTCCAGAAATATCATAGGTTAATCTGATGCACGATCCCTTACATAGAATCGCAACATAACGCTTTGCTTTGGGATTCTGGCTATGTCTTTTCAATGCTTACTGGTATATCGCTGCAACTGTTTGTCTGGGAAGCGGGTAACTGAGTAAGAAGGTGTTAGCAGCATATATAGACCTGGGGCCAGCTCTAAAATAATTGCCACTTGTTTATGCTAGAGGTGAATTTGGCTTGGGATTTTAGTAACTGCTGATAGCGCTGTAGACAGTAATTACAGATGTATAAATAAGTGATCACGTTTTGTTTATTCGCGTGCAGTAAATAACCCTGTGAGAATAGTAAATATAACTCCACACCAGCGAAGCAGCGTGAAGAGTTCAAATGCGGGAAGATGACTCTGTAGACACATACAAACGCAGTGCGGTTCCATAAACAATAGAACAGAAAGGCCAAAAATACCATACAAAAATCATACGCTGCGCAACCTAGAGACCCGACCTTGCAACACACTGAACTCCCATTGAAGAACTCAAGACATCATGCAGGATCCATCCCCAGGTCAGTGCTGTAAATGTACAGTTTTGAAGATGCAATGGGTGAAGCCTTGATGTGGAGGCATTCTGTCTAGTGGGTGTGTATCGTAGTGATGATTTGCTGAACAAGAGAAACTGTAAATCTGGGAAACTGTCCTCTTTCAACTGCTCGTGCTTTCATTTCTTTAAGAAGGGTATTTAAAAAAAAAAAATTAAATCCAGTCCAAATATAAACTGGAGGAGAAGAGATGGGGAAGGGGAGGGGAGGAGGGCTGGAAGCCAGCTGTTTCAGTGCAGTACAGTCTTGATCACCGTTTCTGAGTGTTTGAACTTCTGATTGACACAAACAGTTTGGTTAATAGCGTCACCGAATAAACACAGTCTGTAATACTGCAGTAATTCTGGGATAGTATTTGTCAAAATGTATACAGTAGCAGAACAAAGGATACAGAGTCATGAAACAAACACTATGAGGTCTAAGGTCTGCGTATTTGTGTACATTTGAATTTGTTTTTTTCTTATGGGAACGGAAATAGAAGCAAACCCCATTATGTTGTAAATAAAATAGGCTGTTGCCAGATAACAAGCCATCTTGACACTTCGGAATTGGCTTGGGCTTTGGTTTAATTCTCATGTTCATCTAGTCAGGCTGCTGGGAAAAGAAGTGTTACCTTATAGGGTTAGATCCCTAGAGGTCTTACATACATCTGCTCCCTGGGTCCTTAAATGAAACACCTTGTCGGCACTTAATAAAAACCAATAATAAACGATTAGAGATAACAGCTACCATCCTGGCCACCAAGAAGAGCGGGCAAGGCTCCCCCTGGAGCCTCTCTGTACTGTTGTTTAATCAACAGAAGGGTCACTGTAGAGCGATTCAGAGCACTGCTTTGGAGTGAAGGGGAGCCATCTGGTAATGTAGAATAAGACGGTATATTTTGTTTTCACTAGTATTAGACTGCCTGTTTCGTTAGGCTCCAGCCAGGAGACTTCCAAATACTTTTTGGAAGCAGAATCCCCATTGACTTGAAGAGAAGGAATGGCATCTAGTGTTGGTATTTCGTTACTGTAGAACTGTGACTTTTTGTCTTCGCTTTCAGGAGATATTTGCTCCCACCCTAGTTAGTCTTAGAGTTTTGATCTAAAATCCAAAATAGGGATGCCAAGAAAGAGTGGAGAAGGTCACGGATTCTCCTTGGGTTTCCTGTTACCATGGCAATACATGAATTCCGGTATTTATTTACCTGATGGATTACGTGCTTCAGGGAGTTGAACTATTCTGCATCATTCAGTGAGAATAAGGGGACAGTTAGACACCATCAGGTCTAAAACAAAAGCTCTTCCATGAAGCAGGTCCATTCAAGAACGCCCTTTATTAAAACCAAAGAACGTATGGGTGCCATACTTTGAAGGTTTCTTCTACTTGATGTTTTCAGTCTTAATCTTGTAATTTCTTGCAGGGTTTTCATATCCCATGTAAGCTTGCTTTTCAATAGCTGTCTGCTAAAGGTTGTTTGAGATAACTGTTTCAAGCGTTAGCTACCTGGAGTGCAGTCAGTTATCTCTATTCTGCTCAGGACTCAGCTGGATGTATTTATTCCCAGCAGATTGAAAATGCTGTTGTCTTCACCTTTTGCTCATAAGCATTTGCCTGATAAGCAAATTCATCTCTGAAGTCTCATCCTTTAGTATTGGTGGTATAAACATCTAGGGGCAATCCCAGGAGAACTCCGTTCTTAAGGAAAATGGCAAAATACAAGAAAGAATTCAGGAGGCCAGGTTATTCCCATCTTTGTAGGAACTTAATGTTTGTTCAGAGTCTTCCACGCCAATTTACACGATTCTGAACTGTGCATCTGTGAATGTTTTTGTATTAATGTGAAGTTTCCCGGGGGTCTTACTTTTGGGGAAGATACGTTTTGAACAGTCATCTCTTGGATCATTCTGTGGAAATAATCCTGCGTATTTTTTACACCTGTACAGTTGTCTGCAGTTTCTCTTCGTTTAAGGTATGCTTAGGTGAGTTACTAGGCAGATCTCTTTCTCGGTTCAGTTGTGCATTCACCACTGTACCATGTTCTTCAGTGTAAGTGAGGGCTTTCAAGTTAGAAGTTTTGCAGTTGACCAGTGTAAGTGCTGCTCTACTGGTGGTTTTCAAACGAAGTAAAAATTCTCTGTGAAATGTCTTGTCCTGGAATCTGAAAATTAAACTCTTCTAAAGACTCACTTCACAACCCTTAAAGGCAATTCAGTTCCAATTCTTCCTTACTTGGGCTTTTAGCACCTACTGCATTTCCTACTGTATGCCCCTCGGATAGTGGCATTGCATGTGTGTTTTATTGTAACTTGTTTAAAAAGCATCAACAATTCAGTCTAGTTTTGCATAGAGGCAAAATACAGGTACAAGATGATCACTATTTAGTGTTTCCTACAAAATGGCACAAAGAACAGAATTTTGCATTTTTTGTAAGTCGGCATAGGCTTGACAGGTGTTCTGTTGCATAGCTTCAAGATTGGAGTGTTCAGAAATGTAGCCTGTGGGATAACTGCTGCAAGATTGAGATGGTCATAGCAGTTGTAAGAAGGAAGTGGACAAGGAGTGGAGAAAAAAGACAGCTGAAGTCTACTGGAATGTGAAGCAGCTGGGTTGTGCCTCGGTCAGTGAAAAAGCAGAAACTGGAAACAATTGCTAAATTTATTTTCAGTGCAAGCAATCGTTTTCCTTGAACCGCAATGACTAAATATATCTATCGGTGTGATTTTTACGTGGTGGTAACTCTTACTGGCTCTTGCTAACCTCCTGGCAAACAGAGAGATGAGCGGAAGTTCGCTGTCAGTCAAGATCGTAACACAAATGTCCCTCATCCAGGTCCATTGCTTCACTTGCAGAGAACATTTCCTATTTGTAAGGGACCTGTAATCTATCAGCATGGCTTTACTTGTTGCAATGTATTGCATGAGTGGAAGAAACCTGGTATCTGTTCCTAGGGAAGGGAGTATTTCTCTAACTGCTTTTTAAGGTTTCCTTGGGGTATTGTTCATCTTTTTGGAAGTTTTGAATTGCAGTTGATACCTCAGCCGATATTCTTATAACTCTATCTGTAAGTGCCTCTGTGCTATGTTAGAAAGGCTCTGATGCAAAGGTGTGGGTCTTTTTTAAAAAATATACGTTAACTCCTTATTTATTCCAAAGTTGAAAGCCTGTGGGTAGAATTGGCAAAATGAGCTTTGCCATTGACTTACAAATCCTTTGAAAGGAAAGCGTTCGATTCCGAAGCTTACAGCATCTTAACTGCAAGTGGACAAGTGGAGGAACATGAAGTGTAAACTTTCTAGACTTTATTTTAAAGAAACCAGAGATGTTATACCTTTCCCTGGCAGAGGCATTTGATGGCTAATCAGATTTAATTCAAGCACTTAATCATTATGTGTATTACAGGAGATGTCTACACAGTTCTCAGTTGGGCTACTGAGAGGTGACAGCTGGAATTGTTAGTTATCATAGCATCTAATTTGGAAATCCTTGTACCCCAGCAAAGGTAAGATGATAGAGAGCATCTCCTGTCTTTGTGCCAGGTAAAACTCCAGAAATGATGTAGTATACTAAAAACAACAAATTACATGTCAGAGCTACAGGTAAAGGTGATTTAATAGCCTCCTTCCTCTCTCCTGCTCCTCACCACACCCATCATTTTGCAGTTTGGATACATGTAGAGGAAATAGCTTGTTCCATTTTCCAAGGCAAACCATCCCAACATTTTTCTGCTGAAACTAGAGATCTGGAGTTTTGGGGTCTTTTGCCGGTTTGCAAAGCTATTGACCTCTGTGTACTGTTGCTTAGCAGTGAAATGAATCCTTCCAGTCTGTATTCTTCCTGTGGAGACTTCACATTACCTGGAGAAAAACCTGTGCGTGGAGAGGGATCCTTCAGCTTCTCAAATTTGTGACAGAACAGGCTTTTCTCTCTGAAAACAATTGAGAATTTATTGTTCTGTAAGTGCCTGAATAGTTGGGAAATTCTGCTGTGGTGTTACATCTGTCTTTTTTTCTTTATTAACGTTAGCAAACTGTATGATTCAGCCATTGTCATGGAAGCAGTATGGAAGGAGTATTAAAATCACATAGCTATTGCAAGAATATTAGCTTTGTTATTTGTCAGTTTTGTCTAGATAACCAAAGCTAGGCTTTCATGGTGTACAGCTGAGAAATATTGGAGACCATAATGGGATGAGGGGATGGTAATAGAGAACAGGTGTCGTTCTCAGTGCTTTAGTAGAGATTAGAGGAAAAGGGAGAGCTGGTTGGAGGAAAACTGGATTTATTCACCTTTGCAAGTTTGAATTTGCAGCCCCACAATTCCAAGGTGCATAAAAAGGTGGCCAGAGAAGGAAAAAGGGGCATCACAAGTGGAGATGTTGATGGAATGGTTGGAAAGACCAGAAAAGGAGTGAGAGGACACGTAAGCCCTGGATGTTAGAAGAGGAGGGAATGGTGGGTTAAGTTGCACACAAGTGAAGTAGATAGGAAAAGGCAGACGGATGACAAAAAGGGAAAGCGGATAAGGAGGAGGCTCCCGGCAGCTTTCACGGGAGTCTGTTCCAAGGCAAAGAGAAGAAGATGAATTTCAGCAATCCAGAAAAGCTGCAGGAATCCTGCAGGTTGGGACGTGCTGCCAAAGGAATGTTCTGCAGTTCTGCTATTCATGTTACTGCAGCCTGACAAATTTACAGCTACATTACCTGACCCATAACATCCACTCTCAAAAATACATTTCCGATCTCTTCTTGTGGTACATGACATTGATGCTGATAGAGAAAGAAATGATGTCCCCACATATTCTGTGAAGCAACCTGAGAAAGCTGATGGATCAGATTATTGGTCTACTTTTATTTGCGTTGCATATTTCAGTTAAAGCTCTTCAGCTTTGAAACAGTCTCTTGATGTTAAATCTGTTTACTGTTTTAGTTGCTACCATAGCTAACCTTCTCTGGAGTTTGTAAGATAATGTTTTCATGTTGAGAGCAAGGAAGACGTTAATAGAAACAAGTATAAGAAAAAGATGGTCTGTATCAGAGCGTTCACTTACTTAGTGTTGTGGGAGATACGATATTGACGGTATTTGGGAGAATTGGTTCTCCTACACTTGCTTTCTACTTTATCATATTTAGGAAAGTAATCTAAAAGATTTGAGAATTGACAAGAGCTGTACGGAGATTCTAAGCCTTGGCTAGCATTTTGGTTTCAGGCTTCTTTCATTTTTTTCGTTCCCCTTTTGTACCACTGAGAGGGTTGATTGAGCATGGCTAGCACCCGAAGAAGAGATTTCTTAATCGTGGGGCGGAGGCTCTTTGAATTAAGCAAATGCATGTTTTGCATTATCTTACTTTACCTGCGTCACGGTCTCTGCTGCTTCGTGTAGAGCTTTTCCGGTGTCATGAAAATACTGTGCATTTTGTGATTCAAGTTAACATCTTGGTATGGCTATCAGTTCCTCTAAGGAAACATTAATTCATTATTCTGCTGAGGGAGAAAGGTTAAAGCTTGCTTGCACTCTCATGCTCTCATTCTTTCTCGCTGAAGGCTTCATGTGGGGATGCCCTTTGTTGCGTACTTAACATATTCACTGAACCAGTCCCATTTATATTCTAAACAAGATTTTTAATTTCATTGCTCACATGTACAAAAATCTTGGGTTTTGAAAGAAAATAGATGAGAATTTTCTTTTTAGGCTTCTGGAAAGAAAGGAAAAAATCAGTAAAGGTTAAAATCAAAGAATAGTTACCCATAGCTGGTAAAGTTGGAGTAAGGAGATGCCGCAACTTGGGTGGTTGATTAAACCTTGTTAGAATTTTACTAAGAGACTGAATATGTAGTTCTATATCTGTTAAACTGTAGTTTTCAGGTAGTCTTTAATAATTAAAATGGGAGCAAAAGGAGTGTGTTCACAATGTACGGCATGCATTGTTTTATCCTCTACCTTTTGATGTTTTTATTGTGCTTCTCAGTCTACCAATCTGTCCTGTCCATACTGCCCAAGAGGTGGTAAAATAGCCTCAGGAATTAATTCCATATTTAGAAAGTTTCCTTTACGAACCGATAAAGGGCACCCAGGGAAATCAATATTTTAGTTTTGGTTGTATTAGTACATTCCAACCAATTCTAGATAGCAGTGCTCAGGGAATCCATCTGACGGTGGGCTTCGGTTAGCAGGACGATACTGTTTAAAACACAGTTTTCCTTGCGTGATATATTATCCTTTCATTTTGTGCTCTAACTATATTAACTTAAGTTTGTCAGTTGGAGTATGGGGAGATAAAGCATGGATGGGAACCATCCACTCTTTGCTTAACAATGCAACCTTGCATTTCATTGTTGGGAGTGATCTGTGCTGCAGCTTTCATAGACAAAGAAATTAAATATCCCTATCTGGATATATTTTTTTTCATCTTAATTTTTTTAAGTGTATGTTTTCTGCTTTTCTAATTAGAAGCCCCGTTAAACTGAATTATATATGAGAATAATAAGTTTGAGGAAATAGGGAGGTCTACCAACAGGTTTAGTTAGAGCTCATCTATGAATTTACATGGACTTACAGAAACCTTTAATTTCATTGTTGGGAGTGATCTGTGCTGCAGCTTTCATAGACAAAGAAATTAAATATCCCTAGGAGGATATATTTTTTTTCATCTTAATTTTTTTTGTATGTTTTCTGCTTTTCTAATTAGAAGCCCCGTTAAACTGAATTATATCGAGAATAATGTTGGGAGTGATCTGTGCTGCAGCTTTCATAGACAAAGAAATTAAATATCCCTATCTGGATATATTTTTTTTCATCTTAATTTTTTTAAGTGTATGTTTTCTGCTTTTCTAATTAGAAGCCCCGTTAAACTGAATTATATATGAGAATAATAAGTTTGAGGAAATAGGGAGGTCTACCAACAGGTTTAGTTAGAGCTCATCTATGAATTTACATGGACTTACAGAAAATGTAGAGCACTGGTTTGTGCAGGAGGTGGTTTGTCTATATAAATATCCTTGCAAAGGTCACACGAAATCATATGTTAAGTCTGATGCCAGATTTTTGATGGAGCATGGTAAGAGTGGTGCAGGGGTTGAGTTTACTCTTTTACTGCTTGGAATTGCTTCTCTGGGGCTACTATTGTATTTGCAGTACCCAAAAACCATTATGCATCTGAAAGTCACATGACTTTAAAAAAAATCTCGTGTCTTTATGAGCAATAGCTAGGAGAACATAACTGACAGAAACTGAAGTGGGGAGTTCCTCTGTTTTCAGCTTAGTTTTTCTGTTTGCTCTTTGTCACTGGAAATAGTGGCACTTCTGTCTCCTGCTCTGTTGGTCTGGTCTGTTGTAGTTTACAGGAGAGACACTTCAGAAAGTTGTAGAACCACCCTGTTAAAACATTCTAATGAATATAAGAAATGGTATTTAAAGTACGTTGTTTACAGTGAGCTGGCTCTCTCAAATATGGCCAATTTTGTGATAATCAGGTGTACAGTATCCCTTTAAAGAAGAACCACTGAGTCTTGACGCGTAACTTGGCGTGTCTGCTCAAAGGTAAGCTTGCTTCTTATGTCTGTACCTCTCTTACTTAGTCTGTAGCATCTTTTCATAAGGAAATCGTGATGGCTTATCCGTCTTCTGTTAGAACTCTTGGACCTCTTGGCCAATTTCACTCAAACTTTGCAGAGGGGTCGATATTAGAAATTTATTTAAATTTCTGCACATTTTCTGTAGAAGACTGGGTAGAACGAAGAGACCACGAATAGTGCCTTCATTATGGCAAAAGGGAAAATGTAGCTGTCCCATACTCCGTTTGGCCATCCGATGTCAACTGGTACACACGTCATTTCAGAATCACTAACACACATGGTGCTTCTTGTTCAGAGGGGTGCCAAGGGAGACGCGAGGAAGCTAGATTTCTTGTGTTGGAAGAAGAATACATAGAGTTTCATTAGTTTTGCTGCTCATAGAAAAAGACTTTATTTTTTTAAATAAGGCCTGGATGATGTAGTTTGCTGTTTGATGATTTAACTAAGGTTGTGATCTTATGTTCATTCAGTTGCATAAGCATTTTGTCAGTCTGAACTTGTCTCATATTAATTTATCTTGCACTGTAAAATTCACAGGCATGAAATAAATCTGACTATTTTGAAAAAATATGAGAAAATTGTGCAGTGAGCTACTCTAGTTTAACCTCAGCTGGATTAATTGATGCAACCTTCATGTATAGCCAAGGTCTAAGAACAAACAGTATAAATTCTTTATTGCCTAGAAACGTCTCCTCATTTTTCCACTAAACTTCTTGCACCAGCACACTTGTATTAATTAAAAACTGATTGTGTCATTTAAGCTTTTGCCTCTAAATTTATGAAGGTAAGATAAATACATGAAAGAGGGATTTATGGTGATTTGAGAATACCCTTGCTCAGAATTAGTCAATTTTGTGAAGATGGCTCAAAATTGCACCTATACTGAAATAGATATTTTGTGTATGCAAAGTCTAAAATATTTTTTATTTATGTATAATCTTTTTTCCTAATGATTTCTAGTCCCTCATGGATGCCAGCAGTTGTCAAAAGGCTTTAATAGTGGTTATACTGGTTTGGAAATGCACATCTTTCACCAGGGACTATAGGAAAAGCCTGTGGTGACGGTGACTAGCGTAGACCATAATGCCTAGCATTTACCCAGCTAAGTCTGGGGGAGATGAATCCCAGCCCCGGGCAGATTTCTGTCCTGTTGGGAAGCTGTTCAAAGAGATTTTGGATACTGCTTGATGCTATAGTTATGCAAAGCTGAATGCATTGATTTAGCCAACTGCTTGCTGCATCTTTGGTTGAGGCAGAGCTGGGGAAGGCATGTCTTCACTGCCACCCTTGCTTTGGCACGCCTGTTTCTCGCAGCGCTAAAGCAAACGTGCTGTTTGGCCATGGTGTTCACCCCTCGGACTGCATGACTCTCCGGGGAGGAAACCAGGGTTAGGAGAAGACCTCTTGTCTCTGGAAAAAATCCCATCTCACATGCAAGTCACTGCTGAGAGAACTAACGAAAGAACCTACGTACCACAAAGGGGATGCCTGCAAGAGCTCACTTAGTATTAACCCTGCTGCTGGTGGCGGGTCTGTGAGCTGGCAACATTATTATCTAATTTGCTGTTAGTTCCCAAAGATGAAACAGACACTAGACCTTTTAAAGTTGAATTTCTTTGCTTTCCCTTGAACTGCTCAGCCCAGGGAGATGCGAAGTACCGTGTTCCATCAGCTGATGATTTGGCATCAGGCTGAGAGGTAAAAACACTGATTAAAAAAAAAAGTTTTCCTTTGCTGCGAGAACAAAGACTACTTGAATTGTGAGCTGGTTGGCCTGGAACGGGGAATGCCAAGGCAAAGGAAAATCATTTGGAAAAAATCAAATACCTGTGTCTTCTAAGGACAGCTCAGAGGAGCCAACTGAGGGCAGTGAAGGGTGAGTTGCTGTTAAAAGCCAAAATATCATGGTAAAAATGGCAGGGCAAATGAATCCTTTAAAACCGTGTAAAGAGAGAATTTGGTTCTCATTACTGTCCGTGTATATTTCCAGGTAGACTTTAAACAAAGATGGTTTTGCTCCTGTCTGTCTCGGGTGAAAGCACTTGTATAAATTCTTTAAATATGCATTGGCAGCTCTTACTCTTAGGTTTTATCCTGAATTACAGCCTTGTTCATTAGACCTCAAATCTGAGGTGTACATTTCACTGTAATACTTCTAGGGCTCCCTGGGGACATCAGGTATACCGCAAGTGATACACAGGAGAACTGCTCCGAGCTTCCATTTGGCTGGCAGCCTGGGGAGCGCCAAGGTCCAAGGGATCAAAACCATCGTTTGGACCAGACATTGGTGTAACTCGTGTCATTGCCTAGGGTTGTCAGGATCGTTGTGGCTTTTTATTATGTGCAGCAGCGCAAGGCAAAAATACTTAACCTGGCAGTTGATCACAGTTATCCGTGTTCAGGGTTACACCCACATGCGTATTTTACACTTTTTGTTCTGGCTGAAGTTAACATGATAAAGAAGGGAAAACTAAGGAAACATCTGAGGGATTATTTCTGACAGCTGGGCAGATCAGTTTATCTATAAATCCTGAGAGTCTCTGGCAACAAGGTGTGTAATAGTAACAACAAAAACAATGTTGGAAGGTTGTTGATTGCTTATGTCATTGTTTTGATACTTCTCAAGTTCTGTAAGTACTTAGGGCTGGTATAAATAATACCATCTAAGGTTACAGCCATTGGTCATCCAGGCTGTTGGAGCTCCACTGGCAATATGCAAAAAAAAATTCCCCCATCAAGTGAAAGCATAACTGTTTCTGAAATCATTCCTAGCGTGCATGTGCTGTTAACATGAATGTTGATCGAGGCCCCGATCCGAGTCTGGCATCCAAAGTTGATAACTCATGCAAAACACCATTCTCGGCAACGTTACCAGTGCTGTGGCTTGTCCTGTGGGGAGAGCTAACAGGGTGTGGGTTTTATTATTACTATTATTTTCATTTGTTTTTGTCATTTAAGACTTCTCAGATGAGGTACTTCACATCTAAAAGCTTTGGCAACCTAGTATGCTAAGTTTCAAATGTTAACGTAATGGGGAAAAAAATCATGCTAGAAATATTAGTAGTATACATTTAATGAAATTGTTATTCAAAGCTCTCATATCCAGAAAAGTAACACTGGTTTGTGTTGATGCTGCACACTATGATCTTAACCTTTGGGATGATAACAAAGCACACAAACTGGCTCCTCCTGCAATCCTGTGCCCTTGAAGGAGTCATTTAGTTAAATTCCTTAATATTTTTGCAGCTGTGGTTGTGGTTTATTAACTGCTGCTGCCTTGAAGAAGAGCCGATGTCTGCAGCAGAGTTTTCATTACTCATCTGTCAATACTTGCAGAGTAAAACAAATGGGTCTGGGTAGGGAGATTGCTGCTCTTCTGTGTAAATGGTTTCTTTTTCTCCATCCCTGCTATTTTCCCCAGGAGAGGATATAGGATAGTTTTGATGCAGTACATCGTTATACTGCATTGGATAAGGTCTGGCCTGCTTTGTCTGTCAGGATTATTTTAAGCTATGATGTTTAGATTTTATTAAATGAACCAGAGGGAATTAAAAACATCTCTCTTTCCCAAAATATTCTCAGTGGTACAGCTGTAAAATGCCCTTTATCCTGAATCATACCAGCTGAAGAATCTCCAGAATTTCTCTTTTGCAGTGGGTAAAAAATGATTTTTGGCCAGTTCAACAATTTGCTTGTCAGGAGAAATCCAGCTGAGTTTTGTTTGGTTTTGTTTTTACATAGTCCTTAAAATTGAAAACTAGATAAACCAAAATTTATTACGTTGCTGTGTTTACTGATGCAAACTGCAGGTTTTGCAGTAATTGCCTTGTATTCTGGGTGAGATGCAGGAGGCAACTTACTTGCCTGGATTTTTGGTTTTTTGCATGATAATTGCAAATGAAGGACGCATCTTATTTTGAAGCCCCTGCAGAACTGCTCTGAGGGATGGAGATGTAACTGAATTTCGTGCTGGTACATAGTATGGGCAAGTGAATGGAACTGACTGCTTTTGTAGCAAATGAGCTGTCAATACGAAATGCTTTGCTGGAACAGGGCAGGGCTGTAGCGAAGGGATGAGCTGTAATAAGTAGGGGAGAAGGACTTGCAGAACCTGGGGTATTGACTCACTTGACCACATGCTCCTCTTGAGTTTCACACTTGACTGTGACAAGTATTGAACAGAATAGCAGCCAGGCTAGTGAGCAAGTGTGCTTAAGAGCCGAAAGTCAGTGCTGACCACTTTCTGCTTGTGTGTATTTTGGGAGAAATACTGGGGTCCTTCTCCTGTTGTGCCTTCTGGTTTTGCTTTGTTTTTATCCTACTTTATAAAATCATGGTGGGGAAGAACCACATACAGCGGTTCTCTGTGCAGGAAGATGTAAAGAACTAAGGCCCAGCCCAGTAAAGGGAATTCAGAACTTGAAGCCTGGCTTTGTGCCTCTGTACCTTGGCTATGTGAGGTGTCGGCAGGTAAATTGGTGCCAGTTTCCTTAGTGCAGACCTGCCTTTTGTCATGGAGTTGCAATCAAATGTATTTTTGAGACTGTTCTGTGTTACCGTGGCCTCCGGTGAGAGCGGAGGGAACCAAAACCTCTGCCAGCCGGAGCTCTTGACTAGCTGCAAGCATGAGGACCTAGTTTGGAGATAAAAACTGATTAGTGGATAATTCTGCCGGAATGAATAATCTCAGCGTCAAAAGATGAATTGCAGACGGTTTTGGATGAGAGAGGTATCAGGTTTAAAATGTCATTCTTTCAGTAACCTGAATCTACTGACCTTACGTGGCATCGCAGAAATCATTTCAGCTGAGTGAGAATGGAAGGAGAGGCTTGCCTGTGGTGTGCAGCCAGTGCTTCAGTGTTGGTCTGAGCCCCGAGGCCCCAGTGTTATAGCCTCCTGTTGGTTTGAAAGGTCTTTCACTCCACAAGGTCAAGGAGAGCTTCCAAAATGCGGAGGAGAGCCATTGTAAACTCCCCAAGTGAGAAGGATTAGTATGTAATACAACTTTTTAAACAATTTTCAGATTGGTTATGCATCTTTACCCATCTTTCACCTTTGCAAAGTTAACAGCACATGTATGTTTGCCCAGCTTTGACTGGAAAGCTTGCAAAAAACAAGACTGAAACATAAAACCAAGTTAAGAACTATATGAGCAAGCTATGTCAATAAAGACCATCATTTTGTGTAGCTGAGCAGCTTATCAAATTACTCCAGCGAGAGCCTCCTTACAAATGCTTTTGTATTTTATCTGTTGACTCATCCATCTCAACACTTACAGTAACATTTCAGTACTGTCTTATAAAGCCTGTGATTGAAACAAGGCTGTTCTTGGGCTGGTTAATCAACAGATGCAATTAAAACAATGATGTTTGTCTTGACACCCTGTCTCACTGTGGTGGCATTGTAAGCAGCATTGCTATGCGAGATCTCTGGTTGAGGACTCACTGTACAGGCAGATCACTCAACATTTGTACTCAGCGTAAAGTCAACATTGAAAGAGTTTCAGACCTCTCCTTAGCTGGCAAAACGGTCTCACTGGCGCTACAAGCGACGTTAACAAAAGGTTAAATCATAATCTCCAGCACTTCTAATTTATTCAACAGTTTTATAAAATGCTGGGATTTTGTTCTGTTACAGAGCACCAGAAGTGTAAAAGGAAAGCTCAGATGGATTTTCTTCTTGTGTGAGTCTGGGAAGGTGGTGAAGGAAATATGATTTGGACTCAGATATTTATTCTTTTAGTAGAACAATGTCGGTCCCAGACCAGTGCTTCTCAGATGTGTTTTACCCTGGGAACTTGTATAAAACGTCTTCCCTTTCAGCTATTTCATTTTTAGCTGTATAGAGGGTGTAACCATTGTTTAAGGGAGTGTCGGTGGCATGTAGCCAGTTGATATCTAAACCCTATCATGAATTGTTTTAA
Organism: Aptenodytes forsteri; assembly: GCF_000699145.1. Classification (NCBI taxonomy): domain Eukaryota; kingdom Metazoa; phylum Chordata; class Aves; order Sphenisciformes; family Spheniscidae; genus Aptenodytes; species Aptenodytes forsteri. The sequence continues at coordinate 2,566,624 of NW_008796111.1, read as the reverse complement.
AGAGAGTATGATTTTCTGTACTGAGATATATTGATGACTTTTTTTCAAGGCAGGAAGTACATGCTGACTCCAGCAGTTGCCAGAGCAGCTGTTCATTATGAGTAAGCCATATGAAAAATCTTGTGAAAACTTTAATATCAGTAGGAAGCAGCGCGAGCTTAAATGATCAGCACCAAAGTGTGGTTAAGCTGTATCAAGAACTGCTTTCGTACTTTCACTTGCTTGGAATTTTATATTGGAAAGAGTTTCTGGTTCTTATGGAATCAAAGTCTGCAGGATAGTTTACAGAGAGGTATTTAACCTCAGGCTAGTTAATATTTGTAAAGGGTTGTCTGGACACTCCCCAGACTCTTGCTCCAGGGTACAAATTTGTTTCATTTATGCCATGTTGAGTTGATGTTGTAGTTTCTGTCTCTGTGAGTAGGCATCTCATCTGGCTCCATGGCTTTTAGCATTTCCTAGCATTGTAGCACCAGTGTTACTTAGACTGGGTTTCTACCAAGGCCTGTATTAGACAGGGCACGCACTTGAAATGCAGTCCTCTCCCTGTCCTGAGTTTCCTAATCAGTTAAGTTGGGGCTTTTTTGTTACAGTCTGTCTCTGGTTTTAATCACAGAGCTGACTTTTGTCGAGACCGATACATAGATTTCCACCAAAAAGTTTGGTTTGAATTAACGGACATTTCAGTGAATTTCTGTAGTTGACATTTTCTGGAAAAAGAATTTACTATTTTGGTCCACACGCATCAGAGCTGTGCCAGCTGTGAGCAGCAGAGGAGACGCTGGGCTCCGGTGGGCTCTTCCTGGGTACGGCTGGCTGTAGCAGAACTGCTGACCTTTGGCTCACAAAAAAAAGAGTAAGCAAGAAATACTGTGTGCCAAACATGAACCTGTCTGGAAGCTGAGTATGCAGGGTTAAGCCGCTGAAGGGGAAAACCCTTTCACTTATAGCTGATGCATTGTACAAGTGAACCCAGCTAGTTTCCTAGCTCAGCTTCTGAGATGCTTCCAACCCAAGTTCAGTTACTTCCTTCGTTGTACATTTGAGCTCTGCGCTAGAATTGCTTTTCATTTTTGTATTGTTCCTTCTTGTCTTTGATACGAGGATACAATTTCTTTGTCACCTCTCACTGCCCTTTGTTTCTCTTAGTTCACAATTTTTTTGATGCATACACTCATGTTGCTTGTCGTGCATCCTGTCTAAGAGCCTGTGTCACAAGGTTTTGATTCAGCGGGGTCGTCCTGGAGATGTATAGGGATGTGCCAGCAACTAGTGGTACATATGTCACAGCAGAGGAACATACATACACATCTTGCCCAAGCAGTAGAGCTTCTCTTGCCATTCTCAGGCCATGGCTCATGAGGGTGGTAGCAATGGGAAATGTGGGATGTTCTGCCTTATTTTGAGAAGAAGATTCAGTTTCCCTTGATGCAATAATTTCATGAATCAAAAAGGAAAATGTGTAATGCTTAGTGTTTATCTAGAGCTTTACATTTTTAGAGCATTGTGCAAGCATTTATTCTGTACTTTTGACTTCATGATGGGTGGTGATAGAAAGTGCTGTCTGTAGTGAGGTGAGAATAGTGTCCTTGTTTCATTTACTGGTATGATTTAACTTGCTACTTTGGTCAGATGATGTCTACTTCTCCGTAAGCTTCTGTGGGCTTTTCAGTTTATCACCGGAGCTGTATACCCTGTGAGTGGGTTGTTAGTTCATGTTTTCAAGGCGTTAGGTAGTGAGAGTGGAAGACGTAGTGCTGTGTAGTGGTGGCATCTCTCCATTTGTGGGAAGATGCAGGTAACATTGTGTGCATAGAGCATGCCACCTAGAGGAACGGAGCGGGCCAGCAAGGCCATGATTTGCTGGCAAAATTTAGGTGGCTGTGCGAATGGCTATCTTGAGACCTTCTCCAAGCAGTGCCCTTTGTGGCCCTGCCTCTAGTACATTCACCAAGTCAAGTGTGAGAAGGTCCATGCACAGCTAGCTTTCCATCAACTCTTCTCAGCAAACATTTCTCAATTTTTTACATGATACTATGTTCATGATTTAGCCTCCTGGTTATGTTGATCCTAATCTTTCACGGAGGCTCAAGAATCTGAAATTAAGCTGCGGATCTCGCCTCATATTCTCTGGGAATTAGGGTGAGGAATCTAGTACAAGGTGTGATTTAATGGGCTAACACCCTCCAAGCTCTGTGCTTTTTTTGGCTTGTATGTTGCAATTTCTTTTGCAGAAGACTAATAAGTTTCCCAGAAGATTATCCTAATTTCCAGAGTCTCAAAGTCTGAGTTGTAATTAAGCACTTAATTTGATGAGGGCTTTTAAATGTGTTGCAAGTCTACTGGCAGCTTGGGGAAACGCTTCCATCTTCAGCCCAGCTTCCCTTGTGTAGGTTCCAGCTCAGAGAGCTGGTGTATATTTAGAACCGGCAGAACTGCAGCCTGCCAGACAGGCCTCAGAAAATTGCTCCAAATCTGTGCTTGCTGGGTAGGTTAAAGCCAAATTTGAAAGAAGCCTGGCTTTGTGGAAGAAGTTGAAGTTAGGGTGATGGCAATTTTTCGTTAACAAATGGGCAGTGGGAAATTTTAATAATACATTTTATTGCTTACAATTGCCACAAATGACAGTAATTAGTATGTCCAACAGGGAAGCTATTATTTTATTTCTTGATCTTCCAGAGACTCATGATCATCCAGAGAGTCGGGGAGTTGTGTTGGCAGATAAGCACATGGCTTGACCAGGGAGGGTATCACCTCTTTAGGACAGACATTTCTTTTTGATCCACATTGGTCTAGTGTGTGGCACAATAAGGTCATAACCAATGACTTGGGCCCATAGGTTTTAATACACAAATAATAATGACTGAGTAGAGGTTTTTTTCTTTCGTGCTATTTGAGGTTATGGCTTCTAGTTGTCTCTGATTAAGTTTGTATCTTTTGCTAAAGTTTCTCTCTGCTGTTTAAGTAAAACATCTTTTCTACCCCTTTCTCCTGTGCTTCAACTTTTATGCTTAAAACCTCAGGAACAGTCTTGAAGACTTTATTACACTGTGCCTTTGAATTGACCCTCATGTATTTCCATCAAGACATTAGGATGGCCTTCCCATTTCCTTCTATTCTCAGTTTAAATTTTCCTGTTATGGGAATACTAAAAAAAAAAAGAAAAAAAAAATTGAATTCCAATTAGTCATATGTTAAACAGCCAGACTAAAGCCGGCAGGAAGAGCATTCTCTTAGTGTCAGTGTACGAGGCCGTGTGTTAGTATGCCATTTTGGCTGCGGCCGGATCTCTTGCGTGTATTGGCCACTCATGCATTTAACAGGCCGGTTCTGTGGCTGCCCCCACGTCTCTCTCCTTAACACATGCCCCTTTTTGCTGATAACTTTCTGGCCTCCAGGCTACTGACAGCTGTTGTCCACTTGCTGCTAATTAAGAAAGCAGCGTGAGCGATGGGAATGTGGATTGCAGATTCTGAACCCCCCTCTCCGCAGCAAAGCGTTTCAACCTGATTAAGAAGAGTCTGACTGACGACTGGTCGGCCTCTTTTTTCCTTCTCTTTCTGTTGAGCCTCTCTGTAGATAGCCTGTTTGCTATCAGAGCTCCCATGTTAGGCGCGCTCTGTGTCTCCGTATTTTTTAGACCCTGTAACAATAAGCAATGTCAGAACAGATTTACCATTGAAATGGTGGGCACGTGTGAAATTTAAGGCACTATAAAGCCACATATTTAACATGCAAAGCGTTGTGTACATCTGTGCTCCTAATGTAGAAATTCAAATGTAGGTCGTATTTTTTGAATAAAAAGACACATACTTTGTTGAAAATTTAGAACTAGCTATAAGAATCAAGATCATCATGAATTATCAGCACTTAAGTGGATGGACTGATGATTTCAAAGATTTTCCTTCTTTGTTTAAGGATTTTCCTTGTTTGTTTTGTTTCCTTGCTTGGTTTCCTTGTTTTGCATCAGTTCCCAGTGGGTGACCTTTTGCATGATATGGTTATGCTGTGATTTCTATGATCCAGCAAGAGAATGAGCTTGAACTCTGGAACTCCCTTTCTGGCCTGTGCTTCTGTGGAGGTAAAATGATAGACTGAGGCTAAGATAATACAAGATTGTTGTGTTAATACACAACCAGAAGATGTGAGTTCAAGTAAGAGTGATGGTAATTTGGTAGAAGAAGCCTCCTCCTGTAACACCGATGCTCTCTGGAGCTGTTTACCCCCAGGAATATTATGACTCTCTGTATTTCAGATTAGACCTCCAAAATTCAATCTGAATTCTTATCTGCAATAAGTGGGCTCTGCATAGCCCCTAGCATGCTTTGAAAGCAGTGTCATTCGCTCTTATGTCTGGAATATAATTTCTCTTCTTCCTGTTGTGATTTTTCTCATGCTTGGCTGTTACCTTTTACCTTGGAGATGATTGTTTCTTGATACAGTAATTCAGCACAATCAGATCTTCTCTTTAAAAGCACTATGTATATATAGGAGTAAAATGTTTATTTAAATTTAAAAAAAATCACTGCCAGACTTGGCTCCTTAGGCGTGTGAAAATCCTTTAACAAACCATGTCTACCACAGTATAATTGAACAGTAGGAACATGTCTAGGGAGAGGAGGGTGTACTTTTGACTGTATTTACTGGTGTTCACCTTGTATGCCCATCGTTTTGCCGCGTGATTGCTTTCTGAAAGAAGCCTTGGAGCATTTGACTTCAGCTTTTCAAATAAAGAAGTGTTTTATATTTGTTTAAAGTCAAACAAGAGCTACTCTACCAGTCAGTGTTGTCATATATTCAGCTAAACACTTTCAATACTAAAATAGTAGGAAATGCAAAATGTAGCGTGCTTATAACTAACTGAACTAGGCAGACTCTTTGGGATATGGGTGGTTCAGGGTGTGAAAGTGCTATAATGTCCTCGGGCAGCTTTTTGTTTTCACATGAAGAGAGCAGATGCTGACATGGTGCAAACAGAAGAGAAATCCTATCACTAGATTGGCCCTGAGTCCCCAAGCTGTACTCTGTAAATAAAGTGATTTATGATATTATAGATGAAAACGGTGTTTCTTTTTTTCCTCCAAGCAAAATATTATTTCCAAATAGATAATCTCATTATTGGACTCCAGTTTGGCTAGTAATTTTATAAAATAAGCCTGGTAGACTTAATGTTAGAAAATTAATGGGATGATTTCTCTACTAGTAAGAATTTATGGAGACTCCAAATCCCCGTTTATTTTGCTGTGGGAGGCAATTAAGAATATGAGGGAGTGGTTTCTTGGTTTGAAATGTTGAAAGCAACTGTAAGCATTCATACTGTCCCTTCTGGAGAGCTTGTTAGGGATGGTGAGATTGGTTATGCTGGGTCGTTTGCTGTGAAAATTGGTCACTTCTTTCACAGTAACCTGATTATTGCTTGGACAGCTTTGCCAGACTGTTTACTATCTGCTGCCTGTTGACTGCTGGTGCGTTTCAAGCCGATTATAGGAATATTATGTGGCTTCGGGATCACGGTTAGTCTGTTTGTCCTTTAATGCCACTCAGGGTGACATCAAGAATTGAGCTGCCGTCATCCAGGTAGGTCCTCCGCCAATATTGACATGTTCTTGTCTGTTCTGTCGGGATCACGGTTAGTCTGTTTGTCCTTTAATGCCACTCAGGGTGACATCAAGAATTGAGCTGCCGTCATCCAGGTAGGTCCTCCGCCAATATTGACATGTTCTTGTGTCTGTTCTGCATTAGCTTTTCACGTGACTGATGTCAAGTGTCACTTGCTCTGAAAACCCACCTCTTTCTTACCCATTTGTGCCATGAATTTCTGGCTGTGTAAAAAGAAAAACCATCGCACAGTCATTTCAGAGACACAGAGGTGGCAGTTTTGACATTAAAGGGGCAAAAGAAACATTCTGCAAACTCCTATGTAAAAACTAGATGCCTCTTTGGTGCTAGGTTAGGCTTTGTTTAGGCTATTGTGTAAATGTAAGCCTAGAGCTTTGCTACTAGGTCTACAGTTGACTTCCCTTCCCACTGGGTTCCTGAATGACAAAGTATTTCAGTGGAGCTGGCACTTCTTTGTTGGGTTGTTTTGCAAATGCAGACCCGATTCTTAACAGCAGAGCACAAAACAGGAATTTCTGCTTTACAATGGAAAATGTTGGGTTTATGTTGTTGAACAGGTTTAGTTCCTCTGCTTTCCTGATTCCTTATAGTGCCACAGGAGTGTCCTTTAAAGAAATAAAAATTACAAAATAAAACCACTCCTAGCAACTGGGAAAAAAAGAAATACATGCAAACAATTTTGAGAACAGGCCGCTGGATTGTAGGGAGAGTGACTACAAGACAAATCTCCTTGGAGTTTGTCATCTACCTCTGTTTGACAAAGCTGGACTTTATCTGAGAAACAGCTTCCCATATAGATGAGAATTATCCTTAAATATTTCCCTTTATTGTCAGTATGGCTTCTAATTAGCTAAATCCACTTTGCAAGTGGACAGTCTTATTCCAAAGTAAAACCGTGTAGGGAGTTAATACTGTGTGTGAGTTTCCAACCTTCACCTTGATTTGAATTAACTTTCCTGGATGGAAAAGTCCTCTCATTTATAAAGTCTGAGCTATAAGGTTCTTGTGGCTTTGAAGGTTGGTACGTTTTATCATGATAAATTACTGGTGTATTATAGTTTCAAGTGATCTCCCTAAAAGTATAGATTCGTATGGCTGCCAGAAAACCAGCTCAGCTCTTCACCTGCTCTGTCCTCTGCCAACAAATGGCAAATTAACTTGACTGTGCTTGAAGTATTGAAGTATTTTCTATATATATTTTTAAATTCTCGTCTATAAGTGATTTGAATCCCTGTTGAAAATGTCTTCTGTGAGGGGCATCTTTCAAAGTTTCCATATGAGTGGGTTCAGTTTCATAATTTAACATTGTGACTGCTATATATAGTGGTGTTTTTTTATCAAATAGCAGCAATCAAGCCGTTACGGGTGTTTTGTACCTAGGGCTTGTGTGTAATATCAAGATAGACATGGAAATGGTATTGTTTAAAGTCATATAGACTGTAGGAGCCTTCTGCAGAGGAACTCTCAACACATTTTAATGAAGCGGGTTTTCCCAAGTCAAATGCCTTTTCCAAGATTTGTTTGAGACAACTTCATGTTTTGCACTCTTTGCAATAGATACGTAGCTGGTTTTCAGGTTAACGAAGAATGATGGCACATTTAGTGTATTCAGACTTTCCTGACTGCAGAGTTGCCAAAAATGAAGCAGGAGAGATAGCTTCCATCTGTCATTCTTCTACAGAAACCAGCAGTTTAGAAGTAGATGTAGCTGAGAGTTTATTTGCTGAGCTTCAGAGTAGAGTCCATGAGTACACAGAGGAGAAAAAAGGCAAAATTTGTTTGTTTGTTTGGGGAAGGAAGCAAATTGATTTTGTTGTGTAAATTTGTAAATAGGTTAGAAAGGAAAGGGAAGTTTCCCCAAAACACGTGCTAAAATAAATGAAGTCCAAGCTCAGATTGGAAATCTCCTTGTGAAGTCATGCAGGGCGTTGTGGGAGAGTGCTCCTTGTGGGGAGCAGATGTTTGCTGAGGTCCTACAGTCAATGGCTGCAGTGTTCAACTCCTCTCAACCCCCTCCCACAACTCGTGGCTATTTCTGCCGAACAGCACCCCATCTCCTCTTCTTCCTCTTTTTATTTTCCTCCCACACCCCCCCCCACCATGAGTTTTCAGATTAGAATAGAGAAAATAAAAAGGTCTGTGGGGCCACCAGCTGCCCCTTTTTTTTTTTTGTTATTGCAGAGTCTCAGACACGTACTTTCCTAGGCATAAGTATTTTTTAGCTCATGTGATATTAGATAGCAATTACAAAGCTACCCCCCCCACCATGAGTTTTCAGATTAGAATAGAGAAAATAAAAAGGTCTGTGGGGCCACCAGTCTGCCCCTTTTTTTTTTTGTTATTGCAGAGTCTCAGACACGTACTTTCCTAGGCATAAGTATTTTTTAGCTCATGTGATATTAGATAGCAATTACAAAGCTATGGTTTTTAACTAGGCTGCCACAAAGCTTAGTACTAGATGCTTCTTATACTGCAAAATAATATTAATAAACATGGATCATATGTACAAAGTCCGTTCTGCGTTTGCAACATTATAGGTGGTTGTTTATTAGTTGAAAGATGGTTTACAGCGTTTCTTGTTGCTTTACTGCAGTGTAATTTTTTTGACTCATTAGCTGGACCCAGTTGAAGACTCTCAAAATCCAACAGGGATGAAGCTTGTGCAGGGTGGTTGTACATTACCAGTTGCTAATATTAAGCACGGAAGGTCTGGGAGGTATTTACCCTTCCAATAACGGCACCAAAGGTATTTTTATAAACATGTCTTTATGTCTTTCTGAACCCAACTGCTATGACACACTAAATCCGCTGCAGAAATCAGTAGGTTATTGAATGTTTTTCACAGTGAAAGAGCATAAAGTTAATCACACTGAAGCTCTGACAAAGCACCAGGCTTAGCCTGACCGGAGAGGCAGCGCTCTCTGGACGTGATGGAGCGTAGCCTGACCCGACCCGCAGCCCTCCCGGGGCTGCCAGACCCCGCGCCGTGTGTCTTGAGGCCTCGTGGAGCTGAAGTTTCTTGTTACAGACTAGTTGCTGTTTTCCAAATGGACCTCCTAAGCTCCCAAAGTATCGCTCAGTGTACCACGAGCTGAAATTAGTATTGATTCACCTTTCAGGGCTGGATGGCGGGATCACCACACAATCTCATATTGTGTTGCAGAGACTTAAATAGCTTTGGCGGTTGTGGTTTTGCTGCTCTGTCAAAACCAACTTAAATATAAATACTGTACAAAATTACTTGTTATTTATAGAATCCTAAGGTCTCTCTGCCACAGAATCTGGGCACGGGGTTTTAAAACACGCTTTTTTCGCGTGGAGTGGATTGTGGTCTTTGAATGTATTCATATGGCACCCTGTGCCTCCCTGGCAGGTATGGCTCTTGGGCGAGAACTCACTTTTGAAACTCGATGCCATGCTCCGCATGGGATGCGATATGATAAGGGAATGGGCTGTTAGTAAAAACCTCACTCAAGTAGCTGTTAATTCAGCCGTAAAAGAATTGTTTCAGCAGGATTGTAAAGAGATGCTGAGGTAAGGTTCAACTTTGTTTTTGGTAAAATACAGTCTCACTTAGTTCCCTTTAGCTATCACCCCATTGTTGTATGTTAGCGTTGAAGGTGTTTCTTCTTGAAATGCAGGCCAGCTTCTTGTATCAGTAAACTGGAGCTCATTAAAAAACAGAAACTGATTCTTAGTAGGGCCCACTTTTGGTAATTTCCATAAAAGATAACAGTAACTATTTAAATACAGATAGCCAGGGTGATACAAGAAATAACGTTGCACTCCAGCAAAGAAATAAGCTCCAAAGAAATCAGGCTCAGCTTTCCCCTTAAGTGGGTTTCCAAACTTGCCGCTGCATTAGGCTACGTAATACTCCGAAATAGCTGGGGAATAGCTGCTTTTTCTTCAGCATCAAATTAACAGGTAAAATTCTAGTGACTGTTTCCATGCTACTGAAGTCTCAAGTCTTAAGTAGGGTTGGTTGTGTTAGACAGCATGGATTCCTTCAGATTCCCTTCATGTTTCTGGTGATGCTCGTACAGATCTGCTAGGATTTGCTTCTGTAGAAGTTTATTGTTCTATATCTTTTTTAAGAATTTTTGTTTTTTTTAAAGTTGGGATTTGCTGAGAAGATTGGGGAGAACTGCAGGTGTTTGTAGCAGTATGCCTTCTCCTTGAAACCTGTTGTCTATAGGAGCGATGTAACCAGGCAATTTTAATTCGGGCATGAGGAGATAGGATAAAGTAGAGAGTTGTCACAAATAATTGTTTACTGCTAAAGTAACTTTTAATGTTTATGTGCAGTAGAGTGAAAGATAGACGTCCCACTTAGACTGCGTAAGCTACCTCATGTTTCCTGCCATGATGGTCTAGGGATGTGCTAATCCTACAGCTAACAAAGACTTGTATTTCCTCTCCCTCCCGGGCTGTTCAGTTCAATTATCATCTCATTTTCCCCTTGCTGGAGGCACTGGTGTTTCAAATTGTGCTTATAGAAGACTGAAATTTCCTACTGCCTGTAGGCAGGCAATAAAACTGGTGGTTTGGTTGCAGATCCTATCAGGTATAGAACAGGGTATGGAATTGAGGATATGGCCTGCAGCTTCTTAACCCCTTATGCAAGCAGCACCACAATAATGTAAAAGCAGCTTCTGACCTGATTACATCAGAAATTTCACACCTGCGGTGCCGCTGTATCACTTCGCACACATGCTTGTCTGTGTGTGTGGAGATAGAGAGCTGGCCCTTTGGGGCAACAGTATAGTAGTACTTCAGAGTTTAGTGATTTGCATAGCCCTCCTGTGATGCCTTGTTTTATTGAGTAAGCAATATTAGGGAAGTTTACACTGGTATTGCAATGCCTCTCTACAAGATAGTGCTGGCCTGGTTCCTGAAATTCATTTTTCTTTCTCTTGCAGAGATGTGAGCCCCCAGCATGGTGCACTGGAGTTGTGCGGGCATGTTTAATCTTACCGAACTGAGTATCTGCTTTTCAGCATCTGAGCCCTGAGGATACGGTGCTAGTCAGGACAGTGAGAAATGAGGCTTCCTTGCAGAGCAGTTAGCTCATCTCTTAACATGCATGGAAAAGAGCTTACATCACACACTCACCTGGACTGTTGCCCTTAATCTATGGCACTTGCTAAAGAAGGAAATAAAATTGAGCATGTTTAAGCAAATGCTTTCCATGTTTTGATCTTATTTCTTGTGCTCAGCTCAGATGAGTGTGGGCGGTAGCTTTTGGGCAGGGTATAAGGTTCCTCCCAAGCCTACTAGAAAAGAAGGGTTAGCTTTGCAATTCAGACTGAATGTGCAGAGAGTCTGTAATCAGAGGTCAAAAATAAAGATGACTATAATTAGTAATGTCCAAAGCAACTGGAAATTGTGTCAGGCAGATCCGAGCCAGCTTCTCTTTTTTTCCATCGCCTAATGAATGAGAGCTGAGGTTACTCTCCGAGGATGAAAGAGGGAGTTTTTCCCCATTCAAAACTGGTGCCGTGGGACAGATGCAAAGTCAAGACTCTCATTTTCAACCTTGTTTTTCAGCTATTCAACCTGTAGGCAGGTTGTGAGCAATTAGGCTTTTCCCTAAAGCATCTAAAATAATGCGTTTCTGCTTGCCGTCCTGCAGAGTGCCAGTGATGACATTCTGTCACCTTGGAGATGGATAAACAGCTTCAGCAACATCGGGTTATAATCTTTCAGGTCTGAGTTTCAAAGCTGACAGCCGTACAACTGAAACCCAAGCCTAGCAAAGGTTTTTCAATGTGGAAAGAGTCTAAATGTGCTCGAGTAAAATGAGAGGATAGGAGAAAGAGTTTTAGCAGAGCTCAGTGACAAGGCTTTTTGCTTGGCCATGGCAGTAGCGTGAATGAAACGAATTAGCTTTGGCTCACATGCTCCCTACAGCCTGGAGTGACTCAGGTAGCGCACACGCATACTTGTGCCTGCAGGGCTTTATTTTTAGATGTCTGAATCACTGTCATGACTATATCCTCATAAAGCCGCTAGACAAGTGGGGATGCCCACGGACCCCATATTAAGTCCTGTTTGGTGAACAGAGAAATTCAACAGATTCCCTCGCAACTGTTGCAATTTCTGTGTTCAGAGCTGTTTGCTGAAGTAATGCAGAGACTATGCCTTGTAGCTAGATTATTTTTTTCCATTTAAAATTAAATGTTTATTTAACAACCTTGGTGGTTTTTATGTGTAGAGCAGGGTGAGCATGGACCACAGTGATCATGTTGACGTTGGAGGCTATTTGACTCTCTTGTTGCTTTAGTGTTGCTGGCACAGGGGGAGTTAGGAGTCATGTTACCAGTGTTGTAATCCCATTAGTTCTCTTGGGCTTGCAGGGCTGTGCAAAATCAGTACTTAAATGGGAAATTACCAGAGACTCACCAGATGCCGCACAAAGGTTTACTAGTGATTCGGTAAACGGCAACATTTCTGCTTGTGAGTTGATATGGGACCAATCTGCTGGAGCAGCTTTCTTTCAGATAAAACAGAGCAAAAGTCCTGTCTGCTGCTTATCAATAAATTACAGCATCTTTTTCAAAAAGAAGGTCTCAAAGCCAGCTGTGGTGTGCTGGAGGAAACTGAACTTGGGTAGCAAAGTTCTACTCCCTTAAATCCCTCCTTGTTCAATTAATTGTACCTTTTTCCTTTTTTTTTCCCCCCTGTAAATCAGTTGGGTGGCATTGCTGCAGTTTTCAGCAGCTAAAGGATTCCTGGTTTATGTGTCTGCCTGCAAGGAGATTTCTCTCTTCAGAAATACTTCAGGCTAAAAGAGGACTAGGAGGGAACCTGGTCAGCTGCTCTGAACTTGCTGCTTGGTCTGGTGCATCTTCTCTTCCTCGCAGCCTGAAGGTTTGCTTCCGAATATGAAGCTGGAAGGAAGTAGTACTAATGCACCATAAAGTAAATGTTGTTGACTGACCCAATCCTTTTCGCTGCAGTCGGGAGATGTGGCTGAATTGATAAGTTGCCCTCTGTGCCTGCCAATTCCCTCACAAACACTGTGAGCTCTTTCCACGTGAGGTTGCTGCAGCTGGAGATGCCTCATTCATGGTTGCTTAGAAAGAAAGAAAAAAAAAAAATCAAAATAAAAATGTGCTCTCTGACAAATAAAAATGTTTTGCTTCCTCTGGAGGCCCCAGAGGGCGGCATAAAAAATAATGAAGGCTGTGAGTCAGTGAGCATTGCCTGGCCAGCTGAGAGGGAACTGAGCCTCCCTTTTCCATAGAAGTTTGTGTGCTGTCATTGCACATCATTAATGCTTGCTGGTTTATGCTCATTCACTGTAATGTTGCCAAAAAAGAAAAAGGGCAGTTGGTCTTTCTGCTCCCAAATGCTAGCTGCTTTGAAGGTGACGTGATGTTAAAGGAAAAGTTTCTTTAGCGCTCAAGAACGATTGTTTGATTCTTGAGCTGCCCTTCCTCCATCGTTTTCCTCTAAAACCTGGCAGCTCTCCTAGCAATCGGATTCCCTGGAGAGGGACTTGGAGCAGCTTACAAACAGCTCCACCTAAGGTACAAAGGTTAGGGTGGGCAAACTTCCTGATTGACACCGGACCCTCCCTTTTTTTTTTTTCCTTTCTGAATCCCTTACCGGCTCTTTTTTTGTCTCTGGATAAATTTTCTTTGCTTCAGTCTCTGGGAGTAATGGCAAAGTTGAGAAAAGTAAACTCACGGAGATGGAAGTGGTAGGTCTGAGGCTTCTGTAGCGCCCGTGGTGCAGCAGTGATACACTCAGATGTTTAAAAGGGATATTTTAGTTCTGTTCTGTCACGTTCTGTCTTTTCTGTATTCAGGATCCCAGTTCATCCTTTTGCGAACATGCAGCATCGCACAAGTGCTGCATGTCAGCATTTTTAGACTTCTAAACATCCCTGGGACTTCTGGAAAAAGAGGGCATGAAATGTAGCAGAAGGCTGTTTGCTGCATAATGCAAGAGCTGAGTTACACAGTGCAGGTGTGAAAGGGCCAAGAACGTATCTGGGGTTCTGCTCATCTGTTTCTTCAACCCTCCTTGAAAGCCTAGTGCTTCCTCTCCATCCTCATAGCTACACACTGGCAGGCTTGAACGTTTTGTCACAAGAAAGAGATGCCTTCCACCACAAAATTATTAAAAATTATTTTTAAAAGTGCCCCTGCGGTAGCTTTCTGTTGCCCACAGCCCACTGGTGAGCTTCACATCGTTCCTCTGCATCAGTTCTGCCAGCTCTTCTGCGGAGGAACTCGGCTGTTGGGAGAGGCGCTTTGAGTTTCAGGTTAGAGCAACATTTCTGCAAAGCTCAAAGGCTTCAATTTTCTGTCAATGGCTATTATTTTAATGTTTGCATTACAGGAGAGCCCACAAGCTTTAGCCAGGGCAAAGGCCCCACAGATCTGTGTGCTTACAAGTATGTAGTAGATAACAGCCCTTGCCTTAAGACGAAGGGTGAGGGTGGAAGGAAGATGGTTGGGAATTCTAGTAATATACATATAAAATCTTGAAAGGTCTGTGCTTTGCAGCATGCTTCATGATTATCGTGGGAAGCTCTCATGTGCCCATCTGTCCATCCTGAATGTCCTGTTCTCCTATGCTTCTGACAGCAGAATTGGGTCTAGAGGAGCCAGAGCCGTAGCCCCAGCCCCCGTAGCCTCTCGCTGGGTAGCACATCGCAGCGCCAAACGGACAGCCTCAGCGGAAAGGTCATTTTGAACTATAGCTCATTATTTTTTCCTTTTGCTTCAGAACTCTTAAAAGTCCCTGTCAGCTAGGGTTTAGCTGAAGCCTTGCAACTTGCCTTTTGTCTTCCACAAATGATGGAGCTGAGCCCAAGGGAACAAATGCTGTTTTAATGGGCATCGTTGTGTAACTCATTACATAAGTCACCTCTGCCTTCAAAGGACTCGTGGCATAAATGGCAGGAGCCGTTGATTAAAAATCTGCACAATAGCTTCATTATGACATGGGGAGAGATGTCTGCTGTTATTTTTAATCTGATAGCTTTTAAATATGTGCATCCAGCAGAGACCCAAATGGCCTTTGAAAAGGGAACCATTTGTGGCATAAGATTTTTAGACTCCACTTCGTTCTTTCTAACGAGCCGCAAGAGTCAGTTCAAGCTGGAAAATGAACTATAACCCTTTTTTAAGGCTTTGTCTCCTCTAAAGCTGCAGGGTTTTGGTGTGTGAACACATAGAGAGTGAGAGAAGATGGAGGGTTTAGGTTTTCAGGTGAAGGAAAGAAAAGGTACTGTATTCTAAAAAGTCTATTTTCAATTTGTTTGGTATGGCCCAAGCACTAGACAAGTTGGAACAGTTAAATTGCCCATCCCTGCTGCTGGAGCCTGCCTGCCATTGAGCTGTGCCGTAGTGACAAAAACATGACCAGGAGGTCCAGAAGCAGACGGGGAGTTATTTCCCATCTCTGAAGCCTCCCGTGTGCTGGTTACGTGCAGCCGGCGTGGGAGGCGGCCGGCGAGGAGGACCTGGCAGCTGGAAAGTCTGCTGTGACTGAGCTCTGTAAAAGGCTGAACTTTCACTTTGACTTTAAAGTAAATAATTTGCTGCTGGGTTAGGTTGGTGGAATTCACCAGCGTGAGTGTGTTTCGACTTAATTTCTGGCGTTTGTTTGAACCCAAGTGGAAAGTGACCGTTTGACTATGGCAGCGGTGGACATTGGGCTTTGACTTGCCGGCTTTCTCCTAAGCAGCCTGGTTTCTTTGCCCACAAGCACATAAGCTGATTTATCTGCCTTCCCTTGTGCCTCTTAATCCGCTGTCATTTAAAATCTGCAGTTCTTTCCTCACCAGATTTAGCCTTCTGTCAGCAAACTGGCAGGCAGCACCGCTTTGCTGGAGCTGGTGGAGCTGCCGGGGGACAAGGCGGCTCCTGGCCGGCCATGGCCTCCCTGGCCCGGGGGGCTCGAGGGGTGCCGAAAAAACCCTCCGGCCGCACCTGGCGGCGGGGCTGCTTGGAGCAGGCGCGTAACATGAGCTTTCTCGTGTTGTGTGTGTGGTCGGACCCCAGACGCGTGCCGTCCGGGGGGAGACGAGCCTGAGAGCTGAGGAGGGCTGTGACTCAACAGCTGGAGCGCGTTCAAGCACAACAGAGCGGGAGCCTCATTAATAGGGGGATGGAGTTAGCAATGAAACAAGTGACGTATTAAAACTTCCAGTCAGAAATCAAGAAACTCAAATCCATAGTAAAGTAATTTTGAAGGGATTTTTTTTTTTCCAGTTCTGTGCAGCAGCACAGCATCCAGACAGATGAAATACGAGGGGATGGAAAGTCAGCGGTTCCTTTGAGACAGAAACACTTTGATACAACAGTATTATTAATGTCTCACACAAAGTACGGCTGGAAAATACAACAGTCATTATAAAAACGTCAGCCTCTTTTTAAAAGTTAACGGAGGACTTTCAAAGGGAACAGTGCATTAAACATGAGGATAGTTAAACAGACCGTAATATGCATTAGGCATGAAGTTATTGCTGTTAAAGTGTTGAAGTTGAGGACTGGAAATGGAAGGTAGAGGCTGCCCTGAACCCCTCAGCACTTGAGGAGATGAGCTAAACCTTGAGCCCGCCTCCCCACCCTGCCCCAGCCAATGGGGCTGAACCCTACCTTGCCCCAGCCAATTGTGACAGAGCTCTTCCTGTATTCAGAGTGGGCGGGGCTGGCCTCACCTGAGGTTGTCTTCACATCCTCGGTTCCAGAAGCTTCTGCCTTGGCCACCTCCATCTTCCAGCTGCCCAGGCAAGCCCAGGGTCCCTGTCCTGAGCTGTGTCCACCTCCCCCAAGCTAAGGGGAGTCCCCAAGGAGACCTTTAGGGCAGAAATCGCTTTTTCTTTTTTTTTTTTTTCCCCCCCTTCCAGTTGAAATCACTCCATCGAGTTTATTACCCTGTCTTTTCCCATTCATCTTACAAATATTCGGACACTGTATAGAAGTAAGTACGGGGTACCATCCTCCTGTCCACCAGAAAGGAGAAAGAAAAGTTGAGAAAGCCGGTGCTGAGACTCCAGTTAAACACTGCCGGTTATTCATCAATAAGAGGCGAGGGTAATACGATAGAACAATTTCCAGCGGGCAGACTACCAAGCTCAGGAACAGCCTCAATGCTGCATTAAGGGGTTTGGTTACTGTAGACAGGCAGGAAGGAGCAGAGGGACAGGAGAAGTGGTTTGAGCACTGCCATGGCTCTGTTTTCTACTTCTCTCTGTATGTTATCAAATTATTTGATCTGTAAAGGCATGCTGTGCTGTTTAAACTTTTTAACTGGACAGACATAGGACATGTTAGATATTTAAATCAGGATATAGTGTAAAGAAAGTGACTTTCTCAAAGCAGACCAGTGCTATGGTGACCAGTCTAGGAAGTCCTGCTCAGCTGTGCTTTTTGCAGGAGAGTTTCAGTCTGTAAAAGGTTAGGTAACTTACACCTTTGAGCTAGGACACCTTCCTATTTCAGTGTAACTTCTCTTTTATACCACTTCATCCAGATTCATTAAAATGCAAATTCTGTTTATAACACTTGAATGATATATCTGCTGGAAAATCATAAAGCCCATCGTGCCGAATAATGTCTGTTGGCATTCACAGTAGCTCCACTGCTTGATTCATGAATATGGGGAGAGGGACGAGGACCTGCAGTCTGATGGAGATGCTGTACTGGAGTCACTGAGTCACCCTCTGCTCTGTTTAGTCAAGTTGCTTCACTTTGTGCCTGCTTCCCATCTGCAGAGTAAGGTTAAGACCTAACTGTTTAAGGATGAGAAAGATACGTTTGTAATGCGTTTGGAACAAGAAAAGCGCTATTTTAAGTGCTAAGTGTAATTGAGTGTAAGAGAATATTGGTTTGTGACTCATTTGTTTAACTGCAAATGCATCAGAAACTTATAAGCAGATGAGGTCTGGAAAAATGTTGTAGATGGAAAGACATGGTAGTAAAAAGCTGCATTAATTTGTGATCTTCAAAGCAGGACTTAGCAGGGCTGTTCAAACAATAACGTTTATTATTTTTGCAAATGTCAGCTGGTTTGCTTCGTTAGTACTATTTTAAGAAGTTCCTATTCTGCTCCAGCCACTTGCTCCTGTCCTCGCTCTGTAGGTCTGTGTCCCCTCGGAGCGTGGTGTGCAAATGATTCAGTGTTTGATGTGACAGAAGGGTAAAGAGAGCAAAGAGCAGTGGTTAGGCTGGTGGTGGTGGTGAAGGGAATCTGTTGTCAGCAGAAAAGAAACTCAAGACACCTCCTTTTGCGGGTTCCTGACCAAAGGAATGGTTCAGCTGTTCATGTGCTTGCCCCGTGAAAGTGGGTAGAGGTGTCCGGTGGGGAGGAGAAAAGGAAATTGTAGTCTTCTGAAATCTTTCTCCCTTCCAAATTTCTTGTCCCTACAAGGCAAAATTATCACCAGAAGCAACCAAGGGTTTTGTAGGTATTGAACATTTCCTTACTCAGACTAGCAGTTTGGATCTTACTGCAGCCCATGGAGGAGCCAGATGCAATTTGCTGCTGCTACCATTATTTCCCTGTAGATTAATTGTTGTAATTGTTTGCCAGTTCTTGAAAAATAAATTCAGAGCTATGACTTCTCTTGGCAAGTGTGCATACGCATGCATGTATAGAATTCTCATATGGTGTATGAAATAAATAGGAATTATTTTTTGGGGGGGAGTGCAAGAACATTATCACAGCAGTCAGGAGCTGTTTTCAGTGGTGACCTTCAGCACCCTGTGGAGCCGGAGAGGTTTTAAAGGTTTGGAGATCCTCTTGTGGATGTAAAGCAATGACGTAAATTGTTGCTAAGTTAGGGTGCCAGCTGCTGTAAGTGATTCTTCAGAGGCCAACTGATATGTCTGGATTTATCTGCAGTGACCAAGGTTTTTAGTGCCTCCCTCCTCAGTGCATTAAACAGGACTTTATGATACAAAGAAAACTTTGAAAAACATTTACTCCTGTAAAAGGAGAACAGGTCTGCAGCCAGACTAGATAGAATCGGTGCTGATGCAGCTTCCATTAATAGGATGCCTGCAAAATTTTGATCTAGAGGACATAACTAACCCGAGTTTTGGCTCTGGTGAAGGTGTTAATAGCAGGGTCTTAACACGCTACCAGGAAACCAAGTTTAAAGGGAGACAGCCCTTACGGGGAGGCAAGCACAGGTTCCTTCCCTGAGTTGTGGTTAGGTAATTTCTGAGTATGAGGAGCAGTGTTTGCGCTGCAGTGTGGTATTTAGCTTCTGGGTGCTAGATTTGACTCAGCAGCCTTTTCGGTTTGCAGTCTGCATGCTAACAAGGTGGTGCAGTGCTGCATGCATGGGACTGTGTCGTTTTGACTCATTACAGCCAGTGCAGTCAATTCCCAAATAATCTAAAAGAAAAATGAAACCTACAGCAAAACTGCTTACTTTTCTTGATAATGTAGTTAAAGACAAGTTTGGTATCTTCTGCTGAATTATCTGGGTCACTAGAGAGCAATTCAGACCTTCATTTATTAAAGTGCTCTTTGCTCAAAATACATTCTAAATTGCTCTCTACAAGGCGGCTTAGTTTTATTTAGCTTCGTGGCTAAACAGATAAAAATATATTTCAACAGTAAGTCTGCATATGGCATGATTGCAAACCTTTGAGACTTCTGCTTTTAGATATTCAAAAAACCATGAAAATACGATTTTTAAAAGGGTTGAGCAGTTCTGTAATTAAACATCTTCAATGATGCCCCGGTATTGAAGCGGTTCCCCTGCTGTCTGATTTGTCTGGTACATTTGAAGCGAGACCCATTGCGAATGACAAGGGCTGACATTTTTGTTCAGATTATCCATGGATCCACATTCAAAGGTGATGCTACCAAGTGGGTAGAGGTAGGGATCAGCAGCCTGGGAAGGGCATTACATCGGACTGTGTTTTCCTTTCCTGAAGCAGCCACCAGTCCTGGGTACGGGGCAGAACCCTGCCTGTACACCCGTGGTGGCTACTGACCTCCAGCCAAGATACGGGCAGGAGCTCTGCTCTGCCAGAGGTCTGCGAACAAGTCACTTCATCCCCTTGACTTAGTTGCTCATCTGCAAAAGAGGGATGATGATTACCTCCTTTGTAAAGTACTTTGGGATCTGCTGGATATAAGTGCTTTTAAGAGAGGTGTTTTTCCTTTTCTCTCCAAGGCACAGAGCAGTAGCAATCCCACTGTTCCTGCCTTTGCGCTGCAGCGTTGCTGCCTCCGAGGGGAAGCAGGAAATGATGGTGATATTGCGGTTGGAAACATAATAGAGAGCCACAATTTTATTTTTTTTTATCCTGTTCCACTCAAAAAATTTACATGGTTGCTATGTTTTTCATAGGCTGGTCCTTCCAGATAATGCTGTAACACAACTTCCCTGGTTTCAACAAATTTACCCTAATCCAGTAACGCATTTTTGTGTCTTTCTAGATTCTGAGCGTTCCCATCTCTCCTCGTTCACTATGAAGTTGAAGGGCAAGTTTCATTCACCAAAAATAAAGAGAACCCCTTCAAAGAAAGGAAAGCAAGGTGACCTGACAGTGAAAACACCAGAGAAGTCAGCGAACAAAGTAAGCAGACGAAGGACATGTTCTGTTAGTCTTGCTGGTTTCTTGCTTGCTGGTACTCAGTTTATCAAAATCCGCAGCCCTACTTTCAGTGCGTGACTTTGTCCTCTGCAGAATTCTGCAGATTTTTCAGGGATTCTCAGGGTTACTTTATGGTTAGTTATAAATCATATAAGCTATGCGCTGTGTAGTATAAAAGAAGAGCAACCAAGGCATGTGCTTCCCTTTGGAGAGCCTGATGAGACCTCCTTCCATAAGCATTTAAATATCTCATTATGGAATGTAGTTTATGGCCTGACACATCCTCCCCACATGCACACCCTATGGTTATGCTTACAGCTTCCAAATAACTGGTTTTGGGGTGTGATCCTTTTAAAAACCCCAAAACCCAGGCGAGCAAATCCTTGAAGCTGGTCCAAAGATGTGCTCAATCTCTGACGACATTGGCAGGGAGAGTCGAACACATGCATTCAAGCAGCTGCTGATTCCAGCACACCGTTCCTCAGACCCAACATACTTCAAGTCCTCTAAGAGCTGAGGTCACCACTCTTTCCCAGCACAAACCTATCAGAGTGTTATCTCCTCTGCTGTTGTGACCTGATTACGTAGACTGGAGACTATCTCTGTAACAGTACTGTTGCAGTCAGTTTTCGTGTATAAATTTAAGCCAAAAGTTAAGAACAGTCAAGGTTATTTATGATAATTCAAAATCTTTCCTAGTTGTTGTTGAAAGTCTCATCCAATGTGCAGCGCCAGGCATGCAAACTTTTTTAGATTATCTCTGCTGAGGATTGTTGTAGTGTTATTGAGAGCAGTCAGCAAGATGATACAGTTATCTTATGCTGTGTGATGTGCTTAACACCCAGAGAAGTCGCTTGCAGAGCTTCCTAGCCCTATTCTGCACCATGAGGTGGAAGATGAGGCTTTTATTTCCCAGGCTGTAGGGTTTTTTCCCCCAGGAGGCTATGGATATGCTTTCTAGGGAGCTGAGCACCTTGTATTGCTGACTGCTACTAAAAAATAAAAATAAAAAAATATCTGGGAGTACTCCTTGGAGGCTTTTAATTCCAATGTTTCAGGATGGTACATTGAGATAACTTAGAGGCCTTCCTTTAAAGTGATATGTGACCACATATTAAATAAATTAGAAAATGAAGAGCCCTTTTCAAAATGCTATTCTACAGCAAATATATATTAGCATGTTAATAATAGGTGAAGTTTTTGCTTTTCTTTCTTTTCTTTGAAAAACAATGCAAGAGGCTTTACTGATCAGGCATGCTGAACATGTAAAACCTTTTTTTTATGTACAGATTGGGATGTTTTTATTGGGAAACAAAACACTTGCAATATTTTTTATTATCGTACATGATTATTTAAGCTGTATACATTTTTATACTGTGAAATCTTGTTGATTTCTGGCTCATTCCTTATCTATTTTAATAGCTACTGTCCAACTAATCAATTATTTGGATGTAGTCAGCTCGTTACCTTTGTGGGGAAGGAGTGGAGAAGAGGATATGCCTGGATTGTCACCAGGTTCTCTCACTGGAATACAGACATCAGTTGACAAACAGGAGATTTTCTGTCAGAAGACACACTTGATAAACCAAATATCATCTTTTCCTCCCTCTTAAGTACCACAGATGCTATTTTTACACTCTTGAAGTAGATAATCACTGTAGAACAGAAATAGCAATACCAAAAATTAATGTAAAATCACTACGTGTAACCTGAAGGTTATGCTCAACCCATGCAGACATCTTCTTCTCCTCTTCCTCTTTATACCTACATGTGGGCAACATAGGGGGAGTTTTTTTCAGAGCTTCCTTTTGTCCCCTGGACCCTGCCTTTGATTCTTTTTGTAGGGCATGTTGTAGGAACAGTAGTGTCCTTCAACACTATATGCAAAGTTATAATAGGTTTTTCACTGCCAAAATGCAGGGAAAAAAGGGACTGTTCCAGCTTTTGTAATCAGGTGTATTCTGAGCAGCTCGCTGTAACCCTTTCTGGGTCAGCTGTATCTCATACGTGATGCATTTGTAATGATTATTTAAGGGAAGACTTCAGAAATCGTGCAAAAATATCAATGTGTGTCAGGCAGGCAGGGGAGTGGAGAGGAGACGCTGTTTTGCCTGAATGTTAAGTTTATCTCATTTGATGCCCAAAAGGGAAATGGGTGAATCAAGTGGTCCTGCCACTCTGGCAGCTCCCACAGTTACCGATCTGCTCTCTCGCTGGGGTAAGGTAACTGCTGGGGCAGGTTCACCTCTATTGAGAAATGAAATGAGAGAGTAGTTCAGGTCCTTTCTGCCAACCCAGAGGGGTACCACTGCATGTTTACTTTGGCTTTAGGAACACACTCAAATGTTTGGTGGAAGAGCTTAATAACGTTAGTCTTGTGAGATGCAGACACTGGAATGTATTAATATCCATCCATCCCACCAGGATATTACTCCTTTCTCTAGATTTATTGCTGTTGTTCTCAGGCCTCAGTGAGTAAAGCACTGAACACCAGAAACTTCAGCCTTGTAGCAACAACTGACACTTACGTACCTGAGCTCTGTAGCAGAACCCGCAATCCTGTGTAGGATGTATAGGCTTTCTTTGAGTGTGTTTATGTGCATGTGTATACACGCGTGTATTGATACCTTTGGACCTCAGAAATGGATTCATAAAGAGTGCTCTTACGGGATTGTTACTCAGAGCTAACAGGGAAGTTGCAAAAATAGTGTCCAGTGGCAGGATTTGCATGCCTTGCTGTGCTCAGCAGAAGGATTTGTGTTTCCACTTGTCATTCTCAACCCTGAACTCTGAGTTGAGCCCATCCCTCCTCTGCACCAGGAGAGTGTTTAAGCTATTAAGTCGCAAGCCTTTCTACAGGAAACAGTTGTTGAATGAAATACATAAACAGCCTTCGGAGCAGGAACTGCAATCCACATTTTTTCACTTCTGTTTGAGAGCTCTGACCGCTGGACCATAGTCATACTTGCTCGGGGATTATACGGGCTCTCTCATCCCTAAAATGTGTGATCATTTCATATGAAGTGCAAAACCTTCATGGGAGGGACTGAGCCTCTCCATATGCTGGAATAAACTGTGTAGTGGTGAGGGTACATGCCTGAAAAAATGGGAAATGTCATTTTTGACGTCAGCGAGTTGCCAGGATGCTTCTCAGCAAGGGAGTTCGGGGCGCTGTGGGCTGCTGAGCAGAACGTGAGGTGCCTGGCAAGCAATTTTGTCAAAAAGTGGAAACAGGAGCAGCAGAGTTTGGGCGCTTCCCAGATGAGATGGAAAATGACAGGGTGGTTTGCAGATCTTGGATTGGGGCTCCTAAAGTTGGAGCTAGATGGGACTTGGGACTCTAATCCTTTTATGCAGCTGGCCCCAAATTACTAACCAGTGCTGCCTATAAATTGTTCTTCCTAAAACCTTTTGGGCTTCTGGCCTGATTTTGCAGAAAAGCAGCAGTTTAACAGCTGACAAGAGTATGGGGAGCACACAATGCCCATAGGTCATTAATTCTTGAAGCTGAATTTACTGAGGAGATAATGGATGAAACTTGACTCTGCTAAGCTCTCTGCTCCTTTTCTAGCAGTGTTCAGTAGTTAATTTAAATCTCACTTAGGAACTATTTGTGGCATTAAAAGTCCTCCAGGCATACTCTGGTAAACTTTTAAAAAATATCCCTGTCCAGAATGCCATTAAGATGTCATGTATCACTTCTGAATTTCCTGTTCTAGTGTTGGTGGTGGCACGGCAGTTGGTGACCACAACTCAGCTTTGTTCCAATGAATTGTTCCCTTCCGCAACGTTCATTCACCGATGCCAAAACTTAGCTTTCACAGTCTGTCCCCATGGAAAGCGTGCGAGTTCCCTTGTTGCAGCAGCATCACAAAATGACTTAGGTTGGAGGCTGATCAGAACAGGGTTTTTTATTTGGGAATGGAGAGACAAGACTATAGCCCACTTTCATACAAGTAGGCATACTGGAGTCGGCAGAATTACTCAGAATAATAAGGGTGAACACCGCATGTGTCGTTGAAACTATGAGGGACGGGTACAAAAATGGAGGCATCTTGTTTGGATTGTTCTGGAGTTTGGAAGTTTTTCTGATTGTGGTTTGTTTTTCTCTTTCCCTTTGGCTGATCCACTCCATTTACTGATTGTAAAGACCTTTTGATAGTGAGATGTGCTTAAGGTAAAAGGATTTTGATCGCATCAGAGGGGCAACTCTTATTTAAAACCAGTAGTTGTTGCTTCCTTTCTTGCATTAGCATTACTATCTGCACTTGGTATACTTTTTTTCTTTCACCCTCCGAGTTCGGCGTGTGGGTTTCAAAGCAGTGCCCTTCACGTCGTCAGTAGTGTTAATCTTGGCCTAAACCTGATCAAGATTAGCCTTCAGTTTGGAATGCACGTAATTCGGAAAGTTAAAGTGTGGGTGCAATTTTGCACTGACTGCTCTTTTGAAAGAGTAGTAATTCAATTTAAAAGTGTTTGTGGTAGAAGGGGTTTTCTCCAGTCCTCGTGGAATGTACCTCATTCAGTGTCGCTGTACTTCAGGTTAGTTAAAGTAACCTTGCCCTTAAAAATCCTGAGGTTTTAACGTCTCTCTCCTTTTTTCCTCCTCTTTAGAATGTGTCATGGCTAGAGGAGAAGGAGAAGGAGGTCGTCAGCGCATTGCGCTACTTTAAGACTATTGTGGACAAAATGGCAATTGATAAGAAAGTATTGGAGATGCTGCCAGGCTCAGCAAGTAAAGTGCTGGAAGCCATCCTGCCCTTGGTGCAAACCGATCCACGCATCCAGCAAAGGTAAGTTTCCTTCTTGGGTTTTGGGACTATGACAGACCAGCAGGCTCCCAGCTTCTTCCCTTCTTGTGTCTGAAGAATCACATCGCGCAGGAGACAGGGAATGCTGCAGTGGCTAATGAAGTGACTGCTATTTTTACTAATTATGTGGTAGTTTTCAAACATAATTTAGAAGCAGATTCCCTGCTGCGAAGAAGCCCGTGCTGTGGAAAGATAAAGCAAATAAGAATGGTTTCAGAGAGGAGGAAGGGCTGATTCTTAGCATAAACTTGGAAATGCATCATTTACTAGCGGGAGATTCTCCTCAGATGCTATACTGTTTCTGCAGTCTATGATGGTATCCTAAAAGCTAACAAATCCAATAGCTTTTACCTGGAAAAGAGTTTATCTTCAGAGTAATCCCTCTTTGTGTTCAGTTTATCCACCCTGATACTAGAGAAGTCTGAGCCTGCACTCTTAACTGCTTTTTTGATTTTACTGGATCAGATACAGAACAGAAGTAAACAGATGTACTTCAGTAGAGTAACCAGTCCAAGTTCATTCCTGTGCGCTCTCAACAGATTATTTGTTTTATGTTTTAACAGATTACGTACATTATGTTTTAACCAGTTAGACAGTGGGTTTGAAGCCAGAAAAGAAGTAGAAACTTGCCACAGCAAAGCTCAGCATGGATTATAAAAATTTGTGGAGTTGCCAAGCCATAGAGATATAGCTGCTGTTCATCCCATAGATGCTGGAGCAATTGATTTACACAGAACAAGCAAACATTGTTGAATAATACAGAAAGAGCAAAATTAGCGCAGACAGAGAAAAGCACAAAACTAGGCAGAGAAATGCAGGTGTTTGGTTCCGGAAATCCTGCCAGTTTTAGTGCTGTTCCTATTTGTTTTCCCATTAAGTATCTCCAAAATTTTTGTTTCAGGATGCTTATTTCAATTCTGGTGCAAGAAAGGTTTATAGTGTGGTCAAGACAGCAGTAGGGTGCAAAATATTTTGCAAACAAGAGATGCTTAGCTGTGTTTGGCCCTAATGCATAGACCAGGGTTGTATCTGACGGTACAAAAGGGAGGAGGCAATGGGTGAGTATCAGAGCTGTGACTGGGACAGGAGAGATCCAATTTAGGTTAGATCTGTAGAATTATAATGAGCAATAGCTGTTAGAATGGGAACATTCATCAGGCTTCTGGATGCAGACACAAAAGTTTCTTCAGTTGCTATCAGGTTTCCCACAGCCATTAAATTCCTGACAAGCACCTGCTTTCACTTAATAAAAGAAAGAATGAACTTTCCCCTTACACCAGGAGAACATGTAAAATGTCAGCAAATATTTTTAGGATAGAACATGTCATCTTTATAGTCGCTTGCTTTGATTTGTGTATCCACTGGGTGATCTTTCCTTCCAAGAATATATTTGGAAATAAATATCAACTAAGTGGTCTTCAGCAGCAGCAGTATTTCAGACAGTTCTAGTCTTCAAATTCCTTATACCCTCTCTCTTAGTAGTCAACTAATGCAACCTTGACAGTTGGATATCCATATTTACCCATATAAGCAGAATTTTCTTAGTCAGTAGTCAATGGAGTCCTCGACATAGTGGTAAGTCTCTCTTTCTGGAAACAATATGTATTACAGCACAGATCCCATACGTATGTTCTGCCTTGTTTAGCCTCACAGCAAAAAAGGAGATCTGGCATTCTCAAAAAGCCGTGTCCTTTCATGCCTACCTATGCACTTAGTTTCTTTTGAGTAGTGGCAGGACACAAAGGGGTGATTTTGATAGCAAATCTCCCTCAAGAAAAGTGAGCAAGACTTGTGTCAGTGTGGAAGAAAGCCCTACAATTATTGTTGGACTTCTTTCTGCTTTAGGGGAAGCGTTTGCATCAAGGAAAAAAGTAATTAAATCTGGCACAAAATGGGCTTTCAATTACTGCCTCCTTAGAAGGAAGCAGACTGAAGATTAATGGCAAAGAAATCAAAGCCCTAGAAAGAGATGGGGGAGGGCCCTATTTAGGAAATACCTCCTACCAAGCTAATTTCATTTGAAATTAGAACAAATGGCAAGCAGCATGCTTTTAAAAAAAAAAAACAACAAAACCAAAACAGCCAAACAAAGAAGTACTTGCCGTTGTTTGTATCCCCCGGTTGTAACTTGACAATAGTTCTTTCCCCAGTCCTGCAGACTTCATTCACCTAAATAATCTCATTGAAGCTTGTGGGCTTGATTCTCTTCTCACAGATAATGAAATTACTGGAGTTAAGCCAGTGTAAAATGGATACCAAAGAGAAATGGGGAGATTTGGAACGCTCGTATCAGTAATGATTGCAAGATTACACCTTCTCTTATCTGTTTATGGTTTTGATGCAGTTTGAAATTAATTTAACTTTACAAAGAATTGTTGAAGCGTTGCCATCGGCAGTACTGTTAACACACCTTGTTTAGTAATAAAGCAAGTGTTTTTCAGAATGGCCAGGAAAATGCCTGTGAGCACTGTTGTTACAGTTAACTTTTATTTAGAGTTGTCATCCTTCCAAAATTCTTTTTTTTTCCCCTTCAGAACAATAGCTTCAATTCTGTTTCTCATTAGAAACAAAACAAAACAACACCCTTCCTCTTCCAAACCTGAAATTCATTCAGTTCAATTTCTGTAAAGAAGCAGGTTTTAATTACATCTTTTCAGGCATTATAAACAGTGAGGAAATGATTTGTAAAGGAATGAATACAGTCAGCTCTCAATTATCCAAGACATTTTTGGAGAGAAAGAAGGAAAGCATAGATAAAACTGAAATAATAGACTTAAATACAGGACTTAAATACTTACCTTTGAAGTTAAGGCATAGGATGGAGCTGCAAATTAAAATGGAAAGCATGTTCTTTTTAGCATTGCTGTGTTAACCTGCAGCCCAGATAATTCGTTCTGTTAACTGAGAATGAACTGTTGATTGTTTGTACCTTCATACTGTCGTCCCATTTGGTGCTGGAGAACAGGAGAGCAACTGCAGCGGAGGAGAAACCCGGGCTTTGTCACCTGCTAAACACAAATTCTGAATGTCAGAAAGAAAAGGAGAACAATCACATTTTTAACAGTGTGAAATGCACTTTAAATCAAGCACGCTCGTAACATTTGATAGTATCTCCATAATTTCATTTTGTTCTTTTTTTCTCAACTATTTCCTCCCCTGCCGTTCAGTTCTGCCATCTCGTCCTGCTATAGCCGTGTGTACCAGAGTCTGGCCAATCTAATTCGCTGGTCTGATCAAGTGATGCTGGAAGGTGTGAATTCAGAAGACAAGGAGATGGTGACAACAGTGAAGGGTGTCATAAAAGCTGTTCTGGATGGAGTCAAGGTACATGAGACAAATATTGTAAATTATATTATATAAGGTATATAATAATGTATTTTAGAAGAGATCTAGTTGAAAGAGGTTTTTAAGTGCAGGTAAAATATAAAGATCCTATTCTTGCCTTCAGTAAACTACCTCTTAAATCAACTGCTCTGTAAGGGAAATGATCCTGCTTGGTGTGCTGGTTAAAGAGTAGCACAAATGGTTTGGCTATTAGTGTGTGCTTCTGAAACGCTCACCCTGGCATTTGGATGAATTGGAAGAAACCATAAATCTTTATTGAGGGTTGTATTAAAGTTTCAGCAAATCGTTCCCAGTCTCCCATGCAGATTACAAGACAGAGTTTGCATATTTTCTGTCTAGGCAAAATATAATGGAAATGCTTCCTGTCAATGCCCACAGAGAATCAAAGACGCCAG
This sequence comes from Aptenodytes forsteri, assembly GCF_000699145.1. Classification (NCBI taxonomy): domain Eukaryota; kingdom Metazoa; phylum Chordata; class Aves; order Sphenisciformes; family Spheniscidae; genus Aptenodytes; species Aptenodytes forsteri. The sequence goes on along the minus strand of NW_008796111.1, from coordinate 2,537,875 downwards.
CTCCATCCCTTAACATAAATTTCAAGGGATTCGTCAGTGATACATCACCGCTTTCAGCAGTCGGATTAGGGTGTGGAACAGGTGATGAGCTAAGCTCAGTTTTCTGGAGATTAATTTTACATAACTAATGGAAACGTTTAACAGAAACCTTTGTATCCTTTGTGAGACCTGCTTATAGCATTCCCTCCCTGCCCCACCCAGGGAAAGTTGTTGGCTTTCCTTCTACTTGCCGGTAAGCTTTTGGTACCCATTATTTCTGTTTCCCAGGCTTGTCTCTGGGCTGATGGCCACGGAGGCTGTTCATTCAGCTGTCGTAGCACTGCAGTTAAAATTTGCTTGACCTGGGCTCAGTGCACCAGCGGAGAGACCATCATATCTCCTGGGAACCTTATTTTGCAAACTGTAGAGAAAGTTAAGTCTCTTTCAACAGCAGGGCTGAATCTAAAGGGGAATATTTAGATCAAGTACAGAAGGAAGGTTGGGGTAGAGTTTTAAGAACTGCAGCAGGTGTTCCACCTGGATTAGTGTATCAGGAACAGGCATCTTTCACTGTACTCAAACTCAGCTTAGTTTTTATTAACTGGGGCTGAATGCAAAAATGAAGTGGATCTCCCAAGGTTTGGCTATCATGTTTTCAGGAGTCTCGGTGTGGTGTTTGCATGCTCTGAATATCTCTCTAGTGTTGCTCAAACACAGATACTAAAATCTGCTATTACTTATCGAGCCTTTTAAACAAATATCTTTGAAACAAAACATTCCCATCACCTAAAGAAGACAGATTTTCTAGGATTATTTTGCACAATATGCTCTTTAACTTTAAGCTCCAGATTTGAAAAGTAAAGCCGATCTTAAATTTGCACAGCAGGATGGAGAAAAAGAGTTTAGCGTAAAGTCTCAGCTGCTGTTAGTGTTGGAATTCAGCAGCAATTTGCAGTACGTGAAAATCTGCACTGTGGTATCTGAACTGTAATACCCCAGCAAATAGCGAGACAGTTTGTTCTGTTATCACTTAATGAATCCGCACGATCCCGTGGAGAGCAGTGTTAGCACCAGATCCAGGATAGAGTTGTGTCGTCTCATTGCAGGAGTCTTGGACACCCACTGTCCTTTCACTGTCAGCAATATTTAAACCCTCGGTACCTGTTGCCTTCCAGCCAAGTAGCGTGCCTGTGCGGATAGGTGGAAGGTCTCAGATGCCTGCTCTACCCGCGCTGCGAGCCAGCCTAGGCTGGAAGCGATGCAGGCATGTCCACGCAGTGCTAAGCCTGAGCTATTAAGCCCCGCTGAGCGGCATGGCTGTATCAGTCTCTACTTTGTTGTTAGACTAAAAGTTATTTTGGCCTTCCAGTTGGAGCTGGCTTATGTCTGGTCAGCTTGGAGCATGGTTAGAGCAGATGTGTGGCTGTCTGGGTGGATGCGAATGTGTCTGCCCATCACCAGGTCAGCGTTTGGAAGCGGTGTGTACTCATCTCCTACTGCATAGCGAGGAACAAGGTTTATTTTAGAAGGGCCAAGCCAGCTTTCAGATCTGAAAGCAGAACTGAGAAGTTGGACACTTTTCTGCTGTGGAGAGCCTTTTTTGGTTTTCTGGCAGATCATACAAGATCCACTTCCACATTTCAGTGCTTACTTCCCCCTTTATTTTCAGAATTGAGCATAAAGGAGTCGCTTGTTCACTTGCGTTACTTGCTGTTTTGATCTCAGGCTTTAGTGCCCTGCTAGGCATATATAAAAAGAAAAAAAAATCCTTGTTTTGATTACGTAACTTCTTAAAAATCTATCTCATTTTGGAATTTCCAGCTTCCTGAAGTAGCATAAGTTTGTAGAGAGGCTTTAATTATCTCTAATTACTGCTGCAGCAATCTCTTTACTTGCTGATAAGGAATAGCATAATGTGCATCTGGCTCGGTTGCGTGCTGATTACCTCTGTGTGTACATTGAAGATCTTGACTTGATTTTCAAACACTAGTTCTCATTTTGGGGTTAGCAGAGAGGAGGAAAAGTCAGGGTCCAGGGAATGTGGTGGTATTTGTTAAATTTTAGAGGAAAAAGGGATGCTCTCATGTATTGTCAATCATATGTTGTCTCGGTGTCTCTGGTGGGAGGTGTTTTTTGGGTTTGGTGGGTTTTTTTTTTTCCCACAGCAGCAATGGTTTGAATCCTTCTAAAGCTACTTTTGAGCTAAATTGGATTGTTTTTCTCCCCTGTTGTAACCTACACTCCCATATGGTGGACAAGCGTGTGTCCATTACAACTGGCAAAATAGGAAAACTGAGCGCTTCAGCCCCGAGCATCGGGGGCTCATCAGCGGTGCTGCGGCACAGCTGCCACCGCCGCAGTCTGCAACCCTGGCCTTGGTTTGGTTTACGGTGTTAAAAGTGGTGAAGAAAGGTGAGGAAAAGGAGACGTTACATTTTCCCTTCCATCGCCCTTGCAGGGGGATGTTTAAGGAGTATTTTGGCTTTTGGTTTGAATGCCCATACATTTTCTTTCCCTTATGTCCTGGTTTCGGCAGGGATAGAGTTAATTTCCTTCCTAGTAGCTGGTACAGTGCTGTGTTTTGGATTTAGGACACCTTATTGTGCTCTTACATGTTGTGTGGAGTCACTGTTCTTGCTGGCGAGTACCCAATAACCTCACGGGGTCTGACGCCGAGTCCGTTGAAGTGCATGAGAGTCTCCAGAAACCTCTTCAGTGGTGGAAGTTTGTCCAGAGGGCAGGAAGGTGGCAATCCGTTGTGTCATCACTCGCTCCTGACGGTGACTCGGAGCGTGGTGCCAGCTGCAGCCAGAAGAGTCAAATGGTGTCACTGTGTGATTTCCAAATCGTCTGATTTACAGAAAAGCCTTGTTTGGGCTTTGTAGGCTTCCAGGTCCTACGGGTTTTTTTCCTAATGACGTTCTGTAAACTTTATAGGGGAATTTCTAAAGTCTAAAAGGAATAGCGAGTTTTTAATTAAAGATTGTTCATCCTGAAAGAGAGGATGAAACAGAGGAAAGTACATTTTTTAAAAATAGTTTCTGTTGAGTAACTGGGGACACTCAGCAGAGAAGTCTCAGGTCATTTCAGTGTCTGTGTTACCACCGTAGTTCTTCTGTGATTGAAGGGCCTTAATTATTTTACTTTTCTGCATACTGTGTAACGTACATCACCACAGTGGAGCTGATAGATTGTCAAAAGCCCTGTCGGTCTGTTGCTCCTTGTTGCAGAGTATTTCCCTGCTGGGGGACGTGGCCCTCCTTGGAGGTGGGAGCTGGCCAGGCTGGTCGGCTGTGGTCAACTTGGTGCTGCGCTTTTTCTCATCAGGGCACTTCTCAGAACACGCTGTTCCTCGCCAGGGCTCGTCTGGTCTGCCCCAGACAGGAACATCGTCATAGCATTAGCCCGCATGGACATCTGCATGTGCTCTGTTTGTGCTCTCTCTTCCTTCCCCACGTGTGGGATTTTCCAGGACAACTGGAAAGCTGACTGTTTTGTCGTGTTTTTGGTTGCCACGGTGTAAATTATTTCTGAGCACAAGCTCACACCAAGAATGTAAGTAGAACATCAAAACCAAGCTATGGTGGACATGTGGACTGCATTTGCCATCCTTTGCACATCCAGTGCAGTACTTTTATTCCTCTTGTGCATGTGTTGACTCACAGAAGTTCAGCTTTAAATAGAGCCTTATATAAAAATACGAGAACTAGAATATTTCTCTTCCTTGGAAGGATGACGATGATGACATTCCAGTTGCAGTTATTGCATTGAGAGAGCAATGACAGTTGTTTCCAAGCTCAGCAGACATGGACGTGAAGATAATACTGGAATGATGACACTGTACTTCAGGCTGCTTTAAAAAAAATTTAAAAATTGATCCCATATAGTTTCCTTTGCATAATATGCTGGGAAGCCAATACTGTCAGGAAGCAGTGCCAGTTTTCCAGCCTGCCTGTAAGAGGGCATGTGTTTGTATCTGTGAGCAGTAGATCTATTTGTTGGCCTCAGACATCCATAAAATGTTCTCTTGATCTTTCTGGCGTGAACGACTCTTGTTTCGACTGCTGGCAGACTTGTAGTTCAGGATTATCATGCCCTTATCTCTTTATCCAGAGCCTTATCTGCCTATAACAGATACACTACAGTAGTTCCTTGAATGATTAAGACTTCCATTGCTAACATGTTAAAAGATGGCTTCAGGGGAAGCAGACCTTTTAATAGGCCTGTTCGCTATTTAATTTGTTGTTGGGCACCTTACAGAAAACTTGCTTTTTGAAACAAATACATACTTGTTTATAAAATATAAAGCAATTAGTTAGTTCTTTTACTGGCTAGGTGAAGTACTCCACTGTGTGAGACTTTTCTGTACTTATATTTATGTACGTAAAGTCAGTTTGCCATTATCTAGGGCGTTGTGGGGATGGGAACACATTTGTGACAATAGAGGAAGGAGGAAGCACAGCAAAAAGACACATATGTGGGTTTGTGCAGAATCCCCATAGGGCCAGGGTTTATGCACATTAACTCAAATATGGCTAAACTACTGCTGGGTGCAGGCTGCTCCTTAGAAGCAGTGCTGCATCATTTGTACAGCTCTGTACCGGACTTACACCCAGCTCAACTCTCTCTGTGTCCATGCAATCGTTAATTCATAACCTGGGTAACCAAGAGTTTACTGCAGTAGCATCCCTTTCTGTCCTGGGATGTTTGAGTGCAGCATTCAGAAAATAATGATTATTCTCTTTTTCTTCTCTCCTCCATGCATCAGGAGCTGGTCAGACTCACGATTGAAAAGCAGGAGCATCCCTCTCCCACAAGCCCAGTTAAACCCAGTTTACCAGCATGTAAATCTGACAGGTGGGTCACTGACAAGGATTTCTTCTGTGTGCAGGACTAATATAGAAGGGATAAGTTCTGACTACTGATAGTTGAATTAAAGCATTCAGTTATTCTTCACAGAGGGTGACGTAGTGTTCTTTATGTAGCCTCATCCATTACAGTGGGACCACTTAGAGAACGATATGCTATGATAGGGAAGATACCAAAATCTGGCCATGAAACATCGCTTGGCCGTGACACATGTATTCTGCACGTACATGGAACTCCACCTGCAGATGAAAATTCTGCCTTCTGCTGTAGGTGCCTCTCGTATTGCATATGATTTAAAATATGTATTAATCTGTCAGCATGCTGCATTTCAACTGTGTTCTATGATCTGCAATCTGTATTTTGCTTGTTGCAGCCCATCAGAACTTCCCCTTACAGACCGAGAAATGGAGATCCTCAACAAAACAACTAATTTGACTCAATCCAACGAGCTACTGACCGACTCCATGGATGAAGAAGTTGCACCTCCTAAACCCCCTCTGCCTAGCATTCGTGTGGCAGAAAACAGGTAATACTGGCCAACCAGCTGACTGAAGAATACCAGTGGCTCTTACCAGCTTCTTGTTTTTTAAACAATCTTGCAAAATGTGCGCAAGAGAGGTCATGAGGAGGGTTAGTGACGCCTCTGAATTTCCAGTCCTCCAGAGTAATTCTTCCCTGCTCCTGGACTCTGTTTACGACTTTGTGTTCTCTCTGTCCTGTTTTGAGCAATACCCTTCGTTATCTGTGTTTTCCTTTCCTTCTTTTTATGTGAGGATAGTGCCATGCCCTGAGATCCATGCATGAGAGGCATCACATAAATGCGTAAGAACCTTATTTAAAACTACGCGAGTACCACACTGTACAACAGTGTCTTGTGCTGTTGTATCCAATGGGAAATGTTCTGTTAACCTCAGCTGGCAGTTACCAATCTGTCCTGCACATCCATGTTGTCCTGCGTTGCTTATCAGCTTAAGAGTGAAAGGAGCCAATAGTGCGTGAAAAAAATCTTTTGCTTGGTTGTTCTTACCCTGTTCTACGAGTAACCACATGAAAGTTTCTATGTTCTATTTTGAGAAGGAAGAGAAAAACCCCAATTCGCAGGTTTTTGCTCTGTGTGTATGATGTTTTTCTTCTCTAGTGCTGGTGCTAATGGATGGTGTGAAAAATACGTGTCGTGCTAATTTGAAAATGCGGCATCAAGGGCTGTGGCTGGCAAAAAGAATCACATTTCTATGTATTTTATGAATTCTCATGGGTTATATAAAAATTTCCTGGTATGTTCCAGGAACAGAGTACGTGTGCTCTTGGAAACCTCACAGGCTTGACGATTACCAGAATTATGTGTCATTAAAAGCAAAACCTAAAAGTACAGTGGTTAAAATCTCACTAGTTACTGCTAATGTGTGTATCTGAAACAGATTCATGCCAAAACAGTATACGTGGTGAGAGCAACGCTGACCATCTTGTTCCCTGAAGTTCACCAGGAGAGTAAAAGGGCAGAAAAAGAATTTTCCTGTCCTGTAAATTTTTGAAACTTTGAACATTTTTCAGACCTGGAAGGTTTGAGGAAGAGTGACTTCTGTGAATGGAAACAATATTTGGGTCAACCAAAACATTTAATTTGGATTTTCACCACTTTTATTAAGAAATAATTACCGTGCTAATTAGCTCCATTAAAAATAATTTTTAAAACAGCAATTGTTTTTGTTTGAGAAATGCCAACTCTTTTCCAACCTTAAAAAATAAATCACTGAACAGGACCTTACCTGTGAGAGTATTCTTAAATTGATATTTGTTAGTGGATACACTTTGCTGAATAGATCCGGGCCAGCTTTGGACAAGAACCTGTGAGTTCTGAGCCTGGCAAGTCAAAGGCTTTCTGGAAAACAAGCTCGTGAAGCCTCTGAAAGTCTTTTTGCTGGAAGAGTAATGGAAGCATCAATGCCTGTTGTGTCTTGCAGCCCTCCACCAGCATTGCCCCCTAAAAAACGGCAGTCGGCACCTTCCCCAACCAGAGTGGCAGTTGTGGCCCCCATGAGTCGAGCCACCAGTGGGTCCAGTTTACCTGTTGGAATCAACAGACAGGTAATGGCATAACCCCTTTGTGAAAGCCAAGGGAAACGTGCTGTGAACGGTAGCAAAAGCTCAGAGAGGTGCTGTGACCTGCAGCCGCGCAGTTCCCTGCACACCTCTGCTCGTCCCTGTACGGGAGAGCTCTGGAGCGGGAGTTTTAGCGACAGGAACATCAGTATAATAAATAATGTGAACAGCTTAATTTTTTTTTGCAGTGCTGTTGTATTTAATTAACAAATTGCTACAAACTTTGTTGCCTTGAGCTGTAGCAGAGTGTGAAGGTGTGAGCGGCTGAGTGTTGCCGTGTTGAATAGATCAGGGTACAGAGCAGCTGGCTGAGCTTACCGAGATCTCACCAAGGTTTACTTACAGGCCAAGGGAGCATGTGGCATATTGAGATCAGAAGTCTGTCTTCATCCAGTCACAATTTAAAACATCTTTTAACCCAAGCAGTAGTTTGAGCAACTGCTCTGACCACTGCTGGTGCTTTGGGGAAATTTGTAAATTTTCTGGTAGAAAAATGGAAAACTTGTGACTGTGTGTGTTAATCATATTCCATCACTTGTGCTAGTCTGGGGTTTATGAGGTTGTAAATGGCTGGGTTTGCTTTACACATTCAGGAACTTACTAACTCAGCAGTGAGGACCTGAATCGTATTAAATTGCACCAAAATCAAACCTCGTCCTCATCCCCAAAGCCTCAGCTCCGGCTTAGGGAGCCTCTGCTGTCGTTTGGCTGACCCAGATGAAGCTGTGGCAGTTCTTCAGTTACTAGTACAATCACACTTAGGTTGTTTTGCAAGAGTGGGAATACTTGAGGGGTTCACTCGCAGGTGGAAAAGCTTGAGGTAATTTCCGAAGTAGAAATGTCATAGGCGCAGAAAGTTGTATCTCACTATAACTTATTTTCCCTTTGCATGCACCTAAGCTAACCAAATATTTGCTGAAGACCCAGTTATTTAATGAGTAATCTTGCAGTCTGGTTACCTGGTATCAGTGTCTTGACAAGCAGTCATCAGACGTGTGTAGCAGTGAGGAACTTGGCCATCTTCTCAGCGTCTGTGAAGCCCAGCGTGGGTTGCAGCACACCCTGCCTGGAAGCAAGAACACACAGAGCTCCCTGGCATGGGCTGTTTACCAAATCAGACGTTTTCTGTGGTCCTGAAGAGCTTCTCTAACTAGAGAGAGCTAGCAGCACCGATCCTCTCCCCTCCTGGTTTTCTTAATGCAGCTGTGAGGTGTTTGCTCCTCGAGCTGCATCTTGCTTGCTAGCGAGCTGCCAAGAATGACGGTTATTTGGTTTTTTTGCTTAAGGATTTTGATGTTGACTGCTATGCCCAGAGAAGGTTGTCGGGTGGAAGCCACTCCTACGGGGGGGAATCTCCTCGCCTCTCACCGTGCAGTAGCATCGGCAAACTCAGCAAATCTGACGAGCAGCTCTCTTCCCTGGATCGGGACAGTGGTCAGTGCTCCCGCAACACAAGCTGTGAAACATTAGGTAAGCGAGGGGTTGTCCAGAGCCGCTGGAGGAGCCCCCATCACTCTTGTTCGGGAGCTGTTGTGGCTGTGATGCAGAAGTAAATGGATTGTGCTTGCAACTGTCATCTTGTAGTTGCTGCGAGCGGTTCTATGCAGAATTATATTCTGTCAGATAGGAAAAAGCCCAGGGGAATGTGTTTCCCTAGCTATAGATGATTGTGTTCAAACTCAATTCAGCTCTCAAGTGGAATGTTTTGTTGATTTCAGCCTTGTCTGCAGACATCAGTAGGAAATTACAGTCCTGGTAGACTAAAGCAATGTTGTATCTATGTACTAGGAAAGAAAATATAAATATAAATATGAAACATAAATAATCTCTGCAATGATCTACCTATTGAATTTTTGTTATTTGTTTGCTAGTGTAAAGAAATAACGATGAGAGTTTTATTAAGGCTGGACGTTACAGAAGGTGTAGCAAGATGGTCCCTGCTGCAAGGAAGTACCACTCTGATTAAATGAGCTGATTAATTAACTGATGGAGTGGGAGGGGCAGAATTGAGAAGGGCTAAGCAGTAAAAGAGAGAAAGTAATGCATCATTCTCCTGTCCCCTCTGTTTAACCAGATCAATCGGATCACTATGATCCAGACTATGAATTCCTGCAGCAGGACCTCTCCAACGCTGATCAGATACCTCAGCAGGTGCCAGGTATCCTCAGCCCATTGCCAGAGTCCTTGGGTGAGTCTGGCTCCCCTTTCCATGGACATGCTTTCCAGCTCCCACAGGGCAGCTCTCCTCCACTGGAATTCTGCAGCCTCTCGGGAGCAGCACAGCCAACAGAGACTCCTCCAGCTTTACCAGAAAAGAAGAGGAGGAGCGCAGCCTCTCAGACTTCAGATAACTCAGGCTGCAGGGTGTCCTATGAGAGGCACCCTTCCCAATACGATAACATCTCGGAGGATGACATGCAGAATGCAGCGTCTGTCCCATCAGTACCCTTCACGCCGTTTGCTGCTGTTTTGCCTTTCCAGCAAGGAAACTCTTCAGCACCGGTTGAATTCATTTCTGACTTTGCTGCTCCAGATTCTAACAGTGACCCAGAGAAGCCACCACCTCTACCAGAGAAGAAAAACAAACACAGTAAGCAAGTTCTTGTGTTTGGGTTTTCCTTTTACCTTTCCTTTTCCTTGCAGTTGTTGAACTTCTGATGACCACTAAGTAATGGTGACCCCAAGGTAACGCCCTTGCTTACGTGAGGCTGAGTGTCAAAGTCAGTTAGTCAGCGTCAAAGGCATGGAAGGGAAGTGTCAGTCCTTTGGCGGGGAGCTCAAGGCCCAGGGGAGCTGGCATCACACAGCATCTTCATTACTATAGTGAGACCATTTTACTTCTCTGTTTACCTGAGTGCAGATCTTTGAGGCACTCTGCCTTGCAGATCTTCCTGGTTTATCCTCCCTTTTTATGTCCATTCCTTCCCCCCTGCCCCCATTTTATAAATGTTTTCCCACTGCAGGAAAGAATTGGGTGCTCTCCAAGAGCTCAGAGAAAGGGCTGCTTTTCTGTCCAAAACCGAGCATTGCCAGAGCAGTTATTTGGCAATAGGAACACAGTCACCCACATAGCTGTGCAAGACAACACTATTAACCTAGCGTCCAGTACTGCTGTTTTGCTACAGGATCTCATTTCCTTTGGATGCCTAAGAATTTCCCACATCGTTAAAATGAGCAGCCTCTAAATGCGAAGGCTCGCCATCCCCAGCCAGACTCCTGGCACACCAGTACTGACTGCGACTCAAGCTCACGGCCTTATTCTGATTTCCTTAATGTTCATGGCTGAAAACACGTGAAACCTCTTGCCAAAAAAGCAGCCTTACTGATCTGCCAAGGAAGGCTGTGGACTACATAGTGAGATCCAGCAGATGTTAGTTTACTAGTCACTGGCTTCTTTGCAGTTGTACGTTGCATGAGGAGGTAGCGTATACAAGACCTGGATCAACAGCGTTACACTGTATGGCTGGCAGCCCAAATGAAGAGCTGATTCAAAAGTGCCGAGTTGGCCTTCTGACTCATTTCTGCAGTTTATAGTCTTTTCACTGGGAATAAGGTGAAAGTGAGATCGGTGTGTCATGCAGCAGGGTCAGTATTCTGTCCATTGCTATGATAGTTTACTATGCCAGTCATTTTTTTTTTTAAGAAGTGCGTTGGCTAAAAGCATTTCCATTATCCCTAAGTGACCAGTCCACATTTGTAACCCTCTGGGATTTTAATCAGACCACAAGGCTTGACCCACCTGAAAGTGAGGGTCATGTACTTCAGTGTCCCCATACATAGGAAATCACTTTTACCTCTCTCTGGTAAGCAAGCAGTTAAAAGATACTGAAAGCAGCTAAAAAGGAGCTTAGATGTTTGTTTGTAGATAACAGAAAGGAAATAAATGCTGGCACAGGGCATAGCCAGGGTTGGTTGTTATGGCTCGTGCTGTTCAAAATACTTGCCTGCAGTACCAGCTGCAAGGGGATGTGATGCAGAGCCTCCTTACTGTAGGATCAGGTCCTTGTGGGCTCTGCATATTAATAACGAGGGCAGGGTCCAGGTGGTTTTACACCATGCAGACTGGGATGGGTGCAGGGAAATGCACCTCTGTACACGTAGGCAGCTTTAGTAGGGGGAGACGCCTGCGTGAATCTTGGGTAAGAGGCAATTTGACAGTTGAGAGAGAGCGCTTTGTTTTCTGTTATCATATGAGATGTCAAGGAGTTACTTAAAAACAATTTTAAAAGCTATCTTCGTCATTATTGCCCGTGCACACTTTTAACCTCAATACCAAGGCCTTGTTTGTGAATTTTCTTTGATGTTAGAATAGAGTTAATCATCTGGCACTATCAGAAGCTCTTGGAGTATTGATCAGATTGTATTGTTAGGAAAGGTAGAAGCTGTTATCTAATGTGTTGTCAGCTCTGATGGTTTGATAAAGCATCCTTGCTGCAAAGCTTGTAGTAGTATTTGGGCTGTTACCTGACTGCTGCGGATTTTTTAACTGCATTCATGTGACACTGAGAACTTGTTTTAGATTGTCTTTACTCTACACTATATCACACCACAGATTTGTGGTTGTTAGTTTTACTTTTATTTTCAACATTAAAAGGGCAGTAAAACATTACTCAGGCTGTATGGTAGCACCCAGGATTTTTTTGCCTGAAGGCTGATGCATGTAGATATTCTTCTGTAATCATATAGGTGAGGCAGTGCTGCTTCCACAACCCCAACAAACTCCTGGGATCCGGAGGAGATGCATGAATTTATTAAAAAGATCTAGAGCTCTCACAGATGGAACTTGCTTGTAGTCCCTTTGTTGTAGGTCATCTTTTGGTAGTTGGCAGGAAATGTTGCAGCAGAGACTTCAATGGTCTTTTTATTGATAATATACAGCAAATCCTGCTAGGGTTAACAGTGTGTATTGCTGTGAGCTGTGCTCAGAGGGACCTCCAAGAGTTGACTTCTCTATAATTTAAACAGAGGAGTGATAAGCCTTTTAGCCTGGCATGAATTATTGTTATTTTACTGTGCTATAATAGTACATGTTACTGTGCTAAGGACAAATTACTCCAGACTTCTGCTTGAGCACCAGCATCATGCTCCTGCTGTACAAGACGCAGACATGGAGCAGCTTCTGCCATGAAGAGCCCAGAGTCAGAAACAACAAGATCCTCCCCCCAAACAGCTTGCAAACTCGAAGCAAGGCACTTATTCATGTTTCCCTCCCTGTCAGTGGGAACAAAATGCAACCTGGTGCCCTGTAAGCAGCTGGTATTTAACTGCAGGAACCACGCTGAGGGCAGCCTGGGCTTAGCCAGTGGATAATGCGAGCTCTTTGAAAAACAGCTCTCCTCCCAGAGGTGACAGCAAAGGCTGGCTTATTTAACCTTAACTTCTCCAGTGAGTTGATGTGTGGTATAGCTTAAAAATTTCCATTATTTTGGCTCTTGCCCACGCACACAAATCTGTTGCGCTTGTTCCGGGCCAGTTGTAACACAGGCTGCTGACACAACGCCAGGAGTCAGGCTAGACCAGTGAGTCCTCCTCATCGGGTACTACTATGCCTTACCTATATTGCAGATGTGCCTTATTGCTGATAATCTTCTAGAAGTTCCTTGCAGCTTCCAGGACCAGCAGCTGCACGGCGAGCTGGCTTGGGTGCTGCTGGTGCCCTCTGAGCAGTACCTGTGACTCTACCACGTGGGCAGAACTGGTGTGTGATAGAAATCCCTGAGCAGCTTTAGCTCCTTCAGAAATGACAGCCAAGGCACTGCAGGCAGATTGCTGGGAAGGTGTTCCTAGCCTCAGTCTGAGATTTTTTTTTTTCTCCCCCCAAATATTTTCTGTCTGGGTTCAGAACTGACATAAGCTGGGCACGGTACTGTGATGGGAGAGGTTTCTCTCTCACGCCTCCCTTCTCTCCCGGGGTGCTGCCTTGAGACTGTGTCACTCCACCCCAGCTGCTCACCGTGGAGGTTGCAGCCCCCATCCCTCCCTCTGCACAGAGTCGCTGCAGGGCGTGCAGCCTGATCTGAGCTGGTGATGTAATTTCCCATCTGCTTTTTAAATTTCTGCCTTGTTAAATACCACAGCAGAGAGGGGAAGGGATGGAGGGAGACGGGAGAGAGAAGACCCTTTGCAAACAGCAGTCTCAGGAGTGGCCCTGCTCCCTTACTCTCCTGTTCAAGATTGGCAGCATTTTAATGATGCCCATTTGAATTTGCGCTCTGCCGTCTCCACTCCTGAGCCAGGTTTGTATTTCACCATGCCAACTGTTTTTCGCTTCACCTAAAAACAGAGAAGAAGACAAAGTAGAAGCAGAGACATGCTCACCCACCCTGGGCTAGCTGTAACAAGCAGGGCAGGGGAGCTGCCATGGCGATGGGATGCATTAGCCTCCTAAAGAGCTGAGATAAAAAAGCTCTTCATTATTCCCTTGCAGATTGAGTTAAGGCTCTCAACAGCATTCAGGCTTACTACCTTGAGTTAGAGTAATTTAATTTTACACAAGTGTCTAATGTGATACCCTTTTTGCCAACACTTCCCGAGTTGTAGCATCATACAGACGTCTGAACCCAGGAACTCACAGCTGTCAATCCCGAGTGTTGTCTTTAGATCTGGACGTTCAGTGAAGCACTGTTTTTGTAGGTAACTCCGCATGAAGGGTTGCTCTGAATTTGGCAATGTCAGCTGCATTGCACCAGGACTGCCAAGCCTGACTTCTTGGCTTTTGTCCTACTCAGTTGATGAGCTCTCAAAATGTGGTCTTTTCCCTCAAGCTCTTGTCCTCTACGCTTCTCCAAGGAGTCTTGATCCTTAGTTCACTTTTGCTGCTAGAGAAATATCTTTCATAAGCCTTCTTTAGATCTTATCCTCTAATGTTGTTGTATGGTACCAAGGCATTTTTCAGGGCACAGGTATTAATAGGAGTACCTTAGTCAACTGAATCGCTTACGTTTGAAAACTATTTTAGCAATTCTGTATTTTCTACACCAAGACTCCTTCACCATGATTTCAACTAAGAGAAAATTGCCAGAACGTGCTTCTTTTCACTGTTGGGACTTAGGCTAAAATTCACGGGCATGAGGAAATTTGGTCTTGGCTTTAACATGAGTGCTGACACCAGCAGATGAGCGGGCACAAACGCACACCAACACGCATGTGTGTGCAGTTTGAAACCTCTGTCACACTCACTTCAAAAAGGAGAGGTCTGAACCAGCAAGGGTGGTGACTTACATCTGTGAAGTGGTGCTGGGAAGGCAGGAGGGCGGCTGGGGGAGGAAGAGGAGCAAGGCTCGGGTAGAAGGGGGTACTGGAGGTCAGAATTTCAGCAGCCTTGGCAGAGCTGTGCAGGAGCTGGCAGTACTGCGGGACATGAACAGGTTGTCCACTGGCAGCACCATGTGGGGTCACAGGATGGGGACAGCAGGTGTTACCGGTCGGGATTGAAATCCATCAGCTGAGGTTTCCTGCACGCCGATTGCCACGACCTTTTTTTTTTTTTTTTCTTCTCTTCCTTTCTCTTTATTCTATTTTTTGGAGGAGGGATATCATTCTGTGGGAAGGGGCAGCTGTGTTAGCTCCATTTCTAAATGGAGTTTAAAATATTAGAGGAAATCTGAAAAAAGGTGCAAAAGACAGGTGCAAAGCGACTCCTTCCTGCCGACACGTTTGCACGGCTGCATCCTGTTTGAAATAGGCTGGCCCGCAGATCTGCATTGACAGGTGAGCAGAGGGCTTTGCCTTGCAGCTAGTGTGGGAACCGGCTTCACGATGTGCAAATACTGCATTGTGGTCGTTGTATTTATAGCTTTCACTGAAGTCATCCATTCATTTCAGCTGTACAACTGAAATGCCAGCAGAAGCTGAATAATTGCCACCTAATGACCAGATTTACAAAAACTGACAACTGCTTGTTTATCAGGAAGAAGGGAGGAATGATCACAGCGTATCTCGTGCATGACAGCATATTTACAAAAAAGGCCTTGGTTAGTCCTTTTTATGACACTTAAATACATCTATTGCTCCTGTTCTCAGGTATATAGCAGAGTTTTCTTTATTTATTTTACATTTATTACATACACTTCTGAACCTTAATAATTCTGGGGTTTTGTAGTCTTTCTATGACACTGGGTGTCATTCTCCCCCTCCAACACTAAAATATTGCAGCTGTAACTAATCCTCTGTCAGAGCCGCATAGGCAGACCTGTGTGGTTTTTTTCATATATTTTGGAAGGATATTGTACCGATGGAAAGGTCCTCTAAATAAGATTTGATCCCATTTAATATTTCCATTGAACCACATCTCAGAAAAGCTTTTGAGTCAGTTGGATTCAAAAATTGGAGATGATAAGATGCTTTAAATAGGGATGGGAGCAAAGGGTGTTGGATTTGAGCTAAGGAGGTAGGAAGGCATGGTCAGTGGCACTTTTAAAAGGTAAGTCTCTTGTGCCAGCATTGGCAGTGGCATATAAATAGCTGATGGAGAGGTACACCCAGTCTCACAGGTAGGTGTTTTCCGATAACAGTTTTATCAGCTTGCTAGAATGGAGAAAGGCTGCAAGCCTCCTCGTTCTAGAAATCTTGCTGACTACAGGTATGAGACTTATTATAGGCACAAGAATTATTACAGATTTATTGTCAAGGTTGCATCTTTGTACAAGATTATATGTGCCTCCTAGAAAGCAGACTAAAGATATTCTGTTTTTTTGGTGAGTTTGGGCATTAGCTGTTGAAGAATATTTTCAAAATTGCCATGGGTTACATGAGGAAGGGATTTGGGCTAAGAGTCAGTGAATCAGACTTCTCAAGTAGCTGTCTGGAGACCTCGCTGGTTCCTTAAACTGTTGTCAGATGTGTTTGTGGCCTGTGATTATGTTTGTTGTGCCCTGGCTTGCAGGATGGGATATTTAGATCCTTTCCTGCAAGGTAGATGGCAACTGACTGTGTGAGCTACCTGTGAACAGGGCACGGATGCCTTGCTGCTCCCGGCCTGCAGCAAAGCCCGACTGAGAGTGGCATGGCCTTACTCTTACTTTATTTTGAGAATGCCTGCTTGTTGCAGCTGCACCGTGCGGACCAGGAACAGTGATGCGACCTTTTTTTTGCAGTGATGGCATATATGCAGTTTGTGGAAGACTACTCAGAGCCACAGCCATCCATGTTCTACCAGACCCCTCAGAACGAGCACATCTACCAGCAGAAGAACAAGCACCTCATGGAAGTCTATGGGTTCAATGACTCCTTTATCAGCTTAGACCCCTCTCAAGATCTGGCACCTCCTCCTGCTCTCCCACCGAAACAGCGGCAGCTGGTGAGTGACATCCATGGCGCCCTGCCCGGCAGGGCACACCGGCCTCCCAGGAGCAGCTCTATTCTTGCTACTCCTGTTTCTGACAGGCTGCTGTGGTGGGAGGATGTCTCGTTGGTGTTACCACATCATGCTCCTTGTCATCTTGTTAACATGTTTTTAGGCATTTTGCATCACCTCCTTTGAGCTCCTTTCTAACCCTACGTTCAGACTGTTCCCCACAAGCTCTGAAAGTCCTAAAACGCCCTAAAAATGAAACGTTAATCTTCCACATGGCATGGCTGAATCTGTGCCAGACTACAGGCTTGTGTAACAACAACTGCTTTGAAGATTTTGACACGCTGGGCAACACGATTTTCAAAAGATTGCTGCACTGTTGTTCCCAATGCTGTTTTGAAACTGTTGTCAAGGATGCCACAAATAATAACTGTTTAAACATAATAACTGCTTTTATGGCTCAGTCTTTGCCAGAGCCACAGAACTTCGGTATAGCCATTATTTAACTCAAGCATGTTTTCTCCACATTAGTCCCCTTGTGTGAGTCAGGATTTTACCTGTTTTTCAGTGTTCTGCTAGCCCTTCCAGACTCCCAGCACAAAAAGGCACATCCACATGTGTATGTGTGTCGGGTGGTGGGTTTAACAGTACAGCAAGTGCCATTTTCCATGTAGGGGATGAAATCCTGGCCTCAGTGATGGCAGCAGCAGTTTTGTTTCCAACCTCAGTGGAGCTAGGATTTTGTCCTATTTCTTTTTAAGGGTCTTCCTTTCTTTTATCTTTTTTTTTTTTTAACTCCAACCTTAGGGGGTTTGTTTATATTAATTATCTGATTTGCTCTATTTATTAAAAAAAAAAAGGCATCTTTTGTGCTGATGTAGCTAACTTAAATTGGCCATGGCTTTAACAAAACAGGAGGAAATGTGGGAACAGAGCCATGGTCTTACCATCATGAGGGCAACTGTTGCAATATTTCTTCATGTTATCTATGCTAAAGTTTGACTGTCCCAGGGTGTTACTTCTTAATCAAATGGGAAAAGCAACCAAGAGCTCTAATTTTGGGATTTGCATAACTACATTCCTGTGATACAGGTAGGAGTCCTAAAAAGATAAAGTAACGTTTTCTGGCTAAGCTAAACTGAGTAGTATGCATTATTGCTTTGTGGGGATGAGACCTTAAACGCCCGTGTCCCATCTTTGGTGAGTGTCCCTGCTTTGCAGGGACACTGAAGAGTCTACAGGACTCCTCTGAAGGATCAAGCAGTTCTCCAGAGTCCGTGGTCCCCTTGTCAGTGTGATCCTTGCACTGTCACTTGTACCTTGTAGTCCCTTGCCCTACCTCCTCCTCCTAGAGGTGGCTACACTCTAGTGATAGTTTCCAGTGGTGACTTGGTCTTAACACAGTCATGAGAGAGGGTGTGTAAAGCACAGATTTACTGTAGCCATTGTGCAGAAGGGAAATTCTGCTGCTTTTCTGAATTTGTCAGCTGAAGCAAAGCATTTCTTTGCTGCCCTTTAATCATTATCTGGGCAGCCAAGTTGTCACTGGTTTGCCTGCTAGGCATTCTTGTAGTCTTGCAAGCTGATACCATCAAGGTGTTGCTTGCAGTTCCCTTGAAGCAAAGGTTTCTTCAAGTGCAGCCTGCCACCCTTACCTTCATCTCTCTGTTGGGAAAGTGGTGCAAGCAGACGATGGCTTATTCAACAGTCATTGTAAAAGCCACCAGACTCTTGTTCTTCTGCTCCTGCTGCCATGAGAATTTCTGAAACAGCAAATCACATGGGCATCAGCTGCTCTAGCAGTAGGCATGTTTTGCTGGATGGACTCCTCTATAAAATGATAATTAGGAAGTCCTTTCTTGTGAGCTTCGGATGTTATTTATGAAACAGTTGCACATTATATTCAATAAGTCAGAGCTGAGAAAACCTAGATATACCTTAGCCTCCCTCACACTCCTTACTATAGTGGAATTCAGGAGAAGTTCCTTACTAGTATTTGTTACTTACAGTGTAATATCTCCCTCTTGTGCAAATGATACATCAGTTTGGATTGGGCTGAAAAATGGCCGTACGTGACTGTTACCCAGTATCTCAGCAGTACCAGTGAGGGCCCAGAGATCACACTGGAAAGACCAAGTTGCCAGTCTGCAGGTTGCCACAAAAAAATAATGATCTGCAAGAGTCGGCTCCTTAACAGCTAGAAGCAAGAGCCAGTTCCTCCTTTGGGCGTCTGCCCTCCACACCATGGAGAAAAAAGGGCAGTGAGGAACAGCTTGCCTCTCCCCGCAGCAGCTGTCCATGGGTGAACTGGAAGGGGGAGGTGGGAGTTTATTTTTAAGGGATTTGTGAAACAAAGAAGATTTGAACTGTGATTTTTGTCATGCCTCTTGAGCTCAAGAAAGGCATATTGGTATGTCTGGCTCTGATGAACTGTATGAATAGCTGTTTGTTTAGCGAGCCATTATATGCATTGTTTTACAGTTAGCATTTCTTATCCTTTATTCATAGCCTTTTCTGTGCTCTCTTTCTTTGTGTCTTCTGTCTCTTGCTTTCTTCCCCCTCTTCAGCAGGCCTCCTATGCTGCCTCTTCTTTCTCTTCTGTCTCCTACTGTGTCCAGCAAACTAAAGTGCCCTTCACCCCCGAGGACATCGGTGCCACTCAGGGCCTCACTATGTCAGTCTCTAACTCCTTTCTCAACCGGCACAGCTCCTTTCCTGTGCATTCGGTGAGTTGCTCTCCGCACTTTAACACGTGTGCGTATTTGTGTCGGTGAAACACTTGTGTGCAAATTCTGTGCTTAAACGCTCTCAGTTGCAGGTAAAGGTGAAGGTTCTTTTGGGGGCTTTTGAACTCATGTAGTAATCAGCCAGGTGAGAAAAACTGTGTGTAAATCCTACTAAATGAAGCACAGGGGAGGTGTGGCTTCCATTACTTTACATACACATCGGTATTGACATTTGTGGCGAGGGACTGACGAAGGAGAGCTGGCCTGTGTGCCCAGGCACACTCCTTTGACCTACATGTTCCCGAGGCTGCACGTTGGAGCTGCAAAGTCTTTTTGTTCCGTTGCATAATGTCAGCGACGTGGATGAGTCGATTAAAGGCTGCTGTGTGAGTCTGGCCTTTGGAGAAGTGACAAGATGCCGTCCCCGAGATACATGGATTTAGTCAAATGTATGGAACAGTGGCTGCAGCTCCTTAATTTTTTTTCTAGAAAATGGCCTCTACCAGATCTTTCATCTCATATTTGCTTGTCTGCTTCCCTTCACATCTCCGTGGTCCCAAACAAGCTCAGTAAGCTTGTATGATTTGCTGACGAATGAGCAGGGTTTTCTCTCCTACAGCACTTGTGAGCAGTCTGAAGAGAGAACAGCAGGAGAGCTGAGAATGATTTAAATCAAAATAAGAATAATCTTAGAACACTGCTTAAATCTGTGATCAGCTGCTTAAATTAAATGGTAGAAATAACAGTGTTAATACAATGAAATTAAATCTAGCCATGGGATTCCACCAGCTCATCATTATGGGGCTCGTTTGCATGTAAAACTATGTGGTTATGCTCTGATTGCCGTGTGATAACAACTGAGAATAGACTATTTTTTAACAGTGACCTGGATGTTTAGTAATTTAGACTTCTTCTGGAGAAGAAATTGTCAGACAAGACTTGAGAAAATTCAGAAGTGTTCAATTAGTTTAATATTAAATGTTTGAAAACGGTATCCTCCCACTGTGCCACTGCTATCTTCCCATTTCAACACTTACTCATTCTCTAAAAATTAGCGATAATCGTTGGTCCAAAGAAGAAGAAAGTATTCAAGCACTTTACAAGTAGTGCTACTTCACAAGGAAGGAATTAAAGCTTTTGGCTTCCACTTGTGTGAGAGAGAGCAGTATCATAGTTTTGCTGCACAGATGAAAAGGCTGAGGTGCGGAAAGGTTAGTGCTTGCACAAATTTGTGGTAAACAGTTTTAAAATTTGAAGTAATGCAAAAGTTCTGAATTGTACAGCGCTCTTGTTTGATAGTGATCCTTGCAAGCAAAACACAGAACTATAAGACTAGGTAAAAGCACTTGACTGTTTTTGTTTTAATTGAGAGGCTATAAATATGATCCTATAATGCTCTGAAAATATGTGAGCACTTTCATTTAAAAAAGCATCCAGGTTGGATTAAATGATTACTACCTACTTAATTGTTCTGACCTGTTCTCATCTCGCTTTGGACTACATTATTGTGAAAGTATTATTTTATGAAATGTTAAAACTTCATTAAAAAATCCGTACTCATTTTTGCAAGGATTTGGTGAGGGGAAAATAAATGGCTGGAGCATGAGGAGCAATGAGAACAATTAGGCAGTGCTCTGTCAAATGCACAAAGGAAATAAGCTGAATTAAAAATTGTGATTTTTCCATTAATGCCTTTAAATTATAATAATCTCATAGTTGCTTGCGACTCTAGCTGGTCTATTTTTTCACAGGCAAAAATGTTTTTCACTAGTGCTCTGTCAAATGCACAAAGGAAATAAGCTGAATTAAAAATTGTGATTTTTCCATTAATGCCTTTAAATTATGATAATCTCATAGTTGCTTGTGACTCTAGCTGGTCTATTTTTTCACAGGCAAAAATGAGATTTTTCACTATGACAGTCTTTGTCTCCGAGCTGCAAAATACCAATGTCCTTACATGCATCATAGCTGACCCATGTAATACCATAACCGTGGTTTATCCCATTTTCCCTATCCCTAATAAGACAGAGATGCGAAACAGCTGTCAAGGTTTGGATCATTCCCAGGGTGACACCCTGCATTTCAGCACTAAGAAGGACCAGAGCCCCTCTTGCAATCTGCTCCCGAGCATTGGCTGGAAAGACCATGCCGTTTCACGTGAGGCATGCCGTGAGCTGCACCAGTAACACTTTAAGCACGTCGCTCTGCTCCTCTCATTCTCATGTCTTCATTTTTAACTCTCTCACCAAAGAAAGGCCACTCAAGTGAGCACTGTGGTGAACAACAATAAACCTGTTAAAAAATAAGCGGTAGCTTTCCACCAGCCCCAGCAAGGGAGTTAATGCTAGGGAGAGCACACCTTTCGCATACCAGCCAACGGAGGAGTTGGCCTCCTGTGTACCCAAATATCAGTGGTGATTATCAAATCTCTTAAAATGATATGTCTCCTACATTAATTGTTATCCACTCTGTACAGGAAGCAAAAACCTCCTTAGATCAATACCAGGAAGTCAGAGCTGATAAACGAAATGGCTGTCCATTGACCCAACGTGAGCAATGCGTTGCAGGTTTGCCAAGCGTAGCCAATTTTCAGAAAGTGCCGTGTGCTTTTTTCCTTCCCTGGAGACTGGCCTGGGGTGGACAGCAGGAGTCAATCCCAGAGGGAAGACCTGGCCCTGTACCCATCTGTTCACGTGCAGGCAGCAGGAAAGCCAAGCCTACACTATGTTTTGCACGTTAGCCCATTAGCTCTGTGCTCCAGGTGAAGGACTAGTGCCTTACTACTGATTTACGGCTCTTAAAAAGACTGTTTTCAGACAGTGTTTTGAAGCAAAGAAGAGGTGAAGTTGTTCAGAACATCTTTACTCTTTTAATTTTTAATGTATGAATTTCTTTTCTAGATCCCTGACTTTTTTCTTTCCAATCAGCACTGCAGACGCTGCTGCAGTCCAGAAGCCACCACTGGTCTGTCAACCCACTAATAGCGCTTTTCCTTTCTTTGCAGGAAATTGTGTCAGAGGTAATAGCTTTTACTGGATAGAGGCAGATCTTGAGCAACTGGATCAAACCTCATAGGTTTGGCAAGTTGAGCGTGTTTTTTAACCGAGTCTGATTCGTGTCTGGCCTCTGTGCCAGCAAGGGTCGTGTTTGTAGCGTGGGCTGATATTTTTAAGCAACTGCAGCATCGTATTCCCCATCCCATGCACAGCTACGCCATTAAATCCCACATCAGGGGGACAACTGGATTGTACTGTCAACAGTCATTTTAGGGATTCCCATCTCTTTTGGAAGTACTTTCTGTTGCTAAACAGTGGGAAAGGAGGGATGCAATAAGAAATCATCCTCCTTGGTAACTGTTGGCAGTAGTTTTTCTCTAGCTGATCACCTCCCTCCCTTCTTGTGAAGACAGAGATACTGTCCTTTGGTTTATTAACTCCTTGTGCTGTTTGACTGGAAATGGGTGGGCAGGCATCCAGACAGCAGGAATCGAATTTGAAATCTCGTTACTTCCTGGCAGGTGGGGAACTCCGCACTGACAGAGGAAATCAGTCCGGTGACAAGCTCTACTGCTGTCCATCCACATATTTTCCACCAAAGATGGCAGAAAGTCTTGCATTCAGTTACAGCTAGGAAGCTTTTCCTCGCTGAAACAAAGAACACAGTTGTTTCTCCAGGGCATGTGCATGCCATTAGTGGAAATTTGGCTGCATCCTCCACTATGGAGAAATAACTCGCCTTTCTCAAAATGCCGTTTTTTCTTATGTTTTCTTTTTAATTAAGAAACTTTTCCAGTAATTTTCCAGAATCCAAATTGGCTGTTGGATTCCAGCAGAAGGCGCAAGCGATTTCCTTATGAAAGCTCCAGTTCAGCGTTTCTGTTCTCACTTGTTCCCACCGTTCTTGAGCAAATTGAGCAAGCGCACAGAAAATTCACAGCAACTGTTTTTCTTTCTTGTGTGTGTGCTAACGTATGTTCAGGAAAAGGAGGGTCGGGTAAGTGTTTAAAGACGCGCAGAATGCAGACATGTGCTTCGCATGTTTTCCCCGCCTCACTCCTGTTCGTGTAGCTCACTTCCAGTCTGCAACACACGCCGCAGCTCTGGCCCTCAGCAGAGACTGAGCTGTTTTGATTCATATGGTGGTCCGATGGTGGGAGCCACAATCAAACCGGGACTGGGAGATCACAGTGTGTGAGTTCGTTTCTGTCCTAAGCAGGGTTTGGCTCCTTAGTTTGGAGCAGAAGGAAGAGGAAAAAAAGATTTGCATCCATTTAACCAGCTGCTGAGGTCTAGGTATTGTTTTCCCTTTCCTGTTTAGCGTTCTTTCTGTGTTTGTGTTCTTTTCCACTGCCCACGGCAGGCCTGGACGGTGGTATTAATAGTGCTCTTGCATGCTGGCATCACTGAATCCTGCTTCTGAGAACCACTTCCTCCGGTGGTTTATACATTTTTCTTGCAGTTGGAGCACTACCTGTCTCTGTGCAGGTCTCTCTAAACAGTCCCCTGTTGACTCCACAGGTCACGTCTTTTGTGTGACTGACTTTTTAGGAGCCTTGTCTTTGTCTCCAGGCTCTGCCTTTTAAAGATCTGCTTGCTAGATACGGTGGTATAGCCTACAAGCTAAACAAGAGTTGACGCTGTAGGTGGGATCAGATTGAATTCTCCTGATAGTTTCAAAAGAGAGATGCAGGATAGCATGGCTAATAAATCTTACAAATGTTTTCTTCCTCCCCTGCCCTCTTATTTGTTTTGTTGCAAAGATGTACAAGAATCCCTCTCACTTAAGGAGAAGTTTGGATTTTGTGTTTTCTCGTGCAGAAGCTGGGAGACCCTTTCCCAAGGGAACAGCAATCCCCATCCATCCATCTGCTCTGCTAACCATCGCTAAAAACAGGGAGGTCAGCTGTGCAGCCAGGTCAGAGGCTTTGCTGAGAAACATTCAAGCGTGAGGAGTTGCTGCCTTTCCTGTGGCAGTGCTTGAAGCCATTCTGTTGGCAGCTTGTGTTTCCAGCCATTCATTGTAGGAGCATTTCCTTCCTCATTAGCAAAAGTACCTGGAAGCCCAGCATTGTGTCATGAGATAGGAAGTCTTTTCCAATAGTTGTCTATGCAATTATATTCTTAGGGTGTAGCAGTTTTGTACAACACCCAGTATTTTGTGAACATAATTCTCTACTGTTAGAATTTGGGCATCCAGCTCTGGCACGTTGCCCACGTCGCTCTCTTAATAGCATTAGCAGAGGAGATCTAAAAGATTGATCCTTTCCTCTGATAGCTTCATGTTTTGGAAGTTTGATGCTCTATCTGATCTGGGAGCGTCTGGCAGGATTGCAGATTAATTTGGCAGAAGTAGTCCGTAGGGTAATTGAGAAGGCTGTGCTTAAAAGGTAAAGATTGTGTCTGCTGATGCTGCAGATGCTCTGATAGCCATATAATTGAATTCAGCTTTGAATTTAGGATGGAGACTGCTGTTACTCGCAACCGGTGACTCCCCGTGCATAAACACTCTGTCTCCCTGTTACTTGTGGTCAGCCATGCGTAGTGAATGTAGAGGAGCGTTACTCTTGAAATAAGTTTTCTATTAGAGTGCTTATCTCCTGCCATCTAATCCAAATAAACGGTCGTAATGTCATTGACCTTTGGGACATCCTGTAACACTGCTGCTAATGATGGAAAGCTGTTCTAAAATATTGACCGTTGCAAAAAATCAAAGGCAGCGAAGTGAAAACGTTGAAAGACGCCATCTCTGGAAGACCTCTGTGTGTCACGGTGTGTGGTAAACATTCAGGTCCGGGCACGTTAGCTTCCTGCTGTTCCCCGAAGACAAGATTGCTGCGAGCTCAAAGCACGCTTTGTGGAAGTACTTCCCGAGTGGCAGATAGGTTGGTTTGGGGTTTTTTTAAATCCACTTTACTGGTGAGAGATCTCTCTCTTCTCCCTGTGTTGGCTGTTTGCCGTTGCAGGTCAGGATCGCTCGTGCTGGGTGACCATCTTCTGGTCCTGTGGTGGGAGCCTGGCAGCATGGCCGGAGTTTGGATAGAGGAAAGCATCCTTTCTCAAAGGATCCGGTTGCACCTTGCTTTCTAGCTTTACCAGAGATTGTTTTGAAGTACTTCACTTAAAGCAAAGCCATGGAGTAGGAGGTTGTGTCAGTACAGCCATAACCCAGGCCTTACTGACCCTGCAAGAAACCTCTAAGCAGCAGATTAAAACAAGCACTGATTTGTTTCCAAGATAAACCGTTGCCTGTGATTTCTTGGGAGGAGGACTAGAGGATGACTAGTTTGCTTGTGACAGTTCTGTTGAATGGACTGTCCCCTCCCAAAAAAAGTATGTCTTTTAAAGGATGACAGGGCTTCCAAGAGATGTACAACACCCAAACCCCGTGGAAGCTGTTGCCGCAATTCCTGCTGCAGCTGCTGGCTGGGCTGGGCTGGGTTGGACTGGGGAGCAGCAGGAATGGGTGCCGTGTGGACATCATCTCCACCGCAGGGTGTTTTTTTTTTCCCCTTTAAAAGTATGCTTCATTCTTGGCTCTTGTCCCAGCATGGCTGCATAGCTGGAATTCCAGAGCTGCTTGCAGGCTCCGGAGGAAGGAGGGGGCTCCCTGGCTCGCTTTCTACAAGATGCGACTTTACAACAAGACTGGAAGTCGAGAGCAGCCTGGCTAATTAATGCCAGCACACCAAAGGCTTCTCTGCACTGTTCCCTTTGTTAACGGCATGCTGAGAGCATGTCTTGCGTCGTTAAATGATTGTTCATGGATCACATAATGAAGATTAATGCATTTTCCTGGGTACCTGGGCCTTAAACCGGCATTTTCAACACATCTCATGCCAAGATACTGTTTTGGAAAGTGTATTGATGAGGCTGAGGAGAGATGAATGTATAGCAATTGTCAGTAGTAACGTATCCGAATTCAAACTTTTAAAATTTATGCAATGTTATGTTATATTTAGGTCTAAATTGCCTTTGAATTGGGATTAATGTCTCTGAAACTATGCAAGGCAGAAGCTGTGCAAATTCTCCTGCCCCAGAAGCAGTAATTCATCTCCCCGAGCTGCTAGCTCAGCCTGCAGGCAGTGTACCGGGCAGCGTCTCAGCTGCTGAGACTCCCAGCCGGCGTTTGGCCTGAACTAACCCTGCCAGCACCATCACGCAGCGTGAGAGCTTCGCAGGGTGCTGCCTGTCCCAGAGTGACTTGATTGAGGACAGTAATTTCCTTTCACTCATGCCCTGCGTGAGCTCCACTGCCGCTTTGCAAAAACCTGGCTTTTTCTCTGGGTTCAGCAGGTCAGAGACAAAAACCCCTCGGGACTCCTCGGTGGAAGATGTCCCATCAACTACAAAGTGAAGGACAGCATATGCCGCCTGTCTCGTTGTGGGTGCAGGAAGCCCAGCTCTCGGGGAGCTGGCACATAGGTTCTGTTTGAGCGAATTATTTCCTTTACTGGAGCAGAGGATCTCGTTATCGGGGCAGCAGTTTGTTGAGTGCCTTCTTGAGCCATTGCAGCACTGGTTGGTGGGAGTACACGTTCTCCATCCGCTTTGCTCCTCTTCTTTTTTTTTGGGTCTAGCCTGGGATTTGGGGCGATAGTTGGCATATTAGTGCTGGTGAGATCATGAAATACCAGGGAGACGGGGCAGGCATAATGAATCTGCTGAGCCAAGATGATGTCATGAGCCTGGCGTCTTACGAGGGATTTAGTGTTTTGTGCCATGCAAGTGAAAATGAATAAATGTAGAGCATTTATCCAGGCAGAAAGTAAATACAGAGATTAGACTTGTCATTGTTACTGAGGCAGCACCAAAAGCTGACAGTGTCCCTGGAGCCAGGGCTGCTCATCCGGAAAGAAACAGGCAGGAAGAGAGAGGAGCCTGTCCCAGGGCCAGTCTCCTTTTAGCCACAGGCATGTGGTAGGGATTTGCATTTTAATTATTTTTCAGTAGTCTTTTAAGCTCTTTCCAAAGCATCTCCCTCTGCTCTTCTGTATTATGGCCTGCAATTTGTTTTGGGCCCCGAGAATACACCCAGAGCACTGCCGGACTCGGAGGGCAACCACTCGAGGATTAAGGTGGTGGAAGGTAAAGTCTAGCCATTGACCTTTACGTTTCCTTTCCTTTGTAGTGGAAAAGCTTTTTTGCCCAGGCTTCTGGCCGGAGGCTGTTCTCAGTTTAGATTTTTAAGCTCACATCTTTCCTAGGTAGAAAAAAAAATACCACTGCTGAACTGGATGCTGCCGCCGCGGCTCAGGTGACAGAGTAAGCTTTGCTTTTTATCACCCGCTCAACTCTCCTGAGAAAATGTAGCCTGAATTCTCCGATTCATGCCTTTTGTTTCCCCTTCTCCTTTTTACATCACAGCGGTGTCACTTTTCAGCCTGGTTTGAGCAAGTTGTGTCTGTGCTTCTTGAGAGCTCTGTAATGCAGCAGCCTTCTGCACCAGATCTCTCAGACAGGCAACCGCCACGGCTTCATTTCAGCGTGGGTTTTTTTGGATGATGTGATTCTTCCTTCGGTCCACTTGGCTACGACACAGATCTCGCTAGTGGTTGAGCTCTACAGGTTTTAAAATAAACTCCTCTCCAGCAGGTTTAGCATTATTGTCCTTTTTTTTTTTTTTTTTGATGGGTGTCAGCTTTGTTTTGGACTTACCCTGATGGCAAATCTTACTAGTACCAGATGTTACAAGACAGAGGGTTGCTCTTGTTTTTCTTGGCACAATATATTCCCACTGCACCCTGTTTAATATTATCTGAACAGTAATCTGATGATTAGGAGAGAGAGTGAAATAAAGCTTTTACGCAGATGATCTCTTTTCATCTCTTCAGCTGACTCTTCGAGGCACTGCATTAAAGGATTGGTTTGATAAGGAATTCATCGCTCCTGAGGGCAATTACCATTTTTGCTCCCTATGTTTCTTGAACGGGAAGGAGTAGCAGTGTAACTTTGAAGACAGTATCCAGCCACTCCTCCCTGGGAGCTGTGTGTTCTGGAACAGACTTGACACAGTAGCTGTTAAATTACAGGGCTGGAGCAAACGGCATCTCAAATTTGGATCCTGTGGAAAATCCCAGAAAAGCAATAAGCACTTGGAGTACTTTTCTTTATCTAGATATTTCCAGCATGCTCACAGCTGTGGTTTCTGTATGCCTCCGCATCCTTTCATCCACTCAAGGGATTTTCAAGCTGCACTTTGTCATTAACAGTACTGAGATATCCAGGCTTTCTCCCTCCCTAGCGAAGGCTGGATACTTGCAAGTAAATACCCTGATGCCCGCTTTCCCTCTGTGAGATGAGCAGCCCGGCTGCTGTTTGTGCAAGAACATGCCTCTCCGTGAAAAAACTGGCTGACGTGTCCCAGGTAGCAATTCCTGCTCTAAGGTGTGGGTGATAAAATAGCGCTGCCTCTGTTCGGGTTCGCCTCTTGACAGAGAGGTGCCTGTGTTAGAAATGCCTTGTGCTGTCACTGCTACGCTACTGCCGATCTAATTACTTTTTCTTTTGTCTGTCTCTTTCCTTTCCCCATCTTCCGTGTTTTTGTGTTGTATGTCTCTGTGTCCTGCAGTACAAATCTGTGTTTAGGTCCTACTCCCAGGACTTTGTGCCTCACAACCAAGTCTCCATACCTCCTTTCCTCTCTTCTACCTCCTCCTCCTGCTCCACCCCACCTTTTCTGCCCGTCCATCCATCCCAGAGCTCTGACCTAGCGGTGCCTGCCGCAGCCAGCCAGTCACCCAGCACTGTGGATGTGCCAAACTCCTCTTCTCAGGAGAGCAGCTTTAACGGGAATGCTCCTGTCTGCCTTCCTTCTGAAACTTCTTTCACTGATTCTCTCCAGACGCCTTCGGTGAGACTATCCAAAGAGATAATGCACCTTAACACAAGGCTGGGTTTATTTGGTTTGTTTTTTTAAAGAAAATGTCTCTTGTATTAATACATGCGTAATGTGATCTGGTTTCCAAACATGCGTGTGAAGTGCAGAGAGGTAATTTCATATAAAAACGCTGGCAAAATTAACAACCTCAGCAGGTGTGAGAAAATGTTAGCACATATGTAGGAAACATAAAATGTCAAATGCTGGGGAAGGGGAGAGGAGAAGGTGCTGTAGCTTCCTGCAATTGTAATACAAAGCTGTGGCAGGTAAAAGGGTGCTTTGCGAGGTTGGTTGTTTCTAAACGCGGGCTCCTAACAGTGGTTTGCATCCTGCAGTGGCTGCCGTGGCAGGATTTGGTGATTGCTGCCCTGCTGCCTCCTAAGTCACTGGCGAGCCCCCGGGAGCGGTGGGTGCACTCCGGCTCTGTCTCTCCTGTGCATAAACCTGTTGCTCTCTCCAGGCTCCTGCTCTTTCCATTTACCAGCAACCCTAGCTGTGCACTTGGTGGCAGTGCACGCTGGTGCAAAGCATCGCGTGTTGGTGAAGTTAGACTAACGCAGTTCCCACACTGATACGGCAGTATCAGTATTTAGGGTCCCAGATGAGTTTTGCAGATCGCTTGGCAGGTTTGTGCATCACAGCTACTTTTTTAAAAACCTCGTCTTCAAGGCAGTTCCTCTTTTGTTTGCTGCAAAGCCTAGCATTGATGGGATTAGAGTTGTCAGCACAGTGCATGGTAGCGCTGCCTCTTCACAAAGTTTGGAAGAGGGACACAGATTGCAGAATAAACGATCAGGTTTTCACGCTTTGGACCTGACCTTGCTGTTGCATCTTCCTTGCGTTACGTCCTTGTTACAGCCCAGAAGCCCTCAAATTTGGTTTAGTTGGGCATGATGGCTCTAGTCTGTGCTTGTAGCATAGTTTGGGAGACACATTTGATACCCTCTGGGCTGCAGGGCTGATCTGTGTTCAGCAGCAGGACTACAGCTTGGGTAGGACAAGCGCTTGTGAGTCAAGCTCTGAATGCTCAGCTTCCGTAACCTTGAAATCTGCACGTGCATATTGCACCTTCACAGTCTCACCTGGAGTCCATGGCAGCTCTTGCAAAGCATTGCCTGCTGCTGTCCTGCTCAGGGCCTTCGGGATAGTCCTCAAGAACCAGAAAATAATTACCTCCAGGAAGGTACAGCCTCGGTGGCCGGTGTTGGCCGCTGAGCGGGAGGAAGGGCTCCCAGTTAGGTGACAGCAGCCGCCAAGAGCGCTTCTCCTCCCAGCCCCTGGGCACATTAACTCACTAATATCAAGTGCTGGCGGGGGGCACCATCACGTATTTCCTTTCATCCTGTCTCTCTTAGAGTGAAAACGCCAGTGAGGAGGCTGGTGAGGGTGAATACGTCAATCTGTATTCCTCTGGCCAGAGCAACGGGGAACTCCCTCGCTCTGAAGGAGTAAGTAACCTGGAGAGGGCTGGACACCGGGAAGGGGCTGCCTGGTGCATGCTGAGTTCACGCTGGGGCTGACGCGCTTGGCACCGGCCTCTTCTGCACACCGTGGAGCTCCTGTGTCCGTCCTGCTGCCCTGGCTCCCTTGCTGGCAGTCCCTCTGCTTGCCCACTCCTGGCTTGCAGGCTTGGGTGGTCTCCAGGTCTGGGTGGAGAGCAGGCGATGCTTTCGGGGTCGCGGTGAGCCCCGGCAGGAGGTAGGGACGGCTTTTCCTGCCACGCTGTTTCATTTGTGCTTCGCTGTCTGTTTGGAGCTGCTTGCGTGAGGTTCCCTTCCAGAAAGCTGCACCCTGACCAGCACCGTCCTGGGGCCGTGTCTATTCTTGTGACTGCTTTGGCTTCCCTTTTTTAATACAGAAAGCCTTGTGCTCTAAATTTTTTTTTTCCTTCACTATTTGGACATGAAGTAAGTGATTGATTTAGCATTGTAATCGCACGCTGTTTCTTCCTTTACTCAAGACTCGTATCTTAGATATTTCCTAGAGGAGACAGGGCGTTTTCCATTGCAGGGAGGTACCGTCTTCCTGTTGGGTCATAGGAAACAGCGGCAGAGGTCTGTGGCGGTCTTTTTGCCTGCCCTCATCTTGGAAGGTACATCTCCTGCAGGATGTCTCTGAGACCTTTATCCATGCTGGTGTTAAATATGCCAAGAGATAGTGCTCCCATCACTTCCCTTCAAGAGACATCTAGGCAGGCCCATCCTTTCGGGCAGCTGCGAGCTGGTTCTCTCAACTTTGAAGCAAAGGGCTTTACAGATATAGTCTGGAAAAATTCTGCAGACACCGAGAAACCTAAACTCACCAGTGCATTTTCCAGGCCGAATAGACAACGTGTAGGTGGTTTCAGTCCAGTCTGTTCAGTAGGTTGAATTTCCAAGTTTCAGTCTGCGTGATATTAAATAATTCTGAACTCCAACACTGTTAGATTAATATTCTCATTTGCTGTTCATGGGTATTCTTCTCCTTAATAAATGGCTAATTTAAAATGCTGTATCTTTGCTTTGAGTTCTCTACCTGCTGTTCCATGCCGCGGGTTCAGATGGTTCTGCTTTTTTGCATTAGCCTCATTTCCACAGCCGTGAATTGTGAAGTGGAAACACTGCATCATTGCGTAACCTCTTCTGGTGGGAGAGAAGGGAGGTAGGAACAGCAGCGTGCAGCCACCCCCTAAGACAGGCTGGTTTTGGGGGCTGTGACTAGGAGGGGAACTGAAACTGGAGAGTTTAGAGCTGGCTGTGTCCGTTTTGATTAAAGCAGAGGGCAAGTGTATTTCAACAGGGCTGGAGGACAAAAAGAAGTCATGAGAGGGTTAAAATCCAAGACAACAGCTGACTTGTGTTGTAACTTTCAGCATCATTTCACAATGTTAAAAGCAAACAGTACTAATTACACTAGTCTCCAGAGATGGTCCCAAATTTCCTGTCTAATTAACTTCGGTGTTTTCCTGGCATTTGGCATTAGCTTGCATCAATCTTTAACCACTCTGTAGGAATTTACAGTAAAGGGCCATTTAGAGGCAGTCAGACTGTAAATGCAAGACTAGCTGTGGTGTAGTACCCCACGTAATAACAAAAACCTTCCTTCTCTTCACAGGAATCTCCCTCCGTCAAAGACGGCCACTCCAAAGACTCCACTTCGAACAGCAGTGCCATGGGGAAGGAAGGCAAAGATGGTGCTGAAAGGTGAGCCTGACTCCCCTGGTACCTCTGCTTCCCAGCCTTGAAGGGTACAGAGTCTCACCAGCATCCCGTTAGCCCTGCCCTCTACCAAACCGTCCTTGGGGCTGCCTGTTCTGCCCTCGACCTTCTTGATGTTCTCTAAACTTTAAGCCCGCTTTTTTTTGCACAACTGGTGAGTGGTGGGATCCTGCTGAACAAGGAGGATCCCGGCGAGATGTCGTTACTTAACTCAGGGACCCTGTAGGGGTTAATGCAGCCTGTGTTAGCCAACCTAAAAGTCCATCTAATTGGCAGTCCTGTCATTGACACTGGCTGCTCCCTCCTGCTTCCAGGGAAACATGCAAAAAAAAGTCTGTATCGCTGTTGGGAAATAGTCTTCCAGAGGGGAATTTCTTCCTAACCCTGCTAGTTAGAGGCTGGCTGAGGCCCCGAAGCAGGAGGCTTTATATCCCTTCTAATGCTCTTAGCTATCATTTGTCTATGTAAATGAAGAGGTGCAGGCTGTAACAGATGGGCTTCAGGAGGAGCGGAGTGAGTGCTTCCCTGCTGCTTGAGATTGCTCTTCAATTGCATTTCTAAAGCAAAAATACAGAACGGCATTGTTTTGTGTGTGACAGTCAACTTCCCTCCCCCATTTTCCTGCAGTTGGTTTGAGGGTTTTAATCCCTGCAGTGAAGGAGACAATGCAAAAATGCTCTGCAAAGCTCACTATCTGCTGAAAATACACTGGTGCATGGGATTTTGGCCTGCGCTGGGGAAAGCTACAAAGAACGTGTGCTTTTTTTTTTTAGGAATACAGGCACAGAGAGCATGTGTCCAGGCAGAAGAGTACCAGCCTTTCGGGGTAGGAATACTAGAGTTGTGGATGTACACCAAAAAAGTGGTCAGAGCTTTCTGCTCTATCTTCCTGCAAAAAGAGAGCCTGTCATCTCCCCTTGTAGCAGCACAATGGGTCATGAGCTGACTAAGATATATGCGTGTAGAGCATGCTCAGTCTCTATACATTTAAGGAAGGGCTTAGATTTGTGTGCACTAAAAATTTGGTGGATTAAGGAGAGATGGAAGTGTGTACTTATGCAGGGCATAGTAAAATCCTGTCTGCCAGAAATGCAGGCAGACAAGTGTTCAGGTCCTAAAGGTTCATCTTTCTCTTTTTCAAGAGATGCACAAAGCAACAGAATTAGAGCTAGACGTTTGGATTTGTTTGTAAAAGATTTACCTCCAGACTGTCTGTGTACTTACTGTATTTTAATGAAGGTTTGTACACTGAGAGCTCAGGTGGACCCAGCATCTCTTCCCCTGGATGGGCAATGACATTGATGGGTATTTGCCTCTTTTTTTACAGGCAGCAGCAGTCACCAGATGCTTTGGAATCGTCACAGTTGGAGGAAGAGGTAGATGAGCTATCCCTTATCGACCACAGTGAAATTATGGCTAGGTTAACGCTGAAGCAAGAGGTAGGTGCATTCAGGGTTTGCTTTCATACTCTTTGGTTTATGCTGTGTTGAAATCTGATTCTCTGTGTGCACAAGCAAGGCATCAGCTTTTATTTGATAGGAAAAACTAGGTTGCAGCAGAAGTGGTATGCAGCTTTATGTGTGCAGGCTGTTGTGAAAGTATGAGATGCTGGTACAGGCAGGGAGCATCGGCAATGAATGAGGGTTTAACAAAATGTGAGATGTCTCTCTAAAAAGAAGCGTCTCTTGTGCCCTTTTCCCAGTCTGCTCCTTCCCACCTCTTCAGCCTGCGACAGTCTGAAATGAAGCACCTGAGACCCTGAGCACAATAAATCCAGGTGTGGGTTTATGGTGTTGACCTTCCAGTCTGACGGCAGGTTTAGCAGATTTCCCAAGCAGGACGTTATGTTACAGATGTGGAAGAGCAGCCAAAGTAACTGTTTCTGTATTTGAGAAATGGCTTTGTTTCTAGCCTTAGGTGCACGCCCAGACAGCTTTGCTCACTATGCTCTTGAACCAAGCTGTCTTTGACATGCAGCTTGAGGGAATATGCTTTTGAAAGCTTTTGAAGCTTTCAGACTGTCAGGGGGCTAGCCTGAAAAACCAAGAGAATGTAGCATTTACTGGCACTTAAGGAGTGTTCTTTGGTCAGCTGAGATGTGCAGGAGAGAGTGAGAAGCTATTACTCATTCCTTAAGTAGTATTTCATGAGTCTTGCCAGAGGGTCACCTGAAAAATTCACATCTTAGACATAGCTGCTTCATGGCTGTAATCCATGGTTTTTTCAGTGTTTTGCATATTGAAATGACAAAGACATTACCAAGGGAAGCCAGGCACGACTCCAGTCTCCTCTGCAGGAATATTTCCTTTAAAAAATTAAAAATCAGTGGTGTCTGAATATTTGGGACTAGCAGATATGTGTCAACCCTTAACTTCTTCTTTTTCTGTCTTTTCTTTATGGCCTACATGTTTGAAACGGTATAGACCTGCCACTGCAAGCCATTTCCTGCAGCGTGGGAACCGCTGGCTGAGTGATAGATCAGTTTTGCATATTTTTAATTGTGAATTGCAGTAGCTAGAAGAAAGATGTTTTTAGAGAGTGGTAAGGCAGGGGTCAAGCAGTTAGCAGGGCTGTTTTCTGCTCCCGGTTATTGGATCGCTTCAGTTGACCTCCAGCCAACTAGTTCCAGATTAGGGAATTAACTTGCTAGGTTTTCATGTTCCAGGAGCATGCAAGTTGAATGCATGACCTCTCACCCCACAGCCGCTGTGGTACATGATCCCACTCTTTGAGACAGTTCACACAGTGTTACTGCTCTGTTAATGGTCTTCTGGGAGCGTTTGGGAGTCTGGGACATTTCTGTTCATTCTTCTGTGGACAGAAGGTTCAGCTTTCACTGAGCTTCGCAGCCTGGCCTTAAGGAGTCAGAGACCCCAAGTGAGGATCAGCCCAGATCCTCATCTGGGACACCAAATGCTTTATTCAAATTCCAGGATTAGCCCAGCGCTGAAGACCCATGTCCCAGCTTGCGCTGCGAGCAGTGCCAGGAACATTGCGTACTCTGCCAGTTGTTGCCAAGTTTGAACCCCAGAGATGATAAACCAGGCCGAAGGGAGCTTGGACCAAGCCTAACGTGTTTCTGTTCTCATTGCAGGGAGATGATGGGCCAGATGTTCGTGGTGGATCGGGAGACATTTTGTTAGTGCATGCAACAGAGACCGACAGGAAAGGTACAGTGGATCCACCAAAACAGAGCTGAGGAGCGCAGCCTGGCATGGCCTTTTGCTGCTTGTCTTCTGCGTCTCTGTAGCGTGCACAGTCGCAGTGTGACTTCCCAGTCAAGCAGCTGGGCCAGGGTGGAGAGGACTGCGTTCGTGATCCTCAGAGTTGCGGGGGGGATTGTGCTTATCTTTGGTGAAACGGAGGTAAGCTGGCTAAGAACCTGTTTGTTCCATTTAGCAGCAGGGATGGTTTTAACTCCTCATAGCCCTTGCCCAGATCTGGAAGGTGAGGAGCACCAGTGGTGTTGGTGACAGTGCTGTGTTGGTGTCTCCATGCCTGCCTTCTCCAAGTGCAGGTGTGACTGATCCTGTTTTCAGAGGTGCTCCTTGCCCTTTGAACTTCAGGGCAGTGGTAATGTAGGAGTTGCTGGAGTGACTGTTGCGTCGAAGTAGGAGAGGAGGGACATTGTTTTGGGTCTAACGCAGTACCCATGGGCATTGGGCAAGCTGTTCAGGTGCTGGTCTGCTGACACCCCTTATTTTCAACTTACCATCTCACTTCCTAGTCCCACTCTGTTCTGCTTGCATGCTGGTAGCCACCCAGACCGATTCAGAGAGGGAATCCACAGTACAAGAAGGGAGATGTGGGGAAGGAGAAGGGGCGTTAGCAACCCTTGCTATAGATTTGTTAAAACCTCACTTTATCTCTCCAAACCCAGTCACCACCCACAGGAAGCAGCTCCTTTCCAAGACCTGTGGCAAAGACAGCCTTTGCAATGTTTCCAGAGAGTGATTTTGAACCTGCCAAACGCATTTGTGCTGACGGCCTTAACCAGAATTGATCTCCTCATCTCCTGAGATGCAAGGCAAAACGCACTAACCCGCTGAACCACTCAGCGCTCATATTTTAGAGGTTTGATAGTCAAAGGGGAAATATCTCTCATGTGCATTTTTAAATGGCAGGGTTTTTACTGTAGCATAAGGTGTTTGCAATTACTTACCAGCACCATTCAGCTAGCAAGAAAATCCTTCCCCTGACAGCTATGTTTCCCTGTTTACATCGGGCATTGAATCCAGGCAGAAAGGACCAAAGTTAGGAACATACTAGAGAGGAGGAGGCAATTGGTTGCGCCGAGGCTAGATATGTATATTTTTCTAAAAATAGTCTAAATGAAATGGTGGAAATACCCCTTATAAAAATGCTGAAACTGGAATAGAGAAGCTCTGATGTACTCCTGCTGTTCTCCGGAACACGCATCACATTGGAAGAACTTCGCTACTGTTCCTGTTGAAAGACAGCTAGTTGGTAAAGGGATGTGTGCTCGACCTCCAGTTCATGAATGGGGAGCTCTGAGGGTGCTGCAGGCAGTGAGGTGAAAGCTGTGGAGAACCTCTCAAGACTAGGAAAAACTAGAGCAGGATTTTAAATGCACAGAGGTGCGGACGGGGAGAGCGGCTGGGTGGAGGGAGCTCTGCGCGGCACGTTTCTCAGAATAGTCACAGAGCTTAGCCTCGCAGGCTCTGCCAAGCCCCTGAGCTGAATGGAGCGCGGAGGAATTTGTACTATGCTAACCCAGTGTTTGGGTGACTGAGAGGGTTAATGAATTAAGCTTACAATGAGAAGAATTCAGGGCTTGTAAATCAATCAGCCAAACGGCACAGAGGGGTATAGTTAAGAGGCTTTCCTTTAAAGATGAATTTCTTGGCAGCTTCAAGTGCCAGAGGAGACCAGCTGTATTACCTCACGTTGCCTTTTGGGCAGATGGGAACCCAGAATAAATGTAACTCCACGCCCTGTTGCATGATGCTTCTTGTCCATTTGAGTTTTCTAAAGGAGCTAAATGGAATAAGGGATAAAGAGAGACTTGAGGTCTTTAGGAATAAAATCCACGGTCCGTGTGGCTCACAGCCACACGCTCTTGCTGTGAGTGCAGGATTACAGCTGGACAAGGCCTAGGGCTCACCCCTGACATGACCACCCAGCCTCCGGCTTTAGAGCTTATATCAGATTGTCTTTAACCAAAAGGCAGCAGCGCTCTCTGATTTAAGAGCAGGAGGAAGCGGCATCTCTGTCAGGCTCCTGCCAAGAGAAACGCCGCAGGTAGAGAGGCACAACTAACACACCGTGCCCTGCTCTTTCCCACCCTCCACGCACAACGGATGGATGTTACAGCACATGGGTGTGGGGTGATCCCTGTCCTGGCTGAAACAAGCTTTACATGTACAGCCTAGCCTGGGCAGGCAGGGCAGAAGCTTTTTCTCCCCGTCTGCGCTGACAAAGCTCTGCCAGCGGTTGCAGTGGGCCGGGCAGGGGCAGTGTGCCATCCCACTGCACAGGCTGCCTGCAGTGCTGTGTGGTTTTATACCGGGGCTTATAAGTTTCCATTTTGACCGCTGCTGTCCACAGTGACCAAGCCTTGCCTGGGACTGCGAGTGTACTGCAGCCTTGACCTGAAATCTTCTTTCCCATTTGCGGTTCCTGTTTTTTTCCAATTCCCTCCTTTGTGCCCATGATGATGGCCAAAGTCTTTGCAATTCTGGGGCCTGTAGCACCCACTGCTGCAGAATAATAAACAAAAGCTGTCTGCGTGCACCGGGTCAGAGTCTGTGTTGTGGCAGGGTCATGGTCATGGTAGCATCAGTTTTTGCAGTGCAATTTACTCTTCTTTTGGCTGAAAATAATCTTATATTTACACTGTCCTGGGGCAGATTTCCTGGAACGTAGCAAGGGCAGAGCATCTGCAGCACCGTATCATCACGTTGAAACATGTCTGTTCCTGATCAGGGGGAAGAGTGACCAAGTCTTTCTGTAGGGCTCTGTGCTGCCTAAGCAGTAAAGACAGAGAACAGGCACCCACTTCTCACCATCAGATCTTCTCTTTAAAGTATCCCCGAGGTCTAAACCACGTTTTTCCTTGACCCATTATTGAAAGTTCCTGTCCCACAAACAGGTGTTTTTCACTGACCCCTTTGGTGGTCGCATAAGCGAAGCAGCAAGCCCGAGTGCTGCAAACGGGAGCCAGGCCAGTGGGGACAGGGCAGTTTCACTGTGGCTCTTGTGCCGTAGGGTCCATCTGCTGGTAACAAAGAACAGCACAGCATTTAAGTCCATTCGTGTCAAAACGTGTCCATGTCCTCTTCCTGTAAGACTGGATTCAACCTTACAAGAAGCTTCCTTTTTCTGAAAGCAGGGTTGACTGAGGCTTTCTTGTCTTTCTCTGTAGATCTGGTGCTGTACTGTGAAGCCTTTCTGACTACATACAGGACATTTATTACCCCTGAAGAGCTCATCAAGAAGCTGCAGTACAGATATCCTTTTGCATGAGTGGCGGTTCACGCCCACCAGGAATCAGAGCCGAGCAGTCATCGTGGAGGGAGTTGGTGGCAAGTTGTTTGGTCAAAAGCCTGCTGACAGCGTGGTCAGTAATGTGCTTGCCCTGGAGGTGTCCCACGCAGGACTCTCTTCACCTCTGCACACTGCAAACGGGAAATGCTGCTGGGCAGGTCCAGGCAGGGTGGAGTACCGGACCTGAGAGTAGTCTCCTGAAGGCCCTGGCAGGGGAGAAGAGCAGTTCAGATTTTCTGTACATCGTTGAGGAATTGGTCATTTGTTTGGGACATCTCGTTTGTAGAATGGGGATCACGCCGCCTTCTGCCTTCCCGAGGGGCCATGGGGATTGCCTGCTTTGGCAGGTGTAGTTTAATACTAGAGATGACTAAACCATCAAGCCCTATTCTATCCCTTATTACAAGAAATGCAGCACAGAAGAGAATGTCCTCTTGGCCTCCCAGTTTCAAACTGAGCTTGTAACTGCTAACGAGGCGAGGGCCCTTATGTGGCAGGGTGAGCATTAGCATTTCTGGCAGAGTATGGAGAAGGCTTCTTGTTGAGCACACTGCCTGCAGTTCCTTCCCCTTGGCTCTGTTCCCGTGGCTCCTTTCGCTGTCAGCTGAGCGGGTCAGTATCTCAGTTCAGGCAGTGCAAAGGCCTCGTGGGCTTTAGTCCTGTACACACACGTCAAAGGGAGCCTGACGTCACCCTGTCCTGCGTCGCAGCTCATCACTGCCATCTGCAGCAGAGCCGCTGCTCCCCTTGCTCCTGCTGGGATCAGCGCGGCCAAGGACACAGCAAATCTCACTGCAGAGTGGTTGTCAGTGAAAATACTGGCTGGGGCATTCCTGCAGGCCCTTGTCAATACTTGACTTACTGATAACCTTTTTCTTTTTCTCTTTGTCCACCTGGCAGAAGCTTTTTCAACCTGTGCTGTCTCCCCTGCCGCCATTCTCCTTGCAGCAAATTGGGCAGTGAGGAAGGTAGAGGTGGCATCTGAGATCTGTTGAGACCAGATGTCACAGACCAGTGGGGGAGATCACAGTAGAGGAGCGCTGCTCATTAAATTCCACCTTAGAGAGAACAGTTTCAGGGTACACCTGCTCTTCTAGCATCAGTTCTGCGAGGTGTAAGTACCTCCTCACACCCCTGCTACCTGCAGCTGGTGGCAGCTTAATACCATGTTAATTAGAGCCGTATCGGTGTCCCTTATCTCCTGGAAACTGAACACCAGTTTCAGTCAAGACAGAATAGTAGCTATTCTAATGTTCCTCAAGGCAGCTGTTAGTCGTACTGACCACACTAAGTTGATTCTTTAACCTGCAACCACATATGAAAAGTTTTGCCACTTCCCTGACACGTTTAAGAAGCGAGTCAGTAAGAACACCTTCTTCGTGCTGGTGAGAGTGGTGGATGAGCTGTGGTGAGTTGCCGCCTTCGTTTCGGGATGGGAGATGCAGGGTCAGTAACAATACAGAACTCTGGCAGTTTTGAAGATGTGTCGTTTAATCCTCATCTATGACAGCTGAAATCCCTTACCCTGACCAGTGAGACACCTATAGTGCTGAACCCTCTTGTTCAGCAGGTTCCTGGTGTGTCCTATCTCTGTCAGTGATTTTAAAATAACTAGTAAAAGGGGAATCTGTAAGAAAGGAAGAGCTGGGAAGGGGAGGAATTTCAGTCACTTGGTTCTGCTCGTGGGAAGGAGCAACAAGACTCAGTACAGATACAAACTCTCTAGCTCAGGGTCATAGCTCTGATGCCTTCCCTGGGTTTTTCCATCTTTCTCTCAGCTTAGTGGAGTTGACAGAGGAAATTCTGAAGCTGCTGATGGACCTGGTCTTCCGACTGGTCTGCAATGGGGAGCTGAGCCTCGCCAGAGTGTTACGCAAGAATATCCTTGATAAAGTGGATCAGAAGAAAATGCTGAGCTACGCCAATTCCATCAAACCTCTTGCAGCCCGTGGGGTGGCAGCCAGGTGAGGAAAGATGCACGTAACCATATCTTGGTCCTTTGAGAGACAGGACATCCCTTTCTTGTGGACACAAGAGTTTTCTCAGTCCAAACTATAAGAAAGAGAAGAAAACAGGCCACGTTTTCTGAGCTTTTATACTTCATCCTTGTTTCCTGCAGGCCAGGGACGCTGCATGATTTCCACAGTCATGAAATAGCCGAGCAACTGACCCTCCTAGATGCCGAACTCTTCTATAAAATTGAGGTATGGAGATGAGGATGGCGTAAGGGCGGTGGGAGGGATTCGAACATGGACCCCCTGCAATCTCTGGTATTCCCTGCCAAGCTCTCCAAGCACAACTGTTGCGTTGTAGGAGACAGCTGAACTTGTGTCAGCAAGTGGCTGTGAACACAGACTGCGACTGGGAATCTTGAGGCAGAAATCCCATTTTAATGTGTGGTATTTTCCCACCCCTCTCCTCTTCTTCCTCGGCAGATCCCAGAAGTTTTGCTTTGGGCAAAGGAGCAAAATGAAGAGAAGAGCCCCAACCTGACACAGTTCACAGAGCACTTTAATAACATGTCCTACTGGTAAGGAGCTCAGAACAACCGTGGCACTGAACCGTGCTTAACCTCCAGTGCCATACAAATACTCAAAATATTCCTTGCAGAGCTGGGTTCCCTTGTTACAGCTGGGATAACATATACTTTTTGGCCAGGAAGTAGATGCAGGGCACTCATCAAAGACCCCGGAGCACACGAGGAAGAAAATCAGGAGG
The DNA here is from genome assembly GCF_000699145.1 of Aptenodytes forsteri. NCBI lineage: Eukaryota > Metazoa > Chordata > Aves > Sphenisciformes > Spheniscidae > Aptenodytes > Aptenodytes forsteri. Next base: position 2,496,611 of record NW_008796111.1, on the reverse strand, counting down.
GTTGTGGAGGGCACCGTAACCCAGAGGAATTATTGTCAGTACCATTGAGCCCTTCAAACAAACATTCCCCTTGCAAATACGTGCACTCTGTGAAGGGTTCTTGTGGTCATCCTTGAAATTATTCTGTCTTTGTTGTGAATGAGAGTGCTCCGTTTAAGTTGGAGGTATCATGAACTTTTTAGTATTGTTGGCCCATCCCTATCAGTTATCAGGTTTTTAAAATGAAACAAAGAAATCTGAGATCTGCTTAAGCGGGTTGGTTTTTTTTCTGTCTGTTCTTTCAGGGTCCGTTCAATAATTATGCTACAAGAGAAAGCCCAAGACCGAGAGAGGCTGCTCCTTAAATTTATAAAGATTATGAAGGTATCAGCTTGGTTCTTGCTGTGAATCACACACACTGCTCCTTAAAGGAGCAGGGGAGTGGGACCTTCTGGTTGGTAGAGCTGTTTGATGTTAGAAGGCTTTTCAGATCACTAGAGTAACTGGAATATTCTCCCTCCTCACAGCACTTACGAAAGCTGAATAATTTTAATTCCTATCTGGCCATTCTTTCTGCACTGGATTCTGCACCCATCCGAAGGCTGGAGTGGCAGAAACAAACCTCAGAGGTGAGGAGCGGTGAAGGCTGTCATCTTCAGGGGAAAAAGATAACTGTGGTTACGGTATGAAACAGCTGGGTGGTTTTAACGGCTCAGCAACATCCCAGGGTGGAGGGATGGCGGATTACTGCTCTCCAGTGGGTATAACGCCACGGCGCTGGAAGCCGGCGGCGTGGCTGGGCATTCTGACAGCTGCAGGAGTGCCAACACAGTCACGGGCGAGAACAGCCTCCGCCTCCTCCTCCCTGCAAATTGCAGGCTTGGTGAGGCTGAAGGCAGCGAGGCTCTGTGTATACGCACTCGGGGTCAGGCTGAGTAAATCAGTTGGAGGTGTTTGCAGGGTGACATTAACTCCCTGGCCTGCATGGCACTCGGGGGAGAGGTTACAAAGAAAAGGGGTTTGCAGCAGTGGTGCCACTGTGGGCTTTGTGTTCTGCCAGGGCCTGGCTGAGTACTGCACACTGATTGACAGCTCCTCGTCCTTCCGCGCCTACCGAGCAGCTCTGGCTGATGTGGAGCCTCCCTGCATACCTTACCTGTGAGTTGGTAGTTTCTTTCCTCTGCCATTACTTCTGCACGTTACAATGGTTCCTTCAAGGATTTCTCAGCAGCTTCTGCTCAGCTCAGCACTTGCCTTTTGCCCTACATCTAGAATAAGACAGCAATGTGCCACATCAACCCGTGTGCCCTCTCTGGAGCAATTTGTCCTGTAGCATAGGAAGGCAGGGTGGCAGCTATCTTTTTGTAAAGAAGGCTTTGGAAAGATCAAGTGCCTGGATCTTTAGTTGACGCTTTTTAACTATATTTTCTTTGGGGTCTGTGCACAGAAAGACAAATTTTCCCATGAGGTGCAATGGATCCCACAGCTTCAAGCTGCTGCTTGCTCCTCTGCGACAGCTCTGGTTCTGCTGACTGCAAGAGCTGGTAAATGAGGAGTCTGCCTTGTTGAACATGCTGCTGATGAAAGGTTGAAGCCATTGCCCTTCCTCCATAAGGGCCTTCTGGTCTAGATACCCAGATCTGGGTTTGCACCAGTAAAACTTCTCCTGGTCTTGCTTTCTTCCATGGAAAGAGTTCTGTAGGAAGGGGTTGCAGAGGTACATGGCAGCTCATCTGGCAGGGGACCACAGCAGGACTGTGCAGAGACATGGCTGAGTAGGGGAGTCGGAGGGAGGAAGGGAGCGCAGACCCTCTTGCTAGCAAAACCTCAACGTGAGGGAAACCCTCTTGCATAAAACTGGAACTCCTGGTCTTGCTTTCTTCCATGGAAAGAGTTCTGTAGGAAGGGGTTGCAGAGGTACATGGCAGCTCATCTGGCAGGGGACCACAGCAGGACTGTGCAGAGACATGGCTGAGTAGGGGAGTCGGATGGGGGGGGGGAGGGGAGCGCCTCTTGCTAGCAAAACCTCAACGTGAGGGAAACCCTCCTGCATAAAACTGGAAGGTTTAACCCCTGGCAGGCACTTCCCAGTGCGACCTTCTTCCAGCCTGGTCCTCCTTTCCATGGAGGGTGAAAGAGCAACCTCAGCGCCCTTAGTGTGAGCATGAGTGCCTCGCCTCAGAGGTCCCTCAGCTGTGCATGGTGGGCGCCTTGGGATCTGCTGCTGGGGGAACATTTCCCTCTAGTTGCCACGCTGATGGTGGCAGCAGCGGGAGGCTGTTAGATTGCGTCTGGCTGCCTTTTGGCTGGCCGTCCTGCCCCTGTGTGACTAACCTCTGTACTTGTTTGCCTACTCCCTGGCCTACTGCCCCTTTCTTTCTTTCAGAGGCCTGATTCTGCAGGACCTGACCTTTGTTCATCTGGGAAACCCTGATTACATTGACAGCAAAGTGAACTTTTCCAAGCGCTGGCAGCAGTTTAACATCCTGGACAGCATGAGGTGCTTCCAACAAGTGTAAGTGCAGCAACGGGGCGGGGGGGGTCAGAGCTGGCTTCGAGGCACCACGGTGGGGATTGGTGTGGGGGGTCGTGGCTGGGGCACGGGAGCCCCCGTGGAAGGGGAAGGGAGTCTAAGGTCAAAGCATCGTGATGGAGATGTAAGGAGACCTGGGAACGACAGGACTCCTTCCCTCTCTAGGTTAGATATGACTAAAAGTTGTGAAGACATTTTTTCCTATGTTATTTTTGAGATCCAGTGCAGTAAAGTTTTGCCACTACTCTCTCTCTTTGACTCAACAGTTTTTCCTCCGGCTTTTGCTGTTGCTGGTTCATGGGTTCTCTAGGTCATGGAGGGTTTCCTGAATACTGTCTTGCAGCAGAGGCACCAGATCTAACTGCTGATTTCAGTGTGATAGGGTCTTTTTTTTTTACCCAGTTCAGCAATGGGCATGATGGTTTTTCCCCTTTCTGGTGTCACGCCACTGTCACGAGTATTGGGCACAGACCACAGTGCTGGATGTCCTTAGGGCAGGGTGGGGGTGGCTCGAATTTGGGAGAGGTCCCCAGGTAGCCCCTTGCTTAACCGCAGCCCTCTTCTGTGGTCTTCCAGACATTACGACATCAAAAGAAACGACGACATAGTGTCATTCTTCAATGATTTCAGCGACCACCTGGCTGAGGAGGCCTTGTGGGAACTGTCCCTCAAAATCAAACCTCGGAACATTACGAGGCGGAAAACAGACCGAGAAGAGAAAACCTAGGAGGAGGGGTTGTGCGAGCGAGAATTGCTCCGCAGACGCACCGAGGGCAGCTATGAGACTGGAGTTCAATGTTTGTACCTGTTACTGGATGACGCACCCTCCCTCCCAGCTGGCTGCGATCCCTGGGTGTGTGAATGTCGGGCTCTCGCAGCAGGCGAGAAGCGACCGCGCGCGTCCGCCGCGAAGGGCAGAGATCAGCCGGTGCTCGCTGCGCTCGCCCTCCTTCTCCTCCCGTCCCTCCGTGCCATAGAATCAGCTTTAAACCCGGGGAGAGAGCTTTGTGGAAGGAGGGTCCCATGCAAGCGTGTTACTGGTTTGCTGGCCGATTGCATCCGGGAATGCCGGGGCTTTTGTTTTCATCCACGAAGGAGAGTCAGCAAGAGCTCAGCACCCACAAACTTGTCTCCGGAGTGGTGTTCAGCAGGCAGCAGCCGTGGAAGCCAAGGGTTTCGGTCTCCCCTGCAATGCCACCTCGAAACGTGTTCATCCCTAGGAGATGAGGGTGAAAGAGTCTCCCGCTGCCTGCCGGAGGAGCTCTGCTTTCAGAGAGCTGCTTGTGTTTACAGGGGTCTTCGGTTTACCCCAGATCTCTCGCGCCTTCTTCATGGGAGGAAGGCACCGGTCGTAGATACGGAAGAGGCACTGAAAATGTGGGCAGGGACCCGCCATCTCCAGTCATCGTATCCCCCCTCCTCCTCTCAGATCTCGTTATTTAAGCAACGGTAATCCCTCCAAACCCTGGAAACATTTGACTACCCGAGGTACTGCGGTTCGCTTGTCCTGTGAACCCGTATCTTTTAGTGATGGTACTAGCTTTTGCACAGTAAATGCTGTAGTATACGAGACTGTAAATATTAGCGTTTAGAATCCATTGGGGATTTTTTTGATGCATGTCTGAATACCGATGGGTTTATAGGAAAACAAGAAAAGTGCAAAACAGTATGTATAAAATTCACAACCAGTGACAATGTTGTTCCAAGTGCTGGAAGAAAGGAGGCTCGGGGCGGCCGCGTGGGCGCTGGTGGCGGAGCAGGGGCAGGAGCCAGGCGAAGGAGCCAGCGGGTCCGTTCCTGGGGTTGGAAATGGGAACCGGGAAGGAGCCCTGTGCCCGGCCGAGCCGCCCCGTCCCCTCCACCCCACTCCTCTCTCCTCTCACTGTTGCCAAATGTTTGTTTTGGGGGGTCTTCTCCGTCTGGCTGACCCTTGGTGCTGTGCTTTGTGATCTGCGCTTTGGCAGGAGCCCCAGCAAGTCCCCGTCCCCAGTCCCGTCGTGCCGGAGCCAGCCAGGCAGGGGCAGCCCGGCATAGAAGAGCGAGGAGCGGGGGGTGTCTCATTTCCCACACATGCAGCGTTAACCCCAATCTGTTCGGTGTGCCTTATTCAGCCCCTCTGTCCCCTCTCTGTGTCCCCCCCCCGGGGCGTCCTCACCAGTGCAGCCCCCAGCCGGGCCATTTCACATCCCTCCTCTCTGTCCTCATCCGATGGTTTATGGTGTGGATCGTGGGTTTGAGCATATGCTGTAGGTTTTAGCAGCCTCGCGAGGCCTTTCTCAGCACTGTGTTGCGTGGGCCAAGGTTTTTAGAGTTCTGTCTAACAAAATCCTGCGGTTTAGGGGCAGTGGCTCGCAAGGAATACAGACGGGGTGTTTCGCAGAGCATCCTTAACTTACTTCTCAATAGCAGCTCCGTGTTTGCTAAAGCCTCTGTTTATTCTGGGTGAATCAGAGTTGCAAGCACTTCCTTCTACAGATTGCAAAGTCTTAGCCAGCTCCCTGCAGACGGCAGCTCTGCCTCACGCGTGGCAGGAGGGAGTGACAGCAGCGTTGCCCCATTCGTAAGATTGTACCCAGCTCGATTATTTTCCTGAAGATTTAGGCACAGGACTCGCGCAGCGGCCAAATGCTGAAGTGCAGAGAGGCCCCCCCTGGCCCATGAGGGCATCTTCTGGGGGAGGAGAGCGTGGGGTCCAACACCAGTTCGTGCTGTGCAACCCCAGAGCGGGAGGAGCAGGGATCTTCTTTGCGCTGAAACATGGCATCTGAGCCAGAATAGTTCAAAACCTGTTTATTTTTATGGCCCTAAGATCATTGGAGCCGTGTGTCATGTCCAGCCGAGGCTTTGCAATCCCCAAAAGCTTCCCAGCCTTCCACGCAGGAAGTAATGCTTGGGTTTTCCTTTGTAAATAAGATTTTAAAAAAACCCCTGACGTGGCAAGACTGTGAAAAGGCAAATACACCCCGTGTCTGGCGCAGGCTTCCCCCCCGGCAGGCTCCAAGCACCTCCCTCGGACGGTGTGCTGTGGCATAGGCTGTTTCTAGAAGTGTCGCGTGTGGTGGTAGCACTAAAACCGCAGCTCATCGCTCTGCTTCCCCCGTGCAGGGGCCGTGGGGGTGCAGTGTTCGTGGCTGGGGCTGGATGCCGCGGAGGGACAGGAGGGTGCACCTTGTCTTCAGCCCTGCCGGGATGCTCACCTCCTCTCTCGCTGGCGAGCGGGAGCTGTTGCCAGGTTCTTCCCTGAGCTTGAAACCACAAGCCCTCTTAGCGCCAAAGGGGGGGGGGTCTCGCTCCCCGCCCTCCACCAGCCCCCCCCCGAAATCCTGAGGCTCAGCCCACGGCATGGGGACGGGAGGTCTGCGTGGCCGCAGCACCTCGTCCAGCTTTCCTCCCCTGGCCTTTGCTCTGCAGCCGTCCCCAGCCGAGCAGGGTGTCCCGACCACGGCTCCTGGCTCGTGTCCCGACCTCGGGCCGGGCTCGCAGGGCTGAAGGGACCCTAAAGAAGGGTCTCCTCACCCAGAGCAGCTTCAGGTTTGCTGACCAGAGACCCCCCCCCCACCCCCGGGAGCAGCACCCCTGGGGAGCAGAAGCCCAGAACAGCAGTCGTTTGCAAGACTGGCCATGAGCCAGTG
>NW_008796111.1:2489559-2490434 GCF_000699145.1 Aptenodytes forsteri | reverse complement strand
CTCTCTTTTTTTTGGGGGGGGGGAAGGGTCTCAATCCCCCCTCCACACGGGGCAGGGAGCGGGGAGAAGCGATGCCCCTGGTCACCAGCCCCCTGCCCCGCTCCCAGGCCTCTCCCCCACTCCCAGCTGTTCGGTTGTATTATATATTTACCACTAACCCGGTCCCGATGGTGGCATCTTCCTGCGAACATTTCAGACCTGTAACTTTTATATTAAAGACAAATAAACACCAATAACAAACCCGCCTGATGATCCTGTTTACAGTGCATGCAGCAGTCTGTGGATTAAAGTGACAATCGAATCCACTTCTGGCGCTGGTGTGGCCTCGTGTTTTCTCATGTGCCCCTCGGGGTTTTCCGCTGCCCTTGGCCCTTTTCCCTTTTATCCTTCCCCTATAAATCTCTTCCTTACCTCCCAGCGAGATGGTCTCGCCCCAGTACAAGCCCTACACTTGGGGGGGGGGATATCTGCTCCTGTCGCCATCCTCCGGGCACTGGCGTCCCCCGTGTCGGGGGGTTTCCACTCCCCAAAACACACATTGGTAGGCGTGTGCCCGGCCGCAGCCCAGCCCATGCAGCGGCCACGTGCCAGGCGGCCGAGGGCTGTAAATAACCCCCGCGGCGGCCTGGGCGGCCGAGCATGCTCCCGCACTATTTCAGTCCTGGACGGGGTTCAAAAATTCCTCTGGAAATAATCGGCATCGTCCAGCTCAGGAGGAAGATGCCCAGACACTGACCGAGCACATACCGCTCGCTCGCCGGGGCTGGACCGCGGTGCCGCATCCCACCGGCCCAGCGAAGTGCGAGGGGGCTGCGGGGCCTGTCACGGCCCCCCGCCAGGCAGACACGAGAATGGCTGTGAGCAGAGCCGGGGCC
>NW_008796111.1:2487054-2488633 GCF_000699145.1 Aptenodytes forsteri | reverse complement strand
TGGGCGGCCGAGCATGCTCCCGCACTATTTCAGTCCTGGACGGGGTTCAAAAATTCCTCTGGAAATAATCGGCATCGTCCAGCTCAGGAGGAAGATGCCCAGACACTGACCGAGCACATACCGCTCGCTCGCCGGGGCTGGACCGCGGTGCCGCATCCCACCGGCCCAGCGAAGTGCGAGGGGGCTGCGGGGCCTGTCACGGCCCCCCGCCAGGCAGACACGAGCATGGCTGTGAGCAGAGCCGGGGCCTGGCACGGGGCACACTTACATCCCTGCTCGGCTCCTGCCATTGCAGAGCTGGAGCTCGGCTCATCGGAGCAGCCTTCGGAAGACCCAGCGGCTCGTCCTCCCCTTTCTCGCGGCTGCAGCAGCTCTGCGAGTGGCACCCCCGGACCTGGGGCCGCTCCATCCCCAGCACGGTCCCATGCGGGGGCTCCCCTTCCCCGGGGGCTCCCAGGGGAAGCCCTGGCACCCACTTGCTTTTGGAGGAAACCCTGATTTGACCAGTTGCAGGAGAACTTACCCTGAATTTTGTGGTGGACAAAAGCCACGGGGTGGGGGGGGAGGTCCTTGGTGTGCAGAGAAAACAGAAGCTTTGGCTACACCTGTATTTCATTTCAATCTGGAAGCAGCAGGAAGGTGGCGATACAGCGTGTGTGTGTATTTGTGTGTGCTGAATTACTGTAGAAGCTAAATACGTGGGTTTCTATCTTCTCACATGATTAATTACCGGTGAGGGCTTCTCGCACACCCGGAGCAGCAGCTGCCAGCAGACCTCGGCCTCTCCGTTCCGCCTTGGCCGTTTGCTCCGTCTCCAGCCCCGGCTCTGCAAGACGCTCCCCCTGCGACAGAGTCCCGTTTTGCATCTCCAAGTGACGGTCTGCGGTAACGGGATTCAAGATCCTGCAGCAGAGCCCGATCCCGTACGTGGTGCCGCTGCTCCAGCACGGCTCCCTGCCCAGAGCTGGCTCCGGCAGAGCACGGCACCGGCATCGCTTTGGTCTGGGTCCGTCCTGCCCGTGCCGTGGTTCACAGGGCTGAGAGCGGGCGGGCGAGCGAAGGCACGTGCGGCTCCAGAGCGGCTCCTCGCCCCACCAGGAAGGACAGACGCTGCCCCTCGGCCCCGATAATGCTTTGTGGTCACCCATTTCCCGCGGCAGCCCCAGCGCTGCCACGCGGGGGCTGCGGCCGCTCCACCTGCCCGTGCCCCTGGGCCGTGGTGAGCCGCAAGGAGCTCCCGGCACGCGCCGTGTCCGTGGGGCTCGGGGGCCCTGTCATAGGTACAGGGCCACCAGGACGTAGATGACCCAGCTGATGGAGGCGAACAACCCAAAGAGGAGGCTGAAGAGGACCAGCGACTGGGCCTTTTTGGATGCCACATTCGCCTGGGCCATGTCCCCACGGCCGAGCGCAGCCCGGGTCTGGCACAGGAGGAGAAGGGGAGAGGTTAGAAGAGACCCGCAGCACCGGGAGCGGGGATTGAAGGCGCCAGGCGGGTTCGGCGTAAATCAGGATGGCGCCGTCCTTACCTCGTGGGAGTAGATGAGGGCGATGACCCCAGTCAGCAGGCAGCAGAAGA
>NW_008796111.1:2464346-2485001 GCF_000699145.1 Aptenodytes forsteri | reverse complement strand
CACCCCCCTCTCCCCCCGGGCTCAGTCCACAGTCTGCGAGAAGATCATGGAGCTGCTGGGGCAGAACGAGGTGGACCGCCGCCAGCGGAAGGTCCTCATCCTCAGCCAGGACAGCTTCTACAAGGTGCTGACCGCCGACCAGAAGGCCAAGGCGCTGAAGGGGCAGTACAACTTCGACCACCCGGGTGAGGCGCCTCGCCGCAAGGCTGGCTGGGGGCTGAAGCCCTGCAGCCTTTTTCCCCGTCTTTAACGCGGTGGAGTTAGCGGTTGGAGGCCAGCTGGGGTTTACTGAAGGGGCTTGTAGAAAACGAGAAGTACTGGGTAACAGAAATGCTCTTTCCCCCGCCAAAACATCCGTTTGTCTCTCGCGTGTGCGCGCTGCTATCGCGAAAGCTGCGCTGCCGCAGGGGGTAACTGCCGGTTTAGTGCACCCTTGCAGAGAGCAATGCTGGGGAGTTGGAGAGCGTCCCGGCTGGCACGGTGCTCCGTTTCCTCCTTCTCGGCTGTGGAGAGGATCCGTAATAAACTACATCGTTCCCCAAATCCTTCCCTGATATTTCCTGTCCGCGTAAGCAGCTGCTCTCTGTGCTCGGGGGACCCTGGATTGCAAACGGGACAATGGTCTGCCCTTGGCTGAAGCCTAGAGCCCGCCGTAGGCTCACCAGGGTGGATAATGAAAAGCATTAAAGATGTCTGAGGTTTTCTAAATTACTCTTAGCTAACACACTAAGAGAGTTGCACAATTATACAATTACTAAGCGGTTTGGTAAAATTATACAATTGCCAACCTCACATTTGGGTTCTTAATTTTGTTGTACTGTAGTTGCTGATACACAGCGAATTCTCTCTTCCTTATCTCTGTAACGGAGCGCAGCAGTTCTAGTTTGGGCAGGGAGTGGTGGGTTGCTGCTGGTAGGAAAGAATAAGCCGCAAGTTCCTTTTTTCCCGGTGCAATACTGGACAGAGAGTTTTTCCTTCAGGTGTGGAAAATCTGAGCAGAACATTGGATATAGCAGCATCTGAACTTCTTCTTTAAACCTTCCTCTTGCAGACGCTTTTGACAATGACTTGATGCATACAACCCTGAAAAATATTGTTGAGGGCAAAACGGTCGAGGTACCAACCTACGACTTCGTGACCCATTCTAGGTAGGTTTCGGTTTTGTGTGAAGTCTTGGGCTGTGTATGCGGATGTCTGCAGCCGGGCCTGGGGACGGACTGCTTAACTGTGGTGCGAGACCCATTTAACCACGTGCTCCGGGTGTTTTTTTCCTGGCAGGCTGGCAGAGACGACAGTGGTCTATCCCGCTGACGTTGTTCTCTTTGAGGGGATCCTGGTTTTCTACAGTCAAGACATTCGGGACATGTTCCATCTCCGGCTCTTTGTCGACACGGATTCTGACGTCCGGCTGTCCCGCAGAGGTAATGCTCTGCCGCCGTGGGCAGCGTCAGCCAGCTCGTGTTCCCTATCCGTCCTCCGCCATGCGGTAAAACTCCTGGGTTTTATCTTCCCGCCCCAGTTCTGCGAGATATGAAACGTGGGAGGGACCTTGAGCAGATCCTCACCCAGTACACCACGTTCGTCAAGCCTGCCTTTGAGGAGTTCTGCTTGCCGGTACTAAATGTTTCGCTAACTTGATTTGTGGTTTTTGGGGGGAGAGAAGGAGCAGGGTCGCCTGGGGATTAGCTGCACTGTAGATGGTGGCTTTTGATATTTGTATCTCACCGGTCCCACGCTCTCCCCTCTGCCTCGTCTATTCAACCATTACAAGCTGCTTGTTTAAGGAACTTTAAATGGTTGGTCCCTTCTGCTTGCAAAGCACCATGGAAATCCCTAGAGGCTGCACACGTTTTCTCACTGCTCGCTGCCATGGTTATTTTAGCATCGGTCCCTTTGACTGAAACACTCCCACTCTGCATTTATTCTTAAGTCTTGCAGGAAGAAAGAGCAGCTTGGTTTCCAACAGACTCTCTCTCAACAGGGAACACTGGTGAAAACCTGGGGCAGACCAGGTCTGCTTGCTGCGCCGTATAATGCGGGGCCAATTTAGGTGCTCACGTAATCAAATTAATTTGTTAAAAAAAAACAAACCAAACCCCTGGCCGGCCGTATAATGCGGGGCCAATTTAGGTGCTCACGTAATCAAATTAATGTTAAAAAAAAAAAAAAACAAACCCCTTTGAGAACAAAACCCTGTATGTGGATTAAATAAGATGGAAAAGGCTGGCTCAGGCGCCTCCTGCTCTAGATCAAAGCCATTCTGGGATTGTAAAAGTACTCATTAGGAATGCTGAATTTGCCAGCCCTTTTATAAGTGTGGGGGGGCGGGAAAGCAGGAGCTCTGTGGTGGTAAAGATCAATAAAATGTCATCAGAGGCAGGAAGGAATTTGACGTGCACACTGGGTACCTTGGCTCTTGACAGAGGTTTAGCAATGGCTTGTGAAATGCTGATTAGAACCAGCTCTTAGCAAACAGACCTCAGCCTCGAAGCGGGCGACCCATTTGAAGGCAGCGTACTCTTCAGAAGTGTAAAAGCAAGCACTCCACGCTCGACCTACTGCTTCTGCCTGGTGATTCACTGCAAAGGGACAGCAAGAACAATCCCTGACCTTAAATCCAGTGCACGTTAGCCAGTGTGACTTCTCAATTCATGTAGGTGTTACCGTGAGTGAGAGCTTTAACGTACAGCCCCAGAGCACAGAAACCCCTCCATCTTTGCCCTCAGCTTTCTGGCATTTGGTAGCTTTTTCCTAGAATGCAGCTGGCTTTTTTCCCACTAACAGTCCCCACCACCGTTTCTGTTTTGCAGACGAAGAAGTATGCAGATGTGATCATCCCCCGAGGAGTTGACAACATGGGTAAAAGGGAGTTTGGTTCTCTGTCCAGTTTCTCTGGGGAGACCACCTTTGGGGTTGGGAAGAGGCCAGGTGGCACACCACCGCCTTGTTTGCATGCTTCTAAGGAAAGGGGTTTTGCTGGAGGGCTGTAGGGGAGGGGGCTGCTCAGAGCCTGACCGGGATGACCAGCTGCTCAGCCTGTGGAGGGCTGCAAAAAAGTGACATGCGATTGGAGATGCGGAGCAGGACGCCAGTGTTAAAGCCGGTGCTGCGATTGCTGGTTTCTGTTGGGGTCTGACCTCACTGCAGAGGGCAGGCATAGTTTCATTTAAGGGCTTGTTGTTAAAACTTGAGCTGAACAGGGCTGGATGCTCCACGTTTTCTAGATAGCTCGGCCAAGAAAGCCTACGTGTCCTGTATTTCCCGTTCCTCTCTGCAGTTGCTATAAACCTCATAGTGCAGCACATTCAAGACATCCTCAACGGAGACATCTGCAAGTGGCAGCGAGGGGCAATGAACGGACACGGTCGGACCTACAAGCGCCCATTCCCTGAACAAACAGAGAGCAGCAGTGTGCTAGCGGCCGGCAAACGCTCCCACCTGGAGTCCAGTAGCCGTCCGCACTAACCTGTCAGCGTCTGAAGGATTTGCCTCTGGTCCAGGCCAGCACCGAAGACAACTTTGGGAAAGGACTTCAACAGAATGGTTGGTGAAGTGCCCTTTAAATCATCCTAGCAGCGGAGGGGATACTGGTGCAAAACTTCTGGCGCAGGGGAGAGGAAGGAGTTGGCCTACAGCCCCTCTCCCCGCCAAACCCCCCTCCCTTTTCTCCCTACGGTGTCTGGAGTTATGATGTTACTTGATGAACTGGTTAAAGGCAGTGCTTCTTGCCTTTTTTTAATTTTCAAAATGCGATCTAATGCCGAAGTCTCCCCTGAAAATTAAGTGCTACCGGGTGATTAGCAAGATACCCCATTTCCCCGATTATGATCTTCCTTCAGGAAAATTAGCGGCCTGTTTTTTCAAAAGAAAAAACAGTCTCTTTATGCAAGACTAGCGCACACCCTGTTAATTTTAACAAGCAGGTGCAGTCCTTACTCTTCTCTACCTTGTTGGGACCTTGAGTTCTGGCATCGCGCTCCTTTTTAGCCTGTAGTAGCATGTGGGGGCAGAAGGATTGACCTGTAGAGGAATCTCTCCCCTGAGATAGAGATGAAACAGAGACTGTCTCTGGGGCAAGTGGGAACTTACAGTTCACGGGGGACAGGCCCAAGAAGCTGTGTGGTTCCGGTTCCTAATTGATTCCTTTTTAAGCTCCCGAACCTTGCTACGCTGTATGATGATTTTTTTGTACCCAGATGGTCTCCTTTACCACAGTTACTGAATGTGTGAGCTCCGACTGGATTGAGTTGCTCGTGGAAACGGAACCCTGACCTTGTCAGTATTAGTGTCTTGTAGGGTGTTTCTGTACTGCTGGTTGCAGATTCTGCTGGGCGGAATGCATCCACTTCCAGAGCTGGGTGGTAAGGTCAGCAAGGGGGAAAGCTGTGAATCGCAAGACCCTCCTTCTGATGGCACAAGCAGCTCTCTGGACATGCTTCCACCCTCAAACAGGGTCAAAGCGCTTGCCTTGCACTCAGGCGGTTTAAACTCCAGATATGTCTGTTTTTTTTCAAAAGAGCAGACAAGAGGCTGGAAGTATAAACAGTGACAGCCCAGTTCCTGTAGCTTACCCCCGATCAGTGATACTGCAGCAACGTGAAGTTTCTGGGGGGGGGGGGAATAATCTGAAATGAAGTGCTGGTTGGGCCTTTGAAAATGTCCTCGTGGTATCCTTCTGGAATCTGGACTTAGGGTGTAATTTTAAGAATGGGGCCGGGGGGAGAATATTAAGAGGAACTTCTTCATATTTGCTAGTTTTCTAAAACCAGGGTCTGGCTGTGTTTGGCTGTGGGTGTGTAACTTTCGCTAATAAACAAATGAACAAACAGTGAGCAGAAATGACCATTTTATATGAAAGGTATTTATGCTACTTGCACTACACCAGCACAGAGGTACAGAAGGGAACACTTTCTGGAGATGCGCTTTCTCCCCTTAACTCAGAATTGTTAGCTTTAGTTCCATAATGGCTGAAGCTTTAGATAAAAAAAAAAACCAACCTTAAAAAATGCAGTCTGCACTTTCATCCCTATAGTCTTTTCAACACTGGAAATCGGTAAAGGTTTGTTATCTGTTAGTGATCACTGCAGTTCAGTGGTAAGTAGGAGCAAAATAGTCACTAAAACCTACTTTGAATGACTGTGGTGTTTGATCATACCTTCCTCTGGGGGGGTGGGGAGCTCAAAGCAGCCTTGAATAGCATTTGTTATAGCAGTAAGGAACTCTACGGCAAAAAGCACCCTGGTCTGTCTAGGACTGCTGTTCTTGGTCAGCGTTGAGCTGTGTTGCAAGACCCTGCTGCTGCAGCCACATGGGGGGGGGAATCAAACGTGGTGTAGGTACTACAACCCCTGTGGAATACCTGTACAGAGCTGTTACAAATTCCCCACTGAGCCATCCCAGCCCTTCACTCGCACCGTCTCCTACTCTGAATTCCTCCGCTGGCGCAGGCCAGGGCATGGGCTGAGTTACCCACGGTGTTTTTACCCTGAACCCATGTGTACAAGTTAGAGCAGGTTTCTCTGTCAGCCTGATCAGTTCTACCTTGCCCAGAGTTCCTCCTCCTGCGAGAGCTGAGGTGTAAGCCTGCAGCCCAGTAAGTACAACACCACTGCCGTTGCCAGGAGCAGGCCACAGGCTTCCTGCGAACAGCGCGAGGCCGAAGGATTCTTCTGGCTTTGGCTGACTTCTTGGCCTGCCTGAAGCTTTCTTTTAGCTTGTTTAGCTGTAACAGCAATTTTTTAATGTTTATTTGTTTTATTTTTGCTTAGCTTCATAAAAATTATGGTTATGCCAAATGATTATAAATAGATAATAGTAACAAGTCATTCTATGCAGAATGAACTATTTATAAACTTAGCTTAATGCTGTAATGTAATGAAATAAGGATGATGATAGCAGAACATTGAAAGTGGGGGCAAATAATAATGCATTGTTGAGGAATATAGTCATGGGATGATGCTGAAGATAGTTAAAGATGTGTAAACTTTGGAGCTGGGAAAACTCATTTTTTAGGAGTAACAAAGAAAACAGAAAAGTATCCAATATGTTGAGAGTATCCATGTTGCAAGTAACATGAAATTGCAGACCAAGGTGCTAGGGAACATATAAAACAGCCCTAAGTGCAACATAGTGCAAGAGGGAAGAAACCATCAACATCATACTCCCAGGAAAGAGGAAGAAGAAACCCTTGCAGCACATTCTTCCCAGCAAAGGACCAGGGATGCTGTCGACGGAAGTCGGCAACCTTCAGGCCCCGAGGGGCAGTGGAAGGGTGAATGTAACAGGGGAAGAGATTGGGAATTGTGCTCGTAAGGGCTATATGCTGAGACCTTTTTTTGTAACAGTATTCTTTTATTTTCTTGATCAATTACTTGATCAGACTGTTAAGATTTCAATTATACTAAGAATAAATTCTTGGCTTTGCATAAAAGGTGTTTCCTTTTGCCTGTCACAAGACTGTAATTGTTACTGTTTTCGGATAAGGATGTTCCAGCTGTCCTTCCAGCGCAAGTCCTTGAGTTCAGTAACAGAGAGCGAGGGCTCCCCGTAGGTCACAGGGCTGAATGTGCAGTAGACAAGGTAAACCGAAGAGAACCAGGCTATGATCAGTGCACTGAACATGCTCTTGAGAAGCAGAGATCTGGGGTAAGAGAGGGAAAGAGTGGTCAAGTTACATCAAGGCTGGCCAAACGCTTCATCCAAAAGGAAGACCTAGATAGGGCCTATCTTCTCTAAAGGCAAATGCCGAAGTATGGCCACTGCTGAAAAAAATCACTGCTTTCCCTGCAGCAGCTTGCCAAGGTATCAACCCTGGCTGGAGAAAAGAACGTCACGTCTCCCGTCTATCTAGCTGTTAAAAACCAAATACCTGCAGAGATGATCACTGAGATGCTGTAATACGATGGGAACCAGGAGAATCTGGAATGTGAGGGCAGGCAGGTAGTGGTACAGGAAAAGTGTTTTCTCCATCAGGAAGAAAGGCAGGTAATTCACAGCCCAGCCTCCAACACAGATCCCCCCGGCTGATACCCACAGCTGCCATGCATCTGCAAGAGACAGGAGACAGATAGCTCAAAGCACAGTCCCTGGACACCTAAAGTCTCTAATAAGAGGTTGCCTACTTGCGTGGTTTGGTATTTTTTTCTCCGCTCTCTACAGTTTGTGCTAATACGACCTTTAACTGGACCACACTCAACCGAGGGAAATGGTTAAATTTTGTCACGCTTTTATGAAGTACCCATCAAGACAAATTACAGCCGACAAGCAGCAGCTTCACAGGATGGCAACAAAATGTACCGCCAGAAAGGTCAGCGTAAAACTGCCCGGCCACACGGAAGAGATGGTGACCCTGTTGGAACGAACACATCTAAAATAAACCCCTCCCCACACAGCCAGTACCTACCTCTTTTAAATCATCACAAAAGGGCTCAGTAGAATCCAAATCTAATGCCTGGAGATTTCTTACATCCAGGGAATGATTCAAATAAATATTATGCTGGCTACTATATTGTCTCATGAGGTGATGGTCACATTGTGATGACCATAATCAGTCTCTTCATGGGCTACTCTAGATGTTTGTGCATCCCAAATAAAAATTTCAGGGTTAGGGGGCAGGAAAAAAAGTGCTAGCACATAGTTGCAAAAAAAAAAAAACCCCAAACAAAACGTAGCTTTGGATGGACACACAGAGACACACACACACGTGCACGAATCAGACCTTCAGGAATGTCGTAAATCTTCCTCCTTCGTCGAATCAAGTACCACAGGGACAGACACATGTAGACCAGAGCAGCAACGTTAGCTGAAGTCCAGGTGGCAACATTCCCAAGGAGGTGGATCTGGGCCTGAAGGATAGAAGATGGTAAGCTGGCTAAGCCAGAAGCCGGAACATGCTGCAGTTCTTTTAGGTAAGTTTAAATATTTACCTACACATACTTGCTAAATTAAACGTCAGAATTTGCCTGGCTAGTAACCTGATCTTTCCTGGAACAAAGCTAGTTGATAAACTTTGCTGCTTTAAGACTCTTTCGTAATGTGAGCATTTAAAAGATGCTACTGGAGATGAACCCATCTTCTAAATGGAATCAATAATGGAAACTATTAAACTGCAGTTTTCCTTTGCAAAAAAAAAAAAAAAAAAAACGGGCAAGCCATGATTTCTCCTTCGTCGAATCAAGTACCACAGGGACAGACACATGTAGACCAGAGCAGCAACGTTAGCTGAAGTCCAGGTGGCAACATTCCCAAGGAGGTGGATCTGGGCCTGAAGGATAGAAGATGGTAAGCTGGCTAAGCCAGAAGCCGGAACATGCTGCAGTTCTTTTAGGTAAGTTTAAATATTTACCTACACATACTTGCTAAATTAAACGTCAGAATTTGCCTGGCTAGTAACCTGATCTTTCCTGGAACAAAGCTAGTTGATAAACTTTGCTGCTTTAAGACTCTTTCGTAATGTGAGCATTTAAAAGATGCTACTGGAGATGAACCCATCTTCTAAATGGAATCAATAATGGAAACTATTAAACTGCAGTTTCCTTTGCAAAAAAAAAAAAAAAAAAACGTGCAAGAAGCCATGATTTAATTAAAAGCAACTAGTGTCAAAGCTGTATCACATGCCAAAAAAACCCCAGCCCTCAGGGAAAATATATTCTTAATACAGGATGAGTCCATCCTGGAGCAGCCTCTTGGCTGGAACTGCAGCCCTGCTCTCACTCACGCTCATGGAGCTCACATCTGAACTGACGTCTGCTTTCTTCACCAGGTTCACGTTTACTTCTACCTCTCATACTTACACCAGAGGTCGGGTGGAGCCAGTAGGCAATATTTGTGTCCATCGTGATCCAGTCAAGAGCAGAGGAGCTGTACTTATGTTCTGTGTCTTCATTTTTTAATGTGAGTATTTTCCACTAGGAGAAAAAAGTAAACAGAAGGCTTTCAGAATTGGAACAACGAGTGGGATAGCAGGCGTGGGTGAACAGCTCCAGATGCCAGATGTAAGGCGGCAAGTTCTTAACCTGGGAGTGGAGAAAGATTTTTGCATACCTCATACTGGATACTGATCAATACAATGGGTTTATTTTGTTATATAATGCACTTCCCTTAGTGAATTTCTGCAATGTTAGTGAGGGGCTTCAACACCACTGATTGCATATACAACATGTTACAGTTCAGTTTCAGACAGCTTCTGGGTGCCCAACTGATCTTCCTCCCCTCTCTTGCTTTACAGAATCACTTGGGTATTCATTACTGAATAGCATAGTTGCGCAGTTCCCTAATGCCCTTCTAAGTGCATTCAGAAATACGGGGGTTTTTTTTCAGTGAGGAAGCCAAACTACTCTATCAGCAAGGAATAACCAATGAAGCCTAGGCTCAGAGGTTGCAGAAATGCTCAGGTTCCTGCTCTGCAGCGGAAGGAAAGATGAAGGGAGTAAGAAGACACTCACCTGCAATTCCGTGAACTTTGCCATGAAGCTGAGGTTTTTACTTATGTCCATCTGTGTGGGAGAGTGGAGTTCCACTTCCCTCTCTTTTTGCTCTTGGCCTAGAAGAAAACAGCATAGCTCAGAAATAACCACATAACAGATAGAAAGCTAGAAAGGGGAGAGAGCACATATGATATACCCCTGGCTCCTCACACTCCCGGGAGCCCTTCTCCAATACATAGTCCAACTGCAAGAGCACTCTAAGGGGATTTGTAAGGATTCTGACGTCATGGTAGAGCCAGAGGCTGCTGAACACACACACACGCGCGCGCGCGCACACACACAAAAAAAAACCTGGTAGAGCCAGAGGCTGCTGAACACACACGCGCGCGCGCGCACACACAAAAAAAAAACCCAAAACCATCTTCCCATCAACATGAGGCCTCTCCCAGCCGCAGAAATCTGCTTCGAGAACATGGCTGAGACATACTTTTCCCGTATCTGTGCTCTTCCACATTCCACACCATGCTCTGGTGGTAGCCTTTGGACATCTTCTCTCCAACCACCTCCAGCTGCCGGTATCCCCACTCGGGTAAAGATGCTCCACTGAGCTGAAAGTGAAAGATGACCGTAAACTTACCGTCCTGCCAATTTGAACTTCAGGGTGGAAGCTCCTAGGCCCTGCCTGAGCAGTGGATCACAGCAAGGGACTGCTAGAAAGTATGTGAAGAGTCACCATGCAATACTGTCTCAAACAAATGCTACAGCCATAAAGTCAGTGATTCTGGGATGAGATCCTTAACCATTCCAGCTGCTGTCACGTACTACACACAGACTCAGCATCCATTTCTGAGGCAGTATCTAAGCCCCAGTTGTTCACAACATCCTGAGAAGCAGGACAGCGCTGCAGGCTGAAAAGGAATGTAGTACAACTACCTGAAACACATGCTGCCCTTTTATCACATTGAGCAAGTTTATTGTTTCCTTTTATTTACTTACTTGGTTATTTGTTTTAGCAGTTTAGGCATTTTGGAGCAGAGAGAGTAGTAGCTTATGAGGTTACGAGAACTGCATGGAGGAAAAGCTACAGGCAAATAAACATAAATCCACTTGCCTTTAGCACTGCAGAGGTGTTCACGTGAACAAACCTCACTTCTGACAGAATTGTCTTCCACACGTCTGTGTCAGACTCCCGATTTACAATTTCCTACAACAGAAAGATGTCTTTTGATCGTCACGTTGTCTCAGCTGTTTCTGCTGGAGCATGATGAGCTCCTCCCTTCCCTTCACCACTCACCACTCTCCAAAGGTTCTGTGCTGGCATGGAGATGTTATAATCAATATAGCAGGAAACTTCTTGGGAGTGGGGGCTAAGAGGGGCAGCAACATCATGCCTAGAAGACAAGTAAAGTAAGATCCTCCAACACCATTTCCCAAACTCATATAAAAAGCAAACCCATAAAGGTATTGAATTGGCTTAGACCAGATTCAGTAATAAAGCAAACTCATTTATACAGATTGCACTGTTTACTCTGAAAGAGAACACTCCCCACCACCAAGAGCTGCCAGGAACAGGCTCAGAGGAAGCCAATACAGATGCCTGCTATGCCAGGCTGAAGAACAAGCACCGATTGTGACAAACAGAGATGCTGTTCACTGGGGTTTCCAGTAATGAACAAACTAGGTTTGGAAGGGACATAGCAAAAAAACCAAGCTCAGAACATCCCCCTTCCTAATCCGAGTGATATTCAAGTACACGCAGACACCCTTTTGGAAGCAGTCAGGAGGCAATTTCATACCACAGCCTTTGCAAAACAGGCAAGAATCCGTGGCAATCAGCCACAGTACACTGGATTCTCCAGCACATCTTCCTAACTTTCAGAGCACAACCTTCAGCAGGAGTATGCCATCAAAGTCAGTGGAGCTGGTAAGTGACTTTGGGTTAACAGGCACACAAAATACTAAGTATCTGCACCTGCCTGGAGCAGAGCAGTGAAGGGGCAAGGATGAAGACTCACCAAAGGGACTATGTATTTAGGAATCTGTAGAACTATCATGAATTGTGAACATGGGTGAAACCACCACTAGCCCCTCTAAAGGTCACTAGTAGAGAAGACCAGGAACGGCTGGCAGTCACTGAACAGTTTGTGATTGTATCAAATCCCACTGCCAAGTCAACTGCAAAAAATAAATAACCATACAGCATCCTTTCTCTGGGCCACGGGGATGGCTTATGTAAGTAACCACATAAGGTCCCTCCTAGCCCCATCGTTTTAAGAATCCATGAATAACAGGCAGTTTACAGCATATCTGAATGCAAGGGTCACTGTGCTTCAACCCCTGAATTCTGAATTCTGAAAGACAACAAAGCAGAATGAGCCAGCAGGCTCGGCAGAGCAGAGGATGAGGAAAGGACTTACGTGTTGAGGTATCGAGTTGTGATGCCGTGGACCAGCTGCACGATGTGTCCGTGCCTGACCGGACGGGGTGGGTTACTCACCACCAGCTGCTGCCTGGTGGAGTGACACCCAAGAGGAAGTGGTTACATTCTGCTTTCTATATAATGCAACCTCGCCACGATCAAACTGTTAGGTCAAGAAGCTGCAGGCAGGGACAGACATTTGGGCAGTAAGATAAGAAATTCAAGCAATCTATAGATTGTACCAGAATGGAAACAAAGCTCATCAAGGCAAAGGTGAGTTAAGGGCAGAATGACTCAGAGGATCGGTAATGGGATACCGACACCCCAGCCATTAGGTCAGTGATCTGAATCCAGGTCAGTCAGGAGCGAGTTCAGATTATTCCCACCACACAGCTGTTTGGTGGCTTCTGTGAAATGAGTAAGTGCCTCAGTGAGGTCTGACAGGTGTTCTTACTACAACTGATGTCGCTTTTGGCAGAATTATAAGAGAGATCAATGGCTATCTTCACCATGAAGACCAAACTCTCATCTTGCTTTTGGACAGGGCTAAGGCATGCTTTGGCAAGGGGGAACGCTGCAGTTCACCTAACTGCTGCCTGTATTTTACTGTTCCATAGAAGGACTTCATATCCTCCAGGGCTCGTAGAAGTCTTGAGTTTGAAGAATTTTAAGAAGATACCGGGTTTCTGTGGTTCTGGTACAGTCCCTGCTTAAAAGGTTTGCACTATGTACAAACCTTCCCAACGTGGATATGATTGCACACAGTCCTTCTGGTAGGACTGTTTATACAGTTCCCAGAGCAACATAAGAAACCTACAAAAGCAACTTTTTGATCAGTATGATCAGGGCGTTTACTGGCAAAACTACAAGAACAAAGAGTCCTGCTCCTCGCTGACAGTCACAATGGCAAAACACTTCAGCACGAACCAGGCCTCTCAGGCACAGGCACCCACTTGGAATCCCTCCCCATGTGGCAGATTCTACAGCTCATCCCACACTTCAAATGCAAAGAAATACTCATTCTGTGAAAGTGATTTCTACTCTCTTCTGAGACCCATTCAGTTTTGATAAAACTCATCAAGGCACTCTAACGCCATGGCTCACACACTTCAAAAAGCAGAACTTCCCTTTCATGCAAAGCACCTGAAGAGTTCCCACCGGTCTCACGAGCCTTTAAAGTTCCCCTTGTGCACAGCACAGCCCACACTCTGGCAGGAGCAGTTCAGACAGAATTTCAGAATCCTCAATAATTGAGGAGGACTGTGCAAACAGCCGCCCTTACCAACTCTGCAGCCAAAATTACTTGCTCAGCATAACACATACACCCATGAGCAGAGAATAGTTATGTCCAATCCAAGCTATGCCCTGGTTAGGTTCTGGAAGCACATAGAAGCTACGCTTACAGCAGCTTGGCATTTAAATCTCTTGCATACTCACATTCCAGGATCTTTGACAATCCACCAGTTGTTCACATCCTTGAAGGGATAGCAGGTCACCTGCTGTTGATGGGAACTACCTCGGCCGTTCTCATACCTGTACAGAAGGTTTAAAAAACCCCACAGGTGTGTAACAGTACATTTCTGTGCTCAACAGTCACAGCAATACAAACCAGCACCAGATCACTGGCTCTGTTCCTACAGAGCACAGAGAATCTGTGCGTCTGCAGTGAGCTCTGAAGGATTAATGAAGAGATTGCCAGGACCCAAACTGAGATACTTGGACTGACAGGGGAAGAACTAGAGCATACTTTCACCCTAACAATACAGACCCAACCAGCTTCCTCACCTGATGGGATAAGTATTCTTGTGAGAATGGAGCCAACACTGCATGGGCTTGCCCAACACGTTCCGCAGAGTAATCTGAGAGCCGTAGGCCACCTCTAAGGGCTGACCCTGAGTGATTCGAGCCAGCCCACCCTGAGAAGCATAATGATAGGGTAAGTGGAAAGAAGAAGAAACAACCCAGAGACTGTTTAAATTCTAGCAAGAGTCACTAGTCATTTTAACACAGCAGTATCTCAGCACAATGCCTTCTCATTTGGTTGCACCTACAAAAATCAAGTCTTGCAGCACCACACTCAGCAGATAGTAAATACACCAATGCGTGAAAGACTACAGGGTCTTAGGGAAGCCATGCTGTTCTAAAAGACAGACTAAGCACTCTTCTACAGAAAATCATACTACCATCCTGTAGTATACAACGTCAAGAGTTCAGTACTGTATCTACTTCTGCGGAGTTTCCTGTAGGAAGGGACAAATCTTCAGCAGAAGTGTGAACATATTGTTCTTGGTTCACTGGGAAAGCTTTTCATCTGTTATTAGGATTTCGGTCATTATTGCTTCATCTTAAAGCAGTACTACAGCAGCAAAGTAGTTAAATGACATAAAAGGAACAAATATGCAGGATCAAAGGAACAAGATTGCACACCTTTCTTCTAATAGTGAACACAAGACAGATTTCCTCCTCTCCTCCCCTAATAAATCACATTCCTGACCACATTTCCTTTACCTCTAAGCTGGCTTGGAAAGCACTTGTCATAATCTGGTCATGAGGCCCGGAGCGATACAGCAAAGTCAAGTGAACATAGAAGAAGGACAGGTAGATTGCCACTGGGATGATGATGAGGGCCAGTCCCCTAGCTAGAAAATGGCACATCAAGGAAACCTAGAAGAACACAGAGAATTCAGTGGTTTCATGCTCCAGATATTAAAAATATTAAAAATACCAGTGCACTTGGTTTGTTTTGTTTGTCTTTTTTAAGTTTTCCCAACCACCCTCATTCAGCTGGGTAACTTCCTCCGAGGATTTGAACTGGAGCCAGCAGGAGGTATGTGAAACAGTTATAGGTTTTGAGCCACATATCACCAGGACATGGATAAGAGCAGAAAAGCCAGCCGTGCACACATGCTTATCTTAAATTTAACTCCACCTTCTCCAGCAGCTGAGCCGGGAAACTGTTCTATGACACAAGCGTTTGCAGACAATGACAAGGAATTTTAGTACAAAAACCAGCTACAGACAGCATTGTTATCTGTGGGCTTGCAAGGCTCCTAGCTGACTCCTGTACCGAAAAGTTACACATAATGTATTTTGCATGTTGTGCTACCTACGTTTGACAAGTTCTGGTCTCCTATCATGTGCCAGAAGTGGAGTCCTGCGACAGCCAAGAGCAGCATATAGGTAAACAGGCCCATATATTTCACTCTGAGAAGAAAGTGCATGAAAAATGAACATGGTTAAAAACTACGCAATTACCTAATACAATAGGTATTCATACTTTCTCTTGAACAGGATGCATTAAAGTCCAAGGACTTAGATCCATGACAAGTTTGGTACAACAACATAAATAAGCCTCAAGGCTTTGACAGCAGAAGATCTCATTTGTTTGCCAATTCCATTAAATAACCGCAGTGACAGAGAACCTCCTTGATAACAAGGTGGCAGATCAGAAAGCACAGAGTCCCTAAATTCAGACTTACTGAAGCTTGAGGCAACTAGGAGGGAGGGGTGAAATGCAGATGCTAAGTTATAACATAAAGCCATCTCTGAGAAATGCATTTTGTTCTTCCCAGGACAGTACCCTCTAATGCCTGGTATTGCCCACTGTGAATTGACATCCTCTCTATAGAAACGATCTAACTCACTAAAAAGTCATGGAGTTGTCTGCTCAGAACAGCACTGAGAATCAGTCTTCAAAATCCAAAGCCCCACTGATACCTCAGATGACAGGCAGGACAGTCAGCTTTCTAAAACAAAGTAAGACGTCATCACTTACCCCACTGCACAAGAACAAGCTACTCCAGTCAACAGAAGCCAAAACCACCAGCTTCCAGAGAAGGAACTTAAATAAAAGGACAAAGGAAAGGGTGTTATGGTGAGATCTGGGCACCTTCTTAGGATCCTGAATTCAGGTAATTTAACTTTAAAAAAACTTGCAGGACTCCATTATTCGCTATTCTACTCAGAGGTACCTCATTCTGAACCCCCCATGCCACCAACTCTCAGCCCTGACCTACAGGGTGTTGTAGGTTCTCTGTATCCTGAAAAGCAAAACTGAACGCTACCTGCCTTCTGATACTACAGATAAAAGAAATGTATTAAATCACTGGCTGGGCTCAGTTTAAAGATAATTTTACTTTATTAAAGATTACTTTATCCTCTGCAAGGATCAGAGAACTTGTGAAGTTACAAGAAAAGAGACAAAGATCCCTAAATTCAGTGCCTGTAAACAGTAACAAAGGAGCGTTAAGTGACCTATTATCATCAGTGTTTCTGTGCACAGAAGGAAACCTTCCAATAAAAAATCTGGGTGGGCAAAGGAGTGCTCCCAAGGGATTTTATTTTTATTGTAAAATAAAAAAGACAACCTTGCTACCAGTTAAAACAGTCTTTAACACTGCTCAGAAGAGAAAACTTCTGGGGCAGCCATATGAGAGGTCAAAGCATCGGATTTTACAGACAGGTGAAGTGAGTTGCAGAACAGTGAAGTGACTTACAGAAAAAAAACCACACAGTCTGTGACAAAAAAGGAGTCGCCACAAGAATATCCAAAAGGATGGGAGACAATCCAGCTTTACCTGTGCCTTTGCAAATTGTAGAACTTCAGGTAGGACAAAACTGCAAGTAGGATAAAAAAAATCAATATTGATTCCAGGAGCATGAACCTTGACTGAGTGATCAAAGAGTTCTCTGTTGGAAAAGAGAGAGAGACACAAAATTAGAGAAACTTATCTATAGGCAAGTGCTACCTCAGACAGTCACATCATTATCCAACAGAAGGACCTGCCCCTTTAAGGACAGCCAATTCATTTGCAATCTTACTGGCTGTAATAAGATGTTGGGTTTAAAGGGACAAAAAACTTCCAGCAGGAGCAAAGTACATGGCCATAACTGTCTCCAAGGACAAAGAGGTGGGCAAGTAGTAAAGTCTGGCAGATAAAGGCAGATAAAGGTGCTGTGCTTGCCTACAAAGGAAAAGAAAATCAATGCTGGGAAATCCAGAGAGGTGCTTCTCAAGGCAATGAGAGTCAAGGCAGTGACCCCAGCAGGCAATGAGCATGATGACAAATCTTCAAGAAAGGGAGCTGCAATGAGCTGCTTTGTGCAGGATTCCCTGAGCCAGAATCAGAGCACCTGGTAGGTAGGAGAGGTTTCTCTTATCAGAGTGCTAAAGAGCTGTTGAGAGGCTCTTTCCCTTTCAGGCAGCTGCCAGCAGACCCTCAGAGAAAAAGAACGAACTGAGTTGTGCACACTAGAACAGTGTCAAATCATGGCGCTAAGGACACAGACTGGTTTGCTGCAGTCTGGAGATGAAGAAATTTGATGAGATCCAACTGTAAGTAGGTCGTCCTGCTGTTAAAAAACAGTATGTTGTAACTCATCCTGTAAACCTGGGGAAGAGAGTACAGGCCTCCTTGGATGCAAGAAACATGGTGTTCTGTGAGGCTGTTAAGGCTGCCCACTTTGCTTAATAACAAAATGAACTTGTACAAAGCCTCTCCCTAGAATGGCAGCCTGCTGCAGAGCTGTAAGGATAGAGGGGACCAGAGAGGCTCAGCAGGGACTGATATAGGCCAGGGCTGAAAGCGGGCTCTGACGTGTTGTTAGCATTCTGTGGGGAGATGCTACTCCAGCCCTTTATGTGCGCTAAAAATTCACAAGGGGAAAAGGGACCCTTCTCCCCCTGTATGAAGAATGCGGCCCAGGGGAATAATCTTACCTAAGAGAATCAGAAGAGCAGCTCCAAGTGCAGCACAGTGGGAAAACTGCAGTTCTACCAAAATCTGGTATGCTAAAGGCACACAGAGGGCACCAGCCAGTGCTGGCAGGAGTCGCAAGGACCAAACAGGAACGTTCATGCTATATTCTGAAATAGGAGGCAACAGTGATGCACAAATTGGAAACTATTAATTGCAGAGAAGATGGATCAATACAGAACTCCTTACGACTACAACAAGTTGTTGAATCTAACTCCTACTCTTAGTAATTGTCCATCTTGTACTCCTTAAACTGTTTTAACCAATTTAAAAATCTGTGCTATGGAATCATAATGCCTTAAACTTCTGTTAGAGACCTGCAGAAGACTTATTTAAGAGGAGAAGTGAAGGTTTCGGATAAAGCATTATTTCCACTAGTCAGGCAAAAGGAATCTGTCAGCCGCCGAAATACTGCTTATTTTCTCAGAAGAATGAGACAGTCAAAATCAGCTCTCACCAGCTCCAATCCTGTTCCATAAGAAGTTTCCATCAAATCCTCCTAAGTAACCTACAACATAAGCAACAGTTCAGAATTTCCAGTCTCAAAACAACTATAAAAACTGGTGGTAAATTGGTCCTGGAACCATTTCCCGAACACATAGCTTTTCCACACACGAAAGCCCTCTTTCCCCAAAGGGTCCTCTTTTTGCCTGCAGCAGTCCTTGATAATGTGCAGAGGCACGAGGAATATGAATTGGGAACAACAGATTCTTAGTGACAAAGTTACATGTATATTTAATCTCTCCTTCCCATACAGACACTTTTATGTTGTGCATGTCTCAGCTACGGAAGGGAACTCAGGCCTGAAAGTCTGCTTGTTGCCTACTATTTCTAGTCACTAGCAGTTCTGACCTTACCTTTCTCTTTATCCAAAGGATTGGATAACAATGAGGTAATGGATACATGGCTCCATCGCCTCCCCAGTACTCATGCAATACCCCCCTAGCGATACAAAATAAGGGAAATCCTAATTCTCTCTACATCAGAATCTCTCAGCTGCCTTGTGCTTTTCCCCAGTAACAGGATCTGACAACTCATTTCTAACCAGCACTTCTCTCTTCCACAGCAACAGGCAATAGACGCTTCCCAATTTCAGGAGACGCCCTACCTCCCAAAGCTAGCAGCATATGGCCAAAAGGTGGGCCGCTGTCATCCACGAAGAAGATCCTCTTCATGTAGAGCGAAACGAATTGGCCATAATAAACTTCATCAAAACTGGAACACAAGAGGCAGAAACATGTCAAGTCTAACTGGAAGTATCCTGCAGGCTACGGGGATACTAGGGAAGGAGACACTGATTTGCTGGCAATAGGCTCAGAACACAATGAAGCACAGTGGCTTTGCCTCCTTACCTTCCCCTCAGGAGTTTCTCTTAGGGAAACACTACCACCGTATTTACAGAGGCTGACATCAATCAAGCTCTGCTCTTCCGCTCCTGCATTCTTACTCACAAATGTTTAAAAACCAGAAGTCTGTGTCATTCAAGTAGGAAATAAACTATTCTACTCACACTACAGCCCGCGGATAGGAAAGCCCCCAAAGACGGCTTATTAATCCCATCACAATCAATGCCATGAGGTTCATATTTATCTCCGCAGTAATCACAACCGGATTCTTCAGAAATCCCAACATCCTGTCAAAGGTCTGTCCAAACCTTCGAGAACAAACAGAGAAGAGCAGCAGTCACCCTTTCGCTCAAAGCTAGCTGAAGATCATTTGACAGAAAGCATACACCACTACTTTCTGCTACAGTCAGCTCATGGTAACTGATCTTCCAAAGTTCTCTCGCTTTCCACATTTATGTGTTTTCTGCTGTATCTACAGGAGTAACTGTAAAAATGAAGTTACTAAACTAACACACGTAACTTTTCATCTGCCCTGCTTCTACATGCGTATGGCTCTGTCATCAATAGTAAACTAGAAACTTTACTTATTCTTACACTAGTTCTGCAGAAACACAATAGCTTAATTCAAGCCTACATTCCGCTTTGTGCTAAGCAAACCTCCCAGCCCAAATTCTGATGTTAGTGATAGGCAAACCACATGCTCAGGCACCAGGCTGCTCAGGTAGCTTTGAAAAAAAAAAAAAAAAAAAGAAAAAAAGAAAGAGTTACTTCCTTGCAAACTGAGCGTATTTCTTGGGGGGGTGGGGGGGCGGGCAGGGGGCAGAACCCACAAACATCCTCTGTCTTAAAAAGCTGGCTATTGGAGCACGGGTGTAGGTGCTGTAGGGCTCTAGCGCAGCCTAGGGGGGAGCACTGCAGGAAGAAGGACTGAACTCTTTACTTCTCCAGGCAGAACTGCTAAAAGCTAGGTCAGAAAATAGTAGGGAATCAGCGTTGTGTCTCCTCACCTCGATACGACTGAAAGTTACTGGAATAAATCCGTCTGCGTGGCTTTGATCAGGGGAGAACAAAGCAAGATGCGAGCACATCACCACTATCAAGTGCGGTGCCACCGTCCTTGTTTCTCACTACCTACAAAACACAAGTGCAGTTCAGCTGCGCGTTGCCCTGTGAAACAGACTTTTGTAAGAAGCCTCTTGCAAAGCTGTGCTCTCCACTGGTGCTGGGGACAGTACACCTCTGCCCCACTGGCCTTGGGACAAGGGCGGGCCATCACCTCCACTCTGCCATTGCCTCGCAGGCCCTGGGACCCCAAAGAACACCCTGATGGAGAGGACCCTGCTTCTCCCTGCTGCACAGGCAGGTCTTGAACCCTGGGGCAGGAGTGCAGCGCTACCTGCCCCCCCAGACCTCATACGCCTCCTTGAGGAACCATTAAACCCTCTACCAGGCTTTGAATCCCCTTCCGTGAGCCTTATGAGGGGGTAGCAGGACCACCAAATCCCCCACCAGGCCTTGTTCCCCCTTTTGAGCTCTGTGGGGGGCAGCAGGACCACTGACCCCACACTCAGGCCTCACCCTTGAGGCTTACGGGGTCAACAGGACCCACCAGCCACCCTGTATCCAGCCCTGTACCCCCCCTTGAGCGTTTTTTGGGGTGGCATAGGACCGCTAACCCACCACCAGGCCCCCCCACTCCCCCCTCCAGG
>NW_008796111.1:2412466-2463911 GCF_000699145.1 Aptenodytes forsteri | reverse complement strand
GGCACAGCAGCACCCCAAGAGCTGCGTCCCCCCCTGCGTCCCCACCGTGGCATGGCCACCCACATCATTTTTTGGCCACCTCCATTGAAGGGGGGGAAAAAAACCCAAACCACGTATGCAAGCCTTTAACCAAAAGAACCAGACAATAGACTTGGGAATTTGAGAAAAGCATAATCTGCTTTATTTTTTTTTTTTTATTTTATTTAAATAAGGAGAATTCTTTCATATGGAAAGAGCTAATACAATCACATATTTGAAAGGAGAAACAATAGGTACTGAAACGAGGAAAAAGGGCAATAAAGAGTGTGCCGCAACTGGCCTGGTGATTCCGTGATTCGAGTTCCGGTCCAAGTAAAAGTTTCCAAAAAATATAAACAGGTTGCACGTTACACAATTATCCATCGTCTGCCCTTTCAAATATCTGGTCTACATGAAAAGACAAAGAGAGGAAAGGCCAAAAAAAATTTACTATACAGGTCATGAGGTTAAAAGCTTTAAGGAGTACAATATCCCCTTGAGAAACAACAAATGCAATTTATACAGAACCAGAGGAAGGATTCCAGCTAAGGACAACGCCTCGAGACATGCTAAAGGGTGAGCGCCTCACTGCTGCTGCTGTGATTCCCAGGGGAACGGTCAAGGTTGTGGCTGCAGACATCTTGAGGAGCCGGGACGAGCCATTAAACCCAAGCAGGTGTCTACAGCCACTAGGAAAATCTGGTGGTCTTTGGATTAAAACGAACAATAACACAAAAGTAGTTGGACTGCTGCTGTCTCTTCACAGCCAGCAGTTCCACCGCCTCGGCAAAAATGCACCTTTTCTGCCGATGGGCCACAACTAAGTATCCTGATGCCTGTTGTAAATTAATTCTTATTCACAAATGCATCTTTCTTACAGGGAAACTGGGCTGTTGTACGTCAAAAATAACCCACGCTACAAGGAATTAACCTGTGCTTAACCAGTCAGAAGCAAAACAGAAGGTTAACAAAATGCAACAGAACAAGATCTTGGCATGCAGTGGTGCTCGCTTGAAAGTGAATATAGTAGCCTGCCGAAAGGTGAGACATAGCAAAAATGCTAAGCTCATTTTTTAATATATATCTATAAATACACAGGAACCACAGGGCAGCTTGTAGCTTTGCAGCATTCTTGCAAGGAAACTGTTAAATGGAGTGCCTCTGCATGAACACAAACACGTATGGAGTTCAATGGGCTGCAAACACATTCAGAGTTACTGACCACTGTACAGCTGCCACATGGCAGAGCCAGGAGCGAATTATGGAAGATCAACAATAATACCTGTTTCACTGGTGACTGTGCTGCTTCCATTTGTCATTAAAAATATACTGGAGCACTTTTTTTTCCCCCTCCCCTTCCTTTTTTTCCTCCCTAACCTTTTTTTTTTTTAATTAAGAGCTAAAAGCAGGCTGAACTGGAGAGGAAAGCAGCACTGAATGCAGCTGCTAGGCCATGAATCACTGCGTATAAAAGAACCGGTTACACATGTGCTTCAGACCTTCAGCTGAACAAAAAGCAGCAAAGGCAGCCTCTGAATATTTCCGCTTCACCCATTGTTGCTGAAAATATGGATTCCACCTCTCCCTCCCACTGCACCTTTCTAGCAGGAGCCTGCAATTTGGTAGCTGATTTCCAGTCAAAGCAAAAGCAACTCACAAAGGAACAAATCATTAGGGCCCAACCCTTCAGCGGTGGAGATGGCAAGCAGAATTATCCCCCTATAAACCATATCCACCTTCTATACATCTCAACTCTCCTCTTCCCCAAGCTGAACTTGTATCAGCGTACCAGCACCCTTGGCATTTCTGCAACTTGAGGATCAGACTTTCCTTTTGACTCAAGAACACCACAAACTGCACTAACCTTGTACTAGCTTTAAAGAAACAAACACAAATATATGCCAGAGAAGAAGGATATTGCACCTTAGAAATTTGGGCTCTAAAACTGCTTTCCATTACACAAAACTCCGTTAAGTGAAAAGAGAGTCTTGCCAACTGCAGCTGACAGTCACGCAAAGGTGAGGAATGGAATGAAGCTCACATGCATTTCTTGGCCTTTCCTGCACAGAATAATTCAGACATAATATATAAATAGAGCAGTGAAACAATTACTTTTTCACCTAGACCTACAACATCAAATACGTATAAATAAATTCTAGTGTTTTATTCTGTTGGGGGAAGGAATGGAGGGGTTAAAAGAGAGAAGGGTGACCTTTTTCAACAGGAAGTATTGTAGTTCTGATGGCATTTACACCAGAGGGACTGCAATAACTTGTATCTAGCAATAACCCAGTTCCTCCAACGCATTTGACCATTTTAAAGTCATATAGGTGGGAGGAAGGAGGTTAGTGTCTTTGTAAAGCTTAAGTAGTGTGTGTAGGGTAGGAAAGAGATGAGAAGAGGGGGGCTCGGATAAGTCTCTTTAGCCATTACAGTTAGATTCTGGGCTGATACTAGCTAGGGCCAGCTGGGCAGAAGGCTAAGGAAAAAAAAAAAAAAAGAAAAAACAGACAATTCTGTTGTTCATGGTATTCCAAGGAAGAAAGTAGAAAGGGGGGGTGGGATGACTTACTGGTGGAGCAATCTTTGGAAAATGTTGGGAGCAGGACTAGCAGATGAGGATGCACGTCTGGGAGACGTCTGAAGGCTGGGGAAGTATTTGTCGCTAAATCTCAAACCCTGTACTTTAAGGAGGACGCTAGAGAGATGCTGGCACACTCTGCTCTGAAGTTAAAAATCCATAAAACATGAGGGGGGGGGGAAAAAAAAAGAGCTTTTACTTTTCTTAAAGTACCATCCTATCCCTTTCCCTTCGGGTTCTCTGCCACAGTCAATGGGGACACTTGTGGAGAGGGGACATTACTATGTCTAAGTTAGTTTAGGTTTCTAAGCTCTTTAAAGCTACTGTATAAAATTCTTATTTATACCTAGCTTAAAACTTCATATGCATCCCTAGAAAGTTATGAAGGCTCTTTCCCAGAAAGGGCGGAAAAAAAACCCAAACGAAGAAACAAAAACACCTTTCAGATCCCTTCCCAAATACATTCTTTGTTCAAAATATCTTCTTTGGAACCACCAACAAATGACTTGCTGCCACCTAGCAGAGGCAGACGGCACAGCCAGTTAGCAAGCTATCATCTCCTGCAAAAATGAAGTTTTCTTTCCCTCACTTCAGAGTGACCAGCCTACTTTACATTTTGAAAAAGCTAAACAACACAAACCAAGTTAGCTGAAAGTAGTTGAGTTTACTTAAGACTACTGTCAGCTGAAGGACTCCAAGCACTTTCAGGAACTTGTAAGTCCATCCTAAAAATCTACACACACATGTATGCACATAAACAAAAACCAAACTACCAGAGAAATAAAACCCCAACCCCCTCCCACTAGGACCTTCCTTTCACAGATCATCAAATATTGGTAAGAAGGTGTAAGGTGATGACACTGTACACACACTATATGCAACTGCATCAGAAGTTAAGAACCCTTTGCTGTTCATCTG
Source organism: Aptenodytes forsteri (assembly GCF_000699145.1). Lineage (NCBI taxonomy): Eukaryota > Metazoa > Chordata > Aves > Sphenisciformes > Spheniscidae > Aptenodytes > Aptenodytes forsteri. The sequence goes on along the minus strand of NW_008796111.1, from coordinate 2,460,394 downwards.
GGGAAGGAGAGTAAAAGGATGATTCCGAACTGCCTCTGTAACCATGCGCTTCCAACACAAAAAAACGAGGTTCCAAGTGTGCTAAAATGGCTGTCTTGCAGAGGGGCTCCCTTACCGATGTGTTTCTATGCAAATTTTACAAAAGGCCGTGAGTTAGAGGAACAGAAAGCAAGACCTAGGGAAAAGGGAGAAGAGCAAAGCTTAGGAGAGCAGCCCCAAGGGATGAACACAATACAGAACAAGTCCCAGGAGACACGAAGAATTAGAGCGGCCAAGGTAGGGAGCGTAAGAGAGCATCACAACTACAAAAAGTAGTCCATACAGACCCGTTGGCGCCGGCCAACTCTTCTGACCCACGTGCGGTGAGGAGATTTTTCTTAACAGATTTTACATTTCGTAAATCTATGATTTGCATTTTGTTGTGTGTTTGGCAGTCACTAAAAACTCCCAAACCCAACAAAAAAAACAAAACCCTAGATCCAGATGAGCTTGCAACAGAAATTTGGTGGATTTTTTTTTCCTTAAAACGAAAATGCCACATTTTGTTGTGCACAAGGCACCCCAAAGCTACAATTAAAGTGGTGCAGGTTTCAAGATTAATGCACTGATCTACTATATACCTTTAGTACACATTTACTTCTAACGCAAGCACTGCTTCTAGCTTAAAACAAAAATACTGAAAAATTAATGATTGCCATAACTGTCCTTTGTTTTAATCAAATAATCTGAAAGGCTAAATCATCTGGGGAAAATATACCCAAACAAATTCAATTTAGAAGAGTCATGATTCTCAACGTAGCACAGAACCGTATATAAAACTAAGCAGAGTTTTGTCAGAACATAATTTTAGCTGAAGGGAATTCTTTTCTGGAAGGAATGAGGAAAGCAGAAAGAAGGGGGGAAATGAGAGAACATATAAAAGTTCTGCTATAAACAAAGATATAGCTTTTTTGTAAAAACCTCAGCTGCCTTTAAAATGAAAAACCTCAAACTAACCCCTCTCCCCCAGTTGCCACTCTGCTAAGACAGAAGTAGGGAAGGAGAAGGATGGGCTTTGCAAAGTGAGCGATCACAGCTACCTGTGGATGGGGCACGGGGGGAAAAAAAATAAAATAAAAAATGGCTTGAGCCACTTAAAAGTCACATGGTTGGTTTGTTCTTAAAGCAAGCAGGTCAATGTCATATCCACTGTTTCAAACTGCTTTGTTGGGAGAGGGGCTTGGATGATGTCGCTGTAGTCAGTCAATGTGGGGCGGGGAATAGATCTGGCGAGATTTTCAGAAGATCCAGTGGGGTCCAGTCTAAGCTGCAGTGCCTCTCAGGCAGCAGGACCAGCTGGGCATCAGAGGTGCTCCTAGGCCTTGCTTTCCTCCACTTTGACTGCCTGAGGTTTGATCGCTCCTGTGCGCACTGGCTTCATCTGGTTTGTGGAAGCTGTTTCTTGCAGCTTTACTGCTCCCAGGTTGGCTTTATTTTCATCCACCCGCTGCTTTGCCTTTTGACATACAAAAACAAAGCATTAGCTAGCACAGAGACCTCTAGGCAGATATAAAAAACAAACTGTGACCACCATTCATGCAAGACATCAGATTTGCTCCAAAAATCAGGTATTCCTTCTACTCCATCACACTTTGCTGTCCTGAAACACCCCACATGTAGGATCTCAAAGTGTCTCACATGTCTGGCAATGCAAATAACCCATAAAAACTCAACATAAAACAACACGGACACTGTAAAACAGGTAATCCTCTAGTCTCTCCTGACTTTCAAAATTACAGAGCATTACTCTTGGACTCAGTATAACACCCACCCACCCAGTCCTCCCTGCCGGGAAAATAACAGCTCCCACATATAGCCTCAGTACACAGGCCTTTCTGCCACTCCTCTTAAGTCCAAGGCACAAACATGACTATTGAAGAGCAGACACTGTTGGGTCAAAGTCCTGATGTACACTACCTGTTGTACATAGTGTCCTTGCACAGAGCCCATGCTAACTGCTGGTCCAGACGCCTTCCCGCTTGGGCTGGCAGAGCTAGGCCTGGAAATCGAAGAGTCGACAATATTCATGGAGTAAATTCTACAATGGAACGAGAACCTTATTCATGTGTGAAAGAAAAAAAGACAGCACAAAGCAGCAGTAAAGAAGGCACAAGTCTGTGCTGCGCAGATCAGTGAGCTCCCCAGCCCAAAAGACAATACATGGATTGGTTAGGAGAAAAAAAAAAAAATGCAGTAACTGCATGTCCCAAAAGGCTCCATGACCTGAAGGTTTGGTATGTCTAGACATTAGCACCTCTCATCTTGAAAGGACCATGCTGGAAACTAAAACATTTATTCCATGATCCTCAAATTTTCCACCTTAACAAGGAACACACAAAAGCACACACCAATTCCAATTTCTCTTTCAGACTCAGTAAACAAGTAACTTTATGCACTTCCCACAAGCACAAAGGGCCAAGTCAGATACACGCTGGCCCACATCCAAAAATGAAAGCCACAATCATGGATTTTGATACAAGTATTTGGACTACAGTTAAGCACATTCTACACGTGAAAACCCAAGTGAATCTTGCACAGGGACGATGCATGCACCATGTCACTGCAAGTGGGGAACACTACTTCTTCCCCATTCTGACTACAGAGGCTAAATCCTGTAAGCGTTTTACCTGTACGTATGTGGTGATGGTACAGACCCTCCGGAGGACATATTCTGTTTACCATCGGAGAAATGAAACCCTTTCATTTCCATTTGGGAGGACTACAGAGGAAAATGAGTGAGAGAGAGTATCATCTTTGCATTCACAAATCACTCATTACTTCATATAAACACTTAAGCCACATCTTTGCCCTTCTACCCATCGTGCCCATTAAAAGAAGAAACATTTTTCAGGTGAAGAAAGTGAGGCTTGTAAGTGAAATAATCTGCTTGTATTAAACCAACAAGCCAGCAGCACAAGCAAACACAGAACCTGGAAGTTAACTGCTGTGCTCTCTCTCCCCTGTAATAGACAAACTTATGATACGAATCCATCAAACCAGACATGACATTAATATACCTACTCAAATGGACAAGCTTCACAACAGTGTGAAATATCTGGGCAGTATTCCAACTGTGTCTGGAGCTCACCACCCCTCAAGCACTCTGGGGAAACCTGTGTAAACATGTAATAAAACTGGAGACTCCAAACTGGACCAAGGCAGGAGGTGGCTCCCTGGAAACAGAATGATGACCAGCAGCAAAACCTGAGAAACTGCTGGCCTGCACTTTGGAGATGAGGGGAAAAGGGCTCCTTCAATTTAACACCAATCCTTGGCTTTGACATTTAAGGATCCCAAACAAGCCAGGCTCCCCTTGAACACACAAGATCAAGGAGTGAAATTTCAATGCAGGAGGGGTTAATGAATGCCAAGATGAGCACGCAGGAGTTAATCCTTACCTCCCTGCTGGTAGCAAGAACAGAAGGCTGGGATCCAGGAGGGAGAATTCTTCGGGGAGCTCCTACAGGCAGGTTTTGCCCCTGAGGAAGCTGGATGGACTGTGGTAGAATCAGGGGCTGCTGGCCAGAGCCATAGCGGGGCAGAGGAAGCTGTGAGCCAGGCACGGGCATTGTTAGCTGTGTGATAAGGACAAGTAGTTACTTAATGGCAGTAACAGTCTTGTGTTTGACATGCTGTCTCCTATACCCTGAAAGCACGGCGTTGCTAAAAGGAAGCTCACAAGCAGTGCAGTCTGGCACAGAATAAATGCAAATCAATGGAACAGAGGGACTTCCACACTGAAACGCATGTTCTGGTAGCGTTGCCAACACCCTGTCAGCCGGGCTTTTAACGTGGCATCGATTTAACATAACTGCACTCGGACACAGGGCTTTCCTCCTTGCCTAGAACCTTCATCCAGTCTTCCGCATCGTTGCTGCATGAGCGTGTTTTCTCTTGGTATGATGGCAGTGTCAGACAGCTCCGTGTCAGGCGTTCTGTTTGCAGCCTTGATGCCCAAACCAGAAAGTCTGCTACACTTTCATTCCAAAGCATTTTGGGGACTGGACCTCTAGAGAAAGTGATGGTGACCTCAGCTCTATGTCCTGCAGTGAGCTTCAAACTGATGATGGTAATAATTAAGAGTAATTTAAAAAAATGCAGCTCAGGACTCAAGAGCCTCCTGTTCCCTCTGATTCATCTGGCAGTTCTCACAACTGCTGGATTCGGGAGGTTCTATGACAACACTTTGTAAAATCTAAGGCTGGCAAAAGAGACCAAGTTACTGCTTATGATGGATAAAGCATTTCTTCAAATATTTAGTTTGCCAGTATTCTCTGTATTTTCCTCAACTAAGTGACTTTCAGGATTAACTCTTTATGTCAGTCACAACATAAAAATCCCTCTTTAAACAACAAATAAACCTTAGCATGTTGCACAAAATCAATGTAAGATGAGTTTAATAAAAGTATCAAACTTCTCCAGAGAATCAGAACACGTGTCCACAAATACAGCTATGCTCACAATAGGATTCAATGTCTTTATCTGAACCATGCTTTACAAAAACTTTTTCACACAATGAAATTCTTGTTAAGATGTTGCCAAACAGATCAGCAGAAGTTGTAAATAAGACCTGGATAACAAATGAATTGAGAAGATAAATGAGGTCCTAGTTACCCTGGAGCCGAGTTAAATCTGGAGACTATTGGGATTTAGGTCTCGGAAGAGGTACCTTTAAGACAACTATTGCATCATGGCCTCCTGTGCATGAAGCACTGCAAGGTTTGATTTGCATGAAACGTCTATATTGAGGGCGAGGACTTCCAAGTTACAAAATGACATCTCAGCAGGGACAGACAAGTAATTAGCAAGAATCTCATTAAATAAGGTGCTGCATGTTTGAAACAATGGTTCACAGGACAGAGTCTCTCAGGGAAATCTTTTGCCTCTTTACGAAGAGCTTAGTTCACACAAACACATGACTCAGCACAGATACTAGTTTCAACCCAGTCTCAGAAACAAGTGGCTGTGAAAAAGCCTGTATAAGGGAGTGGCTTGCAAGCCCTGCTCCTAACCTGTGTAAGCTGAGAGTCCATCATCTGGGAAGCTCCCATACCAGCCGCCTGGTTTATCTGGCCTTCATAAACCAGCGTCTGGCTTCCATTCATGGGCTGATAGGGGGACCCAGACTGGGTTTTCACCACCTCCAAGGGCTGCATGCCTGGGAAGGCGGAATATGGAGGCTTCAGAGCAGTGCCTCCCGTCAGGACCATGGTGCTGGGTTGAGACAGACTGGGGTGCATATACACCTGAGACCTGGAGAAGAAAGATATGCTCAAGTCATTACACAGAAAACCTTTGGCGACTACACACACACACAGCGCCAAACCATGCTCAAGTCATTACACAGAAAACCTTTGGAGACTACACACACACACACACAGCGCCAAACCGTATCTGGCCTGCAATCAGCAAGCAGTTCTCAGACTCTACTAAATTGAGAGCTTAGAAATAAGCTGTGATGCCACTTTCCATTTTAGTTACAGGGGTTTTTACTTTACCACTTTTAAGCCCTTACAACCATGTCCTTGTGTTGCAGGAATATTCAAACAGAATGACATTGTGTCCTATCCAAAGTTTATGTATCAATATCCTGCACAATAAGCTCTGGATTAGTAGTGAGGGAGGATTCAGGTTACCAGAAGTCTGCAGCAGTTTTGCAAAGCAGAAAAGAATCAGGAGTTTCAGATTCAAACAGCTCTAGCAAAATAAGGGGGTTTTTTTAAGCCTCAGTGTCTAGGTTTTTGAGGCCTTGAAGGACTATTCTGTTCATTCACTCCCATCTCATGCAGGAATGGGGGTACAGAGTATGATTCCCACAGCCAGCCCAACTCTGAAGTGGACGTCTCATTCCTTCAATTCTAGAAAGCAGTTCCTGTAGCCAAGTACTGTTGCTGTTAACACTTGTGTTTGATTTCCTAATTTGAATCTTACTTTTTTTTTTTTCTCCAAAGTGCAGGCATTTATTTTGTTCTTGTCTTGTAGTTTGTATCTAATAAAAAGAGTTATTTAATTTCATTATGCAAGTACTCAGCTCTGATCAAGCTGTCTCTTCATCTTCTCCCCAGTAGTAAGCCAAATAGAGTAAGCTGTAAGCTCTGGGTTTCTCACTAAGTCTGCTTGCCAGCCCACAAACCTCCTCTTTCTACATCAAGATTTGCCTCACCATTTGAGAGGGTAGGTAGAGCAACTAAATATAGTTTTCCAAGGGTAGTCTTTGCCATTTTCCTACAAAGAAACAAGCTACAGAGAGCCTTATGTGCCCCAATATCCTTGCTCTCCACCCCGGCTAGGGGAAGGAAGCAGGATGTTAACAAAGGGGGAAGAGAAGACGAGTGTGGAGTATCTGATCAATGTACCATCAGGAACATAATAGTTCAGGCCACAGGGAAATGAAAAAGTGGAAGCAGTTACCTGAAGGGCTGTATGGAGCTGTACATCTCCTGGGACTGGGAAACAGGCAGACCACCCCTCAGCCCAAGCTGAGCTTGGGCCTGTAAGGATGTGTGGAGGGAAATAGGAATCTGTTGAGCAGCAGCAGCCTGCAGAAGAAATTAAGATGACTGAGAGGTGCAAGAGGAGCCAAAAACTCTCCCAGGCTGTTAAAAATCCTTCAGTTTCCTCTGTGAATCAGTCTGCCATGACAATTACCTATACTGCGCCTTTACCAAGCCCCTGCATCATTCCACAGAACAGCAGCACACTGGCAGGAGAAGATGCTTCATAGGCACCCAAGAGGGAAGACTGATGGCTGCAAGAGGCATTTGATGGACACGAGGGGACCAACGTGCTCCACACACGTTGTGCAGGCACTGACAATCCTAGCACTCACTTGCCTGCACTCTTACCTTGAAGGGGCTCTCCCCAACCCTATCAACACCCTATTTACTAAGGCTAGTGAAATTGCTCATCGGTATTGACTGACTGAATTTACTGAAAGTCACTTCACCTCACACAGATGCCTCAGCATCGGCTTCAGTTAAACCCAGTCCAAAGGCACTGGTACAAAAGGGGAAAAACCCCTCATTTCCCTCCCTTCAACTTCACTAACCTGTGACACCCCACTGGGAAGCAGCATTCAAGAAACCTAAAGGGAGCCACATCTAAGTTCCTTTGGGCTATCAGAGAGATAAGTGACCCCTCGTTTCTTAAATGCCACCCTGAAGACTCCTTGAGAAACCACTAGCTAGTTGTATTTCTCCCTTACCTGTTGGTAGCTTTGCTGCTGAGGTATTGTCTGAGGGACCAGGCGGGGCTGACTTGCAAACACATGGCCATCCAGGTACAGGGGTGGAATATGGTTACCTGAACAGAGAAGGCAGGCTGTAAATTCAAGGTACAGGGGAGATACAGGCACAGTGGACTGCAGAGACCTGCAGGTCAAGACTACTTCCTACATCTTGGCAACCAGCTCAGCAAGTCAACACAAACATAGTACCCATTCAGAAGAGCCTGTGAAGCTCCTAAGTCCACATACCAAAGCCAGCAGCCCACTTACAGTAACAGGCTTGCTGAGAATTAATCATTCCTCTCTGTAAGAGGCTAAATGTAAACCCAGGTTTCCCACATCCACAAAAAAAGTCAGAGACACTAACAGTTCAGGAATTGGTGAGCTGCGCTTCAAACTGTTCCTAAATGCCAGAAACCTGCTCTGCAATCATCTCATCCTTGCAGCTAGAGGGGACAGAAAGAGCAAACATGGTGTTTGAGACCTTCACACAAGAGATCTAAAAGCCATATTCACCCCAAGGGTGGCACCAATTAGAAAGTGCTGTGCCCCTCCTGCGGTTCTGTGCAGATCTGAACATTTACATGGTTCATGGTATTTACAAGCAAAATTAGGGTGGCTGGGGAAGGAAATCGCCTGACTTGGAACAATCTGTTTTCCAAGTGGAAGCTAGTAACAGAGTCACTACAGTGGCCCACTCGCTATCACTTCTGCCCAGCACATTCCACTCCATTCTTGAATTGAGGAATGAGAAAGAAAGTGCATGCACGAGAGGTCCTTTGGGACCCAGGAGTCAGAGAATCCAAGTACACTTTTTTCCAGATGCTCTCCCTAATTATACACACTATCTAACATGACTGAGCTTAAGCTTTCCCTCTGTAACTCAAGGATAGCAACACCTTCTCATCTCCCACAGTTTTGCAAACTGTAAGCAAGTTGTGTTATTACGTACAAAGAGCAGAAGGTGCTCAGAACCCGTGACAAACAGAAAAGTCTTAAACAGCAAAATGAGTAGAGGAATGGTTGATACTCCTATCGGGACTGCCGAAGTCTCTCAGCCATAGGTTTCTTCACTTCCCTTCTATTCTATTGAGCGCACAGTGAAGGGTAAGCAGGATCTATTGAGATATCGGAGACTTGCCGCTACACAGGGAAAGTCGTCCTTGTGCTATTTTGATACTAGTCACACTCAAGTAACATTCTCCAAAGTGCAGAGACGACGGTCCCCTCTTTCTGTCTTGCCTGAATTGTTGTTAAGAATCTGTTAAATACCAGCTAGCCAGTTACTTTACATGGAAGCTCTTCTCACCATGTTCTCGTCTACTAGAACCTGAGGATGATTCCTAGATACCAACCAGACAATGCAAATACTGCTGCCGCAGTTTGCGGGTACCTGGAATAGATGCAGAAGGTGCTACGGACGCCACAGGCATAGGAGGCATAGAAACTCCACCAAAAGAGCTGTAGCTGACACCGTTGGAAGCTCCAACACTGGAAGGAGGCTGGATGCCTGAACCCGCGCCTCCTGGGGAGTTCTGTTCTGGTAAACTAGGAGAGTTTTCCCAAGCTTTACGAGCAGACTCCATCTATGGAAATGAAGGACAATAACTACAGACAGTTCAAATGGGGAGGACAATACTGAAGCCTAGAGTTGCTCATCTATGACGTATTAGTTCAAATTCAATCTAGTCTAGTCATAGTGGAAAGCTGGCAGGTCTCAGGTCAAGTGGTTTCACACCAATTCCCAATGGGCAAGCATCCTTCACAAACACTCAGTCCCCCTTGGTATTTGCTGGGCTTTTTGGGTTTGGGGTGGTGATGGTTTTTTATTTTGGGGTTTTTGTTTGGTTTTTTCCTTCTTTAAACCATCAGGCACCTAGGATCCCTGGCCAGCCACCTTACCCAGCTACTGAAGTAATAGGAAAGCTCTGTTGCACCTGTTCTAAAATCAGTGAGGACTTCAGCATCCAGGACTGTTGAAACACATGCCCTTCCACCCATGCTGAATAGCATATATGCACAACTTCTACAGAAGCTAATTAAAGATTTAGCAGTACCTAACAAAACGCTCTGGGAAAGATCTCTCCATCCTCACTACTCTGGCCATGGAGACATGGCATCCACACCCAGGACAAACACACATGCCAGCTTGCTTACCTTAAGAGTAAGGTCTGCAGTGGGGAAGGACATTGGGTTCAGGCCAATGCACCGCTGGAGGTGATGATCTCTTCGCAGAATGGGAATAGACTGCGTTAACCCTGCCTGAGGGGAGATTCGTAAATAGTGAACACTTTATAAAGTCTTGCAAGAATGTCATGAGCTACCAAGGCTGACAGAGCCTCAGCTGGCAGCTCTAGTAACTACACCTCAAAGGATTCAATCCTCAGTGGTACCGCAGGAGTTAAGTACCACATTCAACCGTGATCCATTCTGCTGTTGGAATAAATGAAGCTTTGGTGACGTGCAATGACACTCTCTATGTCGAGTTACACCAGCTTCCACTTAAGCACCAATTTGACCCAGTAACTTCAATTTGCAGAAAAGTTCTCCCTCCTGTCCCATATTTGGAGCCTACCTAAATTTCAGTGCTTTCTGAAAAAGCACTTCTGAAAAGAAACACCCTTTAAGACAAACCTCCAAAATCAAACAGCCTACAAACCTGAGGACTTTTCAAAAGCAGCTTTGTGAGTTTCTCACATTGCTGTCCACAGCTGAGCTATAAGCTGGGCTTTCAGCGTGCTCACTCTTTCACACATAATAATGAAATACCCAGATGGCTGGAATAGGCTAGGAAACCTCCAAAAGGACCTGACTGACAAGTTACAGTTCTCTGCCTTGCTGTGGCAGATGAGACCTTTGGAGGAAGCTGGCAGCCTGGGCCTAAAAACGCCACTATCTGCATCGTGTTCGTTACCAGCACTCTCTTGTGTCTCATGGGAGGAGAACGGTGATCTCCGAGATCTGCAATACCTCTTGCTTTACACAGGTCACTGAATGATAATGGAGTTGCTCCCTATGTCACTTCTGAGCTAGTGATGCTCATTTTATCAAGGTACCTTGAGGGCACAGATTTCCATTACGGATTTTAGTCACGTGTGCTGCCTAAGCATTAAGGGTGAAGTCAACTGCAAAGAAATATGCTTGCTCTCTTTGGAAACATCTGAGGCTTAACTAAGGAGCATCTCCGATGAATCAATGCCAAAAAGAAAAAAATACTTACATTACTGGCCAAGGCATCCTGCAATTTGGTGACAGGGTTAGCTGCAGTGCCAGAGGCAGAACCAGGTGGCAAGCTGAAGTCAGAGTCCTGAAAAATCAAAACACACAAAATTCAAATCCAGGTCCAAGGGCCACCCATCTGCTTCTCATGGTTAATGACTTTAGCCTGAATCATGACACTAGAAACTAAAAAGACTGTCTTCCAGTAAGCCTTGCTGGAAGAGAACAAAAAGACACTTCTCAGCACTCAGCAGCAGGCAATCCCCAGAGGCACACAAAGGCTTAGATGGCCATAATTTTGTCCCTCACCTCTGTTACCACCCCAGCTGGTCCTTGGGACAGTATTTCCAAGAGGATATTATGTGTTTGCCAAGACATCTTGAGTACCTGGTTTGTGTCAGTAATGAAATCTAAGGCAAATCTACAGCTGGAAGCTTCCTCTAAATAATCCTTCTGCCTCAAATCACCTTTCATATCTCAACAAGCTCAAATCACCAAGAAGATAAAATTAAATTCAATCCTCACTTTAGGATTTACTCCAAATTCAATGGGTGGCACAGGAAGTACAGAATCCACGTGAATTTCCACCCCGTTAACAGGGGGAATATTCCCTTCCAGCCGTTCCGTTCCCTCCGAACCCTTTCTGTTTTTCAGGGAGCGTTCGTTGCCGATTGGTCCAGGCTTGTGTTCCTTGTTCTGTCCTGAGCCTTGATCTGAATCCTTAACAGGAAAGCAGAGAGGCTGAGACACAAAGACTGAATAACCCAATCTCAAGCCTTAAAATTGCTATCAAGAACAACACAACCGCTTCACAAGGTCTCTCGCTATGTGCTCTGGCTTGGCTGCAAATCCAGATTACCTTTTTATCAGATTGCTTCTGCACTTGCTCCTTCTGGCAGTCAGGCTTTGGGTCCACCAGGCCAGCCCCATTCATCTCCTCTGGTTTGAGGGTGCCATATGGAGAACTGCGCTGAGAGGAGGTAGCGGAGGATTCCCGAGACTCCGCGCTCAAGTCAATGCCACTATCCCCCTGGCTGCCTTTAAAACCCTGCTATGCAAAGCACGAAATGTGTTAAAGCCCTGGACTCCGACCCAGCTCCACAAAGGAGGAAAAAAATCCCAGAAAACAGCAAGATCATGTCCCCTTTTCAAATCATATTCTTGGTTAACTGCAAAGGAGTTGGGCCTGACCTGCAGCATCCCTTGGCTGCTGCTTCAGCTCTATGCAACCCTGAGACAGGTTAACCAATGCACCAACCGGACCATGGCTTTAGAATAAGGAAAAAGCGTCCCACACAGCAACTAGGCTGAGATTGCCGCCAAACTCATTTCACTTGTGACCCAAACCAGATTTGAACTCTGGTCTCCAGAGGTGAAGCATTCAGGAACCTCCTCCGCCCTCCCTGCATTAAGGCTACAGCTACACACTGCTCACAGGCATGAGGCACACAAACATGACCTATGGGATTCCACCATCCTCGACCACACTCTGCGTCCAGTTAGGAGCATAACCCTTGGAATAGCTCTACCAGACGGTTACTCCAGATTTATACCCACATGTAACACCAAGCAGCGCTTGGCCCTCTAGGTCAAGATTTGAGCAGCATCAAGCTCAAATTAGAACTGCAAAGAGACAGTTTAAAATTGCACAAGCAGAGCTGAGAGTCGCTAAGCACAGATGGAGCAATGAGAAGCATAAGCCACCTACGTTAATATTTTATACACACAATACCTGAACGGCACATTAGGTGCCACTTACCTCAGTGGTGCTAGATTCAGTACCATTAAAGGTATTTACAGGCTTGCTCCAGGAATCACTGCCAGGAGACTGAACGGAAAGAGCTGGAAGAGAAGGGAGGGCAGGGTTCAGCTGCTTGAAACACAACTGTAAGCACATTTTGTACACCGTGCATGTTACACTATTAACTTTCCATTTCTAGATGTGAGACAGGGCATTTTCACAACCTCAGAGAGCTAGTGCTGCCCATTCACCTGAGACATGACACAGCACAGAGAAAACGGTGTGGAGAGCAAGGGTAGAGAATAGGGAAGCGATTTCTTAGGGAACATGAAAACAACAGGAGAAAGAGCAGAGACAGAAACAAGGGAGGCACTAGCTATTCAGGGCTAGAAGATGAGAAAACAGAGGAAGGCAAAGTAAGGAAATGGCTGAAGTAGATCCAGCCCAACAGGCCAGAAAATGCTATGTAGGATCTTGATGTTACAAGACGACCCAAGAAATAGATTAGGAGACTGACACGGTCAACAACAGGAGGAGGATGGCTGAACAGTACAGCTTTGAACAGATGCTACTCCAGATGTCTGCTAGCTCCCCTCCCACTTCCAGCACCAGACAAGAGAAGGTTGTCTCCTCTTAAGCATGAACACCCTGTCCTTCCTGCACACACCAGAGGATTCCCCAGCTGTATGAAACGCTCCAGAACAGACTTGCTCAAACTTACCTGGGCTGTTACTCTCCCAGATCTCTGTGCCCAGGCTGCTTCCAGAAACGGTTACATCACTTTGCTCCAAGCACAAGCTGTTCTGCTTCTTAGCAAATCGAGGAGGAATGCGAGACTGAAGGACGCGGGCCTTAGCTGGTGCCTGACAGAGAAAAGGCACAGGCTGTAAGACCTGTCACTGCAGCGTCTGCTGCTGGCAAGTTCAAACCCTGGATTTCTAAATGCTGCAATGTGAAAAGCCCCCAACTCATGTAACAGAACCATACAAATAGTTCTGACTCCCTCCCCGTTTTTTGTTTTGTTTTTTTAAGTGGACCCTGTGGCTACTGGGAGGTTCCCCCAGTCTAACAAGGCAGTGAAAAAAAGCTGCCTTCAGCAGCATGAGAGGTTTTTTTTTTCTTTTGGGGAGGCGGGGGGATAGGATACAAAGCAAAGCAAAATTAACACTACAAGACTTGCTCTGCTTAATTCCTCTCTTTTACTCCAGCTAAAGCAAGATGAATTAATAATTTCACAATACAGAGATGGCTCTTTCACAGAGCCAAGATCTGAATAGAAAGAGAAGCACATCTCTGCAACTGCAAGACCTTTCCCACTGCACATTCACACGTTGTCTTCAGCTTAATTTTAAAGATGCCAAGCAACCAGGCTTTTATAACTTTGCTTGCGAGACTCTCTGAACCTACCACAAGCCCTCCTTGTCAGGAAGCATTTCCCAACGATACTCTTCATTTGTATTTAGTCCTCCAGATTTCACTAAGTCTCCTTTCATGCCAAAATATTCTCTTATCACCCTAGAATCTGCAGTCTTCCAGTACACGTAGACGAATGCCCCCCTCCTAAACGTTACTTAACTAAGCTATCCACACTGCAGTCTTAAACCTTTTCTTGTAAATCAACTCCTTTATTTCTGGTCAGGTGCCCAGACACAAACATGACACCTCCGGCAAGGAAGCTACCACATCCTGTTCTAGCAATAACACACTGTTGACACAGCAACAGTGCAGAGGTCTTCCACCGCTCACTGCTGCCCAATATCCCACCAACTACAGCCAGCAACTGGCTTAGCGAGCCAAGTTGCTTTGGATGATTGCTTTAGAAAACCCTCCTTTAACTCACAACTAACAATTCTGCTAGAAAACAGTAACAGTCAGAAATCTAACCATCCTTTTCAGACCGATGGCCCCTGCCCATCAGAGCCAAAATATGTTTCCGGGGCCTAATACAGGATCTGTACTACTTTGGCCAACCGCATGTTTTTCTGCTCATCCAAACGCTTTTCCGGGCCCTGCTCCTCTGACTGCAGTCCAAACAATGTATCAGGTTAAGCTTTTTCTGCCTCCCTTTCCTTACCTGAGCAGCCTGTTCCTTCTTCCTTCGCTCTTCTTCCAGCAAACGACGCTGCTTTTTAGTAAGAACCTCAATGAAGCCTTCGCCTGCCATAGAACCTACTTCATTCTCTTCTGCTGTGTTCGACACCCGATTATCAATGATGGTACCTGAACAAAGCATATACAGGGGAAAAAAAATAGCACGTGTGTATGCATATAAAGCTTTATAATTGCAGTAATTTAGAGTGCATTCCAAATAGGATCCAGGCTACAGGCAAAAAAATTCAGCCAGCAGCACTGCAGCTAAGCTTTGAAAACTAAGCCATGGTAATCTGTTGAGGTTCACCAGTCACTTTATCCTGCAGGGCTTTGCTCTCCTCTGCCTCAAGATGAGCACGCTCCAGCTGGGAGAGCTTGGGAACGTGAGCCATGTGGTAACCCAGGTAACTTCAGCTGTAGTATCAGTTGAAACAAACCTCACACCTTTCCAAGTATTAGCAAGGACAAAGCAGGCACAGGTACTTTTGAAAACACACTCATCACCTCTGGATGTAAAACCTCTGTTCTACGAATGGCAAAAAGCTGAGTCATGGCCTAATGCCAATGGTTTCAGAGATACTCATTTCTTGCCTCCCTGCCATGAGCTCAGACTCAAATTCCCCACTCCAGATGCTCTTTCAACTTCCTTCACACTACGTAAGGTATTTTGGGCTTGAAATTTAACATCTTAGATAGAAATATGGAAATACTCTCCCTAAAACCAAACTTTCTGACAGTCTGTTTCTTCTATAGAAAGTTTGGGTTTAAAATTTAAAACCATCTTTGCCTTCCAGGTTTTCCCTATTTAGATACACTAGAATTTTCTTGTTTGTGTAAATAAATGGAAAAAACCTAACCTGATATTTAAAATTACACTGGATTCAGTCAGTCTGGCTTGAAGTCAGTCACAATGTTTCTTTAAAGGGATAACACAAATGAATTAAGACACTCACTTCCATAACTCAGTTCAAACTGTGACAAGGCCTCTCCCTTCTCACTTGCTCTTTGTGCAGTGGATTTGGGCTCCTTCTCTGGCTTTTTACCTGGCCCCTCAGCACTCTCCGAGTTTGCATGGGAGGCCCTATCCAAGCTGTAAATGGAGTGGCTGCTCCCACCACTGGTGTTGCTAAGGCCCCCTCCTTCTTCTGGAGACCTACAAGGAAAGAAGGCAAAGGAATTAGCTTCATCACCAGAAGATGAGCAAAAGTAGCAAGAATGAAACATATGGGCTATATTTTCTTTACCAGTTTTCTAATCGCACCTCATCCTTCCCCAGCCTTTGCTCAACTGAAGCAGACATCAAATTCTGAGCACACAGCCCATTACAAGGGTGTTACTGGGGAAGTGGGATGGAAACAGAATACCTGTACTCATGAGTCAACCAACACACTGCCCCCGCAACAAAGCTAACACCCTAGCTTGTCCCTACGAGGAGGGCTCTGTGCTTCTGTACAGTGTCTCCTACCCTCCTATGACACTGCTCTAACAGCTCCCCTGCTCCGCTTTTCAATTAACACACATTTCTTGGCAAGCATCGGGTGAGGGGAATGGAGATGGGGAGAGGCTGGCGACATTGAGGGAAAAAAAAAAAGTATGATTTTCCCACTTTGTTTCTCCCAGAATTTTTTTGCCCATTTGACCACCATCCACACATCATTCCCAAGCGTTCAACTCACAAAAGAGGCACGGTTAAAGGAGAAGGGGGGGAAAAACCCAGCTTCCCCCTTCCCCTACCATCCACACATCATTCCCAAGCGTTCAACTCACAAAAGAGGCGCGGTTAAAGGAGAAGGGGGGGAAAAAAACCCAGCTTCCCCTACTTTCCCTTTCTACCTGCATGCATCTTTCCAGACATCACCTCTCCTCTCCCTTATTTCCATATAAACTACTATTAGTTACTACATCCAGGAGTTGGGGAAGATGGGTCACAAGGGGACAGAAAACAAAAGAACAAGTTGCCTATTTATCAGTGCTTTAAACCCAATACAATGCAGCTGCACAAGACTCTCTTTCTCCTGTTCCTGTTAAAGGAAAAGGGTAACAAGGGAGCTGTCAAACTGGCCCAGGACCAAGGCCCACCTAACCCAGTGTCCTGTCGATCATCAGATTTTTTACAAGACACTTGCAAGGTAATACTTAATCCCTAGCATTGGAGTTGTCTTAAAATACTCTTGGGAGGAACTCCTCCCACCAGGCTAGGAACACAACAGCACTGCTTGCCATTCATCACTGGTATCCACTAAGGTCTAAGAAAATATTTGTTCAGGCAAAGCTAGGACTGGCAGCGTCACACATTTCGCTCACGCTACAACCACGCTACTGGGAATCCAGGTGCTCAACCTGCACAGCTCACAGCAACTTACCCCAGGAAAACCCAACCCTCATTTCTCTGCTCTGCTACACTCCACTGGGGAGCCATGACAGGAGAGGAAGGACACAGTAGGTTTGGAGTTAAGGACCAGGATTTCCTTCGTTATCTTTCATGCCTCCAGCGAGAGGCATTCCAGAGAGTAGAGCGCTGTCTTGGCCCGAAACTAAGGTAAAGAGCAGCAGCACATGTCATGCCCACAGTGTCTCAGCAACTTCCATAAACTGGATTCCCAGCATGGAAGCAAAAGCATCGATCAGTTGTAAAACAGACAATGATGAAACCCTTGGATGTCATAAGGTTGGATAAACGGTGCTGGAAGTCACCTGCACTAGATGAAAAGAAACACAGCCAACAGCTCCTCACCCACAGTCCAGCCCTTCTCCGCATATCAGATGACAGATATCTGTACATCAGAATGCAACCTTACCTTTTGCTTTTTATCAGTGTTCCGTTCTGCTGGCTCTCATATCTGGAAGCTGCTCCTACACCAGTCCTGACGGACTGCTCTGCAAACCCTGCTGGCTCGGCCTTGCGGCTCTGCCTGTCGACAAGTGGCCTTTGGCTTGAGAAGCTCCTCTTCGCTAGCTCCCTCTTCTCTCCCAAGCTCCCATTCCCGAGGCCACCCTCCAGCTGGCCTTCGCCCTCTGAAACTCCATCTCGCCTCTCCCGCCGCTCGCTGAAGTCGCTGCTTTCAGATGCTGTCTCCCACTCCTCGTTGGCATGGTCCGATGAGTTCTGGTAGGACAGCTCAGGAGACCGTCTGCCCGAGATGCTGCTCTTCTCTGCGGTGCTCAGCTTGGGTCTTCCAGGCCACTGGCTGGGCAGCAGGTTGGGGCCTCCTTCCTCGGGGTTCCACTGGCTGACCGATTCCCTCTCTTGCCTGAGGCGCCTGAATCGCGGGGGCTTGTCTTGGCGGGGGGGCCGCCGCCTCCTGAATGGCCTGTTCTCTATGTTCTCCTGATCCGCTGAGTAATCCTCCTGGAAAAAGTGCCTTTTGTCATCCAGATGACTCTCATCAAAAACCCGGCTGGAGAAGGAATCCACGTGTTTGTAAGAATCCTGAATGTAGTCCCTGTCAGACTGCTGCCTGCTCCCAAAAGTGTCCGATGGAGAACTGTGGTTGTACTCCTGCCACCCTGCTCCCCCACTCCTGCCTTGCCACTGGGTGGGCTCCTTACCCATGAAACCCCTTCGCCCATAGCCAGAGTTGCTCAGTCTTGGCGGCAGCGATCTCCCAAAAGCCCTCGGAGCCCTCATCTTAGGATCCAGACTATTGTGATCATCTGAATAGATTTTATTGGACCTCCAAGACTCTTTGAAGTCTCCCTTTTTCAAATCGCTGTCCTCCCTGTCCAGCACAGGGCCTTCATTGCTGTTTTCCGAGCCCCTCTGCCGGCGACGCTTGGGGAGCTCCTCATATTCTGACCCTTCACTGTGCGTCTCGCTTGCAATCCGGCGCCTTGGCTTGCCTCTGGGGAAGTCCTCTGGCTGGTTGAACTCCCGAAGCCCTCGCCCTCGGCTGCTCCGCTGGTTGTTATAGACTCCCCGGCTGCCCACAACAGTGCCTCGGCCTCTGAAAGTGAACTCTCTGAAGCCTCTCCCTCGCCCACGCCCTTGACCTCTCCCACCAAAGGCTTGTTCCTCATCAATGAAGATCCAGTTGTTTCTTTTTGTGGGAGGTAGATCACCGGACTCTCTGGATAGTTTGTTCTCCCAGGTTCTTTCTGGCTTCTCTTCCTCCTCTTCCTCCTCTTCTTCCCCTTGGGATTTCTCAGCATCTCGGGCAAGGCTGGTTTGGGAAGAACCTTTGTCATCCAGCAGGTAACGCGTGGAGTTCAGTAAGGCTGCAGAATCATCTGTCTCATTTTCTACTTTCTGAACAGCCGTCTTCTCCTTCAGTGGGCGCGAGGTGTCCTCTCCCTCCAGTTTAACCTTCTCCATCTCCTTCTCCTTCTCTTCCACCTTGAGGGCTTTCAGGACTGGTTTTTTAATAGGGCCTGATCGCCGCGTCCTCCCCATTTGCTCCTGGTGCTGACCACTGGTGTTCCGGTTCTCAGGAGCCCACTCTGTTGTCTCTTCAGTGGGCTGTTTGGTATTAGCTCCTTCTTTCTTCCACGGGTCAGCACTGAACGACTGCTCATCCCTGGGCACTTCTTCGGCAACTTCCGCTGCAGTCTCTGCAGGTTTCGAATGGTGGCTGATATCCCAGCCATTATATTCAGGCTTCTTCTCTGCTTGGATAAAATCAGGCTCTAGGGGTGAACACCTCAAGTTTGCATGGCGGTTGCCAGCAGGACAGGTTTCCTGCACGGTCTCCTGATGCTGAAACAAGAGATCTTGGCCTATCCTCTGAGAAGACAGGCAGCTGTCAAAGTCTGCTTGGGCCTTCTTGTCAAAAGCATTCAAGTACTCCTCCCCTCTCTCCTCAAAGAGATCTCGTTGGGTGCTCAGACCCTCCGGCCTTCCAGGAGAAGCAGAGTAACTGTCATTCCTGAGAAGGAAACAAACAAGAAACAAAATAAAGTCAGCTAATGCAGAGCACAGTACATCTCCAAGGGCCCAGGTGGGCACAAGAGGTGGAAACAAATAAATAAATTAGGGTTTGTTCTAAATCATGAGGCAATGAGCCTGGGAAACAAATAAATAAATTAGGGTTTGTTCATGATTTACATGAGGCAATGAGCCTATAAGTACCTGAATGCTGGGCAGATCTGCTGTGGCCCCAGGCTGTACTGCCTGGTTTGTCAAATCAATGGATGATAAAGAAAGCAGTTCCTATGATGGGCAGCAAACTTAAGAAATAAAGGGAGATTCAGCCTCCAACATATGTGGAGATCTGAAAACAAGGAATTGGTTTCAGAAAGTCCCAAAGAATTAGGAGACAAACTAGAAAGTATCAGAATTTTTGACTCATTGTTTTCTGTACCTACCCACGTAGGTGACAAGTGCCTCCCTCCTACTGAACAGGCTGCAAGCTGGTCAGCCTCGACTGGCATCAGATAGAAAAACTCTGAATAGCTCAGTCTGTAAGCACCTCCACGACAAAAACACTCAACAGTGTAAGGGTGCTACCAGAGCAGTACCTTGGCCTGTTCAGAGATATCTTTTGGGTCAACTCTACACCTGCTTTTCAGTAGGAGATGACTTATGGCAGCACCTCCCATCACAGCATGCATGAGGACAGGGGAGTTCTTCACTCACCTGGCATGCAGCCCCTCCATGGTCATGTTGTCAGCCTGTTTTTGATGTGACAGGGAGTACCCTTTGCTCTGCAGAGATGTGTAGCTCTCCTGGCCCCACACTGGCACAGGGTCCAAGGGAGCAGTTTTCCTTTCTGCCTGCCCTGCCTGACAGTTCTGATCTTCAGACCGACAGCTGCTCCCACCGATGGAGTCCTGCTGAATCATGGGCTTCATAATTCCTGGTCACGACAGAGTTCATACCATTAACACTAGGATCTCACAGCCAAGAAGAATTAACAATCCACAGCTAGCTTGACCCCCCTTTCTTCCAGGGCAGCAGGTGACTGCAGCCATGGAAACCTTTCTAGTAGAGGGGAGCCTGTGCTTGGGAAATACGCCTGGAGTGATACAGAAGGTGACACAGCTTTCAGAGCCCAGCCTGCACAGAACACTACACACCATCAGTGGCTTGGAAGCAAGCAGGTGTGTGAAAAAAAACCCACAAACTCAAGGGAATGATTTATATATCCTGACATTTATATTCACACCTCTGAAGATCAGTAACAGGGTAGGAAGGTGCTAGGAGCACACAGCTCAGGAACTACAGAATTTCTCCATCACATTTCTTGAAGGGGGTCTATTAAGATTTCACATGATTACAGTAACTCCCAAACTGATCCTTCTCCTCCAAGGGGCAAGATCTGCTTTTACACCTGCTAAGGCTCCAAAGCTGTTAGGGAAGATCTCCCATTGCAGTGCAGGGGATGGACAGGCAGGTGTCCTCCCCTCCCACCCTCCTCTGTTCCCTCACCAGCTCTCATTGCAACTGACTCTCTCATCCCTAGAGAAGGTCAATCACAGCCAGCCAATACGCAAAGTCTGGACAGAGGTAAGATGGGTGAAGCACAGCAACTTTCCAGATATGGACCAACTCAACAGCCATGATAAAGGGAAACACTGAAGACACCTTACCTGAAGGGTGAAGGGCTGAAGGGTAGAAATCCACGGGGGTGCGACTCTGGGCCATGCGAGGGTCCATATAAGAGGGCATCATCATCCAGCGAGGATCAAAGCCAAGCATCTGGGGATGTGGGGGGTAGAACGTCCGTTGGGGATGGGAATGGGATGGGGGAGGATAGACTTGCTGCTGCTGCCAGTGCTGCATCTTGTACAGCTGCTCCTGCAGGGAAGAAGGATGGGCCATTTGACATGAATGGTCATGGTGCCAGGAATCACACTTGCAAACTGGCCAGCCAAAGGAAAACACATTCCATGTGTTTGAAGCTCAAAAACAGATCAGATGGGAGGGCAGAGCAGATAAGGGCAATTCACTACCAACTGGGAATGTGGCAGTTGTCATTATTCTCCAAATACCCAGAACAGCCAGAATCTCACACCACTATGGGCCACACTACATGGCCAAATGCGAGGGATCAGCTTCAAGACTTGAGTTTGCATTTTCTCAATGCTTTTATGAGATACAGGACAGCTTCCTGTCAAACACAATTTCCTAATTGGAACCAAATACTTTAGAAGATGCTGCTCTTCGGAGGAAATGCAATTAGAAGTTATTTAGTGTGCATATATATCAATTCTACTCATGTTAGCTGAACAGATTAGATAAGAACAACCTAAACTCAATTAAGAGAGCTATTAATATTTGATAGTATTTCCTGTGCATCCTCCAGAGATGGGCTGACACCTTCGGGTTGTGTCCCATCTCCCACATGGCCAGTCCACCTTTCCTTAGCTGAGCACTGTCATGATGCTAATCTGATCTGACATTTAACTTTTGCTAAATGTCCAAGCAGAACCTATATTTGAAGGGCGCTTTGTGTACCGAAGAAAGCTTTCAAAAAGTAAACAGCTCCAATTAACATGAAATACACCCGTTTACCTGTCAAACCTTCCACCATCTTTTCTTACTAAGCTTACAACAGTGTCAGATACTGTAACCATTTATAAAAAAAGCCAATCCCCTACTGCAGAGCAGGAGAGACACCCTTAAATCTGAACCTGACACATCATCACAGCAAGAAGCTCAGATAAATGCAAAGATTATACCAGAGTTACCTAGCGCTCCAGTACCTTGGAGAAAATATTTCATTAATTATACCAACACTATTTTTTATTTTGTTCTTTTCGTGGAACCATTGCTACCAAAGCAGCAATACAAGCCAGCCAAAATACCAAGTGCCTCATGTATACTAACGACACAGAGGATAAGAGAAAATAAAATGAAAATTTCATGTTCTTCCAGTAGCAATGACCTGTGGTATTATTAGCATGACAGCAAAGACATCCAATTATTTTTAGTATAAGAGCATCTCTTTTAAAGAGTAACATTAGCAGCGTTTGCTGCTGTCCATTTGAGTCATGAAAATGTCAACTGCCCAGTAACAAGCACAGGGGAACATCCATAAAAGAGCAATTACTGAGCTTCCAAGCAAAAGCTAAACGTGAGCTTTTCACTAAGGTTTGCAGCAGTGTTGATTGTATCACGTTTCAAAGTGATTATTCTATGAAGAATGGCAATTAACTTTGCATTATCTCAAGCCTGGCTATTCTGCCCCTTGCTTTGACTCTGCTGCCCTAAGGAGGCTCACTGCATCTGGAAGAAGAGAACAGAATGTATGGCACATAACAGCACTGTAAGGCTGGGCAAGATGCAAGACACACAAAGCAGTTCAGGCTGGTCTCTCAGAGCCCCAGAAGAGAGTTTTCAATGAAACGAAAATGAAACAATTAAGACCAAACATATTTATGATGCAAGGAAAACACTGATTTGAAAGAGCCTCACAGAAAAAAAGTTGGGGTAGGTAGAAGATGAGAGCAGATGTAGAGGACCATCTCTCTGCAAAGGCAGAAGGTGGAATGAGAAGCGTGCCACTTCACAACCCTCACGTTCAGCCCAGAAGCAGTCCAACCACCTGCCAACCTAAGCACAGTTTGCCCCTGGCAAGCAGACGGCTGCCCATACCTAAACAGGGTAAGGGCACAGCAAGCGCAAAGTGAAATGGAAGCAGCTGATGGCCAAAGGTTTTCCTTTCCCTTGGCCTGTATATTCAGCTCCCTGTCACTGCAGCAGTGCTGAAGAACAGCAGTTCTCATCTTGTACCAGGGAATAAGAACAGATGTCCACCAGGTTCACTGCCAGCCAAAGGCATCAGAGGCTTCACTGGATCCGGCCTACAGCAAGTACCAAGGTAGCCACTGCTGCTCTCTTGGCTTTGGACATGGGACGGGGAACATCCCCAGCTTCTCCTGCATACACACATTTGCAAACCAGAGCTCTGCTACAAACCACATAGTCCTAAGATTTCACATTGTCAGGAGACACCCAGACAACCGTGCAAGACAAGTCAACATTTCTGACAGCAGCGTCTACTTTTCTCCCAGGCAAGTGACAAACCTGGCCTGCCCACACCTCTCCCCAGCCACAGAACGCCCTAACCACAACAGCCCCAGCATCACAGGGTGCACAGAAAATTCATGTAACCTACAGAGCCCTTTTACCCCTGTCAGACAGGATAGATCTGTGATCAAAAGTACTGAAAAAGGCCAGGGTAAAACTCCCATTTATCACCTCCAGCCCAAAGACAGTTCGTTAGTTGGCGCCGATTGTGTTGAGAACCAAGCAAACACAACAGTTTGGTGGGGGTCCAAAGGAAGAGGGGTGGGAGCGTCACACCTATTACCTGCTGCTGTTGCTGCTGCTGCCTCTGGAATCGTGGGGGAAGAGACTTCTGGTATTTGTTGAATTCCTGTGCTGGGGAGGGAGCTTCTCTGAGCTCCTCCTCACTGCTGCTTTGGGCTGCTGCTGCTGGGGCAGGAGTCTCCTCTTCCAGATAGCCAACAGAGACATCCTGTGTGTGAAACTCAGGGGTTGCTGCAGAGAAGAAAATAAGCCTTGAAGAGCCCTGCTCGTGACAGGGCTTGTGAGTGCACCCCCACACCACAACATACACAGGTGCGGGCATGTCCTGACTGCATCATGTGGTTGAACTTTATTACAATCATATATAGTACGTCACACACGATCTCCCTCATTTGCCTTGACAGCTCTAGAGGCCTTTGTCCATCTTGTTTTAGTGATAAATTCCGAGATCCTCCTCTGCCATCAGCCTTCTGCTTAAGCACTGGGGGGAAAAGTCCACTTCCTCTGTTACTCCTTAAACCTGCCAGCACTTACTGATAACCGATTTTCTGATCCGTGGCCCATGAGCACTTTCTTAATATCATCCAATCATGAGAAGATCAAGAAGCCTCTTCCAACAAGGTCTCTGCTAGCACAGCTGACTGAGCATAGATAAAGGCAACCAAAGAAGTCTGCACTTGTTTTAATAGGATTTTTTTTTTTTAAATGAACCTTCATCACCAATCAAATATTCTGCCTTTGTCCATCTTGTTTTAGTGATAAATTCCGAGATCCTCCTCTGCCATCAGCCTTCTGCTTAAGCACTGGGGGGAAAAGTCCACTTCCTCTGTTACTCCTTAAACCTGCCAGCACTTACTGATAACCGATTTTCTGATCTGTGGCCCATGAGCACTTTCTTAATATCATCCAATCATGAGAAGATCAAGAAGCCTCTTCCAACAAGGTCTCTGCTAGCACAGCTGACTGAGCATAGATAAAGGCAACCAAAGAAGTCTGCACTTGTTTTAATAGGATTTTTTTTTTTTAAATGAACCTTCATCACCAATCCAAAATATTCTGCAGAATACACAAAGCAGCTGATCTCTCAAGTGCAACCGAAGTACTCTCCGAATGCTCCCTCCCAGGAACTCCCCTGCACTTCAGGTAGAGACCAGCACAATAACAAAAAAGCAGTTTTTACAAGGTGAGGCAAGCAATGTTTCTTTACCTCTACGGAAAGCATGACCATTCTCTTGCACAGCATTTTTCTCTGTGTTTGGGGGTCGCGGGTCTTCATTCTCTGTGTGCTTCTGGGTCTCCCCGCTCTTCTGAGCCAGTTTGCATTTCTGATCAAGCTGCTTCAGCTTTGCAGCACAGGCTGCCAGACGCTCCTCCCTGGCTCGCCGCTCCTCCTCCTCCCGTCGCCTCCTGGCTCTCTCGACAGCCTCCGAGATCTCAGAGTGCACAAACTTCTGTCTCAGTGGCACCTTTTCTTCTTTATCCTCAAGAGACTGCTGTCTGAGAATACTTCCCAGTGTGGGCTTCTGCCAAAGGAAAAACACTCCTCAATAAGCATGACTCAAACATCTCCTGTATCTTGAGCTTTGCATCCCACGCTGAGAAAATCCCCTCCCGACTCCCTCCCCTCTAACCTCATGCACACAAATTCCCCTTTTGGTGGGGAGCTACTGCTATCTGGTTCAGTATCTCCATTTTCTCACTGACAACCCCACTGCTCTGGACCAGCTTCAATTTCTCTTCTCTAGTGAGAGTGCTATGCAGATGGATTTCTCTCCAGCTGGATATAAACAAAGAATTGAGGAATTCATCAGCATCCCGCTTTCAATAAAATGTCAGACTAGCCTCTTAAGGACAGCGATGCGTCGCAACCAGCAGCACAAGCCCACTCACATGAGTTCAACCTACCTGGTATTCAGATGCAGAGCTCCAGCCATTCAGCTTCCTCGGAGGCTGCTGTGAATCCTGTACTTTCCGGACTGACCGGGACAAGCCAACTGAGTCGCCCCAATTCTTTCCTTCCTCCAAGGTGTGTTTGACATCTGCACTCTCTGCAGAGCTCAGGGACAACTGTCGCTGCCTTCTGGGATCCCAGCTGTTCCTGTCATATAAACAGCTTTGCTATTACATTTGCTACACACCTCAAAAAGCACTTGCAGTCTTATCAAGTGGCAAAGGCAACTGACTGTACAGAAAGGAAAGATCCAAAAAACAAAAAAACCACCAGAACAAGCAATGCACTTTTCCTCCTAGGGTGCATAAGGATTAACACCACTATTGTGCAGCAGGATAAAGGTGAGACACAGAAAGGGGAGGAGGGAAAAAGCCTGGCATCCTGGCACTCAGCTTCAAGACCCACACACATCCTTGAGGCCCACTCAAATGATGGCCAGTGGAATGAACAGAGTCACAGTATGAATCGGGGGATCAAGCCTCAACATTTAGAACAAGTTTTAAAAAGATCCTGGTACTGTTTACTTTTATTGAAACAACTGTAGGTGCCAATACAGCCACTTCTTACCACTTCTGTCGTCCATCTTTAAGAGTTTCTTCTTCTTCCTCATCTTCACTAAACTTCAGTTTCTCAGAGTAATCCACTTCATCATGAATGCCTAGGAAGGCAGGATTGGAGAAGGGATATATGAGAGGAAAGAAACAGGTCCCTTTGTCCTGATAAAGCTTATGCCTTCTCTGGCACTAAACCAGAGGACACACAGGCTTGGTATAAACTACTTGGAAAACCGAATGTCCACCACAGGTACTGGAAAAAGACATGAGTAGTGTGGACCCACACTGTTGAACAGCTGGGCTCCAGAAGAGGAGTGGCAAGCAGTCTGGGAATGGAGGCTGCAAATGAGGAGACAGCCACCAAGCTAGACTGTGTATAACTGGATACTGAACGGCATGACTGAAAAGGTAGGACTAACTCTTCTTCCCAGCAGCCATTCTGCTATTCTCCTGTTGTTTGGTGTTTTCAGCTTTTAGGAGTCTTCAGATCCGGTTCCTCGAGTACAGTGTGATGGAAGGATCAGAAGGATCCATTGTGTCATCATTTACACCAACAGCAATTTCACAACTACACAGACCACTCTTTGCTTCCCCTCCTCCCTTCTGTGGCAGTGAAACAGAGCCACCAGAATATCCTGGCTATTTCATGCTTTAGGGAGGAATAACTACTTTGCTTCACCTCCTAAGCTGTTGCCTGAAGCTAGAGAATGGAAGCATTTACCTGCCCATCCGTCATCCGCATCAGTGTCTAGTTCATCCAGCCCCTTTAGGTTCTCTGCATTGATAATGGTGGGCCGAGGTGCTCTCTCTACTTGCTGCCGAACTGGACGTGTTGGGCGAGACAGGCTGAGCCTGTTCTCTTTTCTACAGGGAAATGCAAAGAAATGGTTAGAAAGAGCAAACAGTAAAGAAAAGAATGTAGAGATGAGTTTGTAACAGTGAATCCATCCTTTTCTACCATGCGCTTATATACAAGGGCTCCAAGTTTCTCTCCCTTGACTACCCAATACCCACTTCATAGGGCTTACAGACCAAAGCTGCAACCCTTCCAGTCCAGGATCACACACAACTACTTCTCACGTCCACCTGCTCTTCAGACACACAGTGCTTACAGTCCTGCAACATTTCAGATGCTGCTGTAGTTGGAGCAGAGCACTGCTTCTTTGGGTAAAAAATCAGGTTTCCTCTGTGCCTGCCTGCAGCTTCACCCACACAACTGGATCCTTGGCCCAAATTCTTGCATAGTTTAAGGTTTGTGTCACACCCTGAACCTGCCTCTCAAGCGGGACAGTCATGGCAGCCTTACCCATCCTGGTCATTCATCTGGTATTGTCTGAAAGGTACCCGGGGCTCAAGCCGAAGCTGAGGAAGGGGGAAAGACCCTCGGTCCAGCGATGCAGGGGTCTCAGATGGCTGTTGTGGACACATCTGGAACAAGGCAAAGCAGAATAGTCTGTTTTTCCTCCTTGCTACAGGAAGACTTACCCAGATTAGGTTACAACATGAGCACGGTAGCTGCATCCACACAAAGGGAAAACAAACATTTCACATCTGGCTGCCTAACAGGCCACGTGCTAATGGCTACCCTCTCCAGCTCTAGAGGGAAAGCAGCAACTTTTCCTTGGGCAGAGCAAGGCTGTGCTACACTATTCTAGCATGAAAGGGTAAATGCACAACAGGGAAAACTAAAGATAGATCAAAAGAAGGATCCCCGAGCAAGCCCTAGGAACCAGCTGAGAGTCCAGAAAACAAGTATCTCAGCTGACTTCAGCCCACACACACATTTTAAGAAGCAAGGACATAACACAGCTGGGGGGAAAGGGCAACTTACAAAAGCAGGTAGCATGTCATGGTATGTAGGTGGTTGGTAGACGTTTCCCATGAACTGCGAAGCCCCTTTGCGGACAGGCTGAGCTGGGCGGAGAGACGGCTCCTTCGGATCGCTGGCACTCACTGAGGAGGGGGCTCCGTCTCCAGTGCTAGAGGTCTTGCTGCCCAGCTCAGCAGGGGAGGCGGTCAGAGATGTGGCAGAGGTTATGTTCCTCCCACCGCCCTCCCTCCAACTGGTGACATCTGGAAAGGAGATGATAATTACGTTAACATTTGTAAATGCAGACAGTCACTGCCAAAAAGCCTCGAAAGTCAAATACTCTGGTCAAGCCCTAATTATACTGAGCATGTCGAAAAACATCAGGGACAAAGAAAAATTTCCAAATGCGTTTATTTTCCTAAAAGACTAGCAGCATCAGCCATTACTAAGCAATTACTGCACCAGTGGTGTCCTTATTTGTCAATAAGCCTAAATTCCAGCCAACTCTGCTCCCCATCTCCACAGTCCTTATCCTGCAGAATTAAGGCCAATTAGATCATGCACAAACTCAAAGAGAAGCCGCATTACACCACTCACTCATTTCACCTGTGACTCTCCCTTAGCCCGGGGGAAGGGGCCTGCTTTGCAACATCACACAGCAATTTTCATGAAACAATGTAGTAGATGACAGTCCGTACTTGGCTGTCTGGACCCCAGAACTCAGACAGTGAACATCAGCACTACATGCAAATCTGTGGTCACTTGCTAAGCAGCTTGACACGTGTGAGCTCATAAGAAAAGATAAACGGAGATGTAGGGATGGCATATCTGATACCACTGTGAACTGGCATTCCCCTGCCCAAAACGCAGTCTATGGGGTTACGAGCTGGGATGAGGCAGAAAGACACAATCATTCACTTACTCTGGGGGCGGAGGCTTGGTCCTGGCCCATACGACGGATCTAAGGCGCCCTTTTCTTTGCCAACCTTGTCCTGCTCGCCAGCTGCTTTCAGCGTCGGAAATTCCTCGGGAGAGAAGGATAACAGTCGGCTTGAGGCCCTTGAACCTGTCAGACAAATAAGTGTGGGACTCAGAGAAGATCTTTCCACTATTTCAATTCCCTTATGAGAACAGCCTGGAAATGCATTTCCTGAGAATCTGGGCCTCCAGCATATTTAAACCCAAATTACTATCGTACCAGCACCTCAGCTCACATCCAAAACACTCTCAGACACTGTCACCAACACGACAACACATGTCCTCACCCAGTACTCCCACACTCTTAACTTGGGATTCTTCATTTGAATTCTCATGTTCAATGAAGTCAGAGTGAACTTTCTCAGCTTCCAATTATTTTTAAAATACAAAATTCAGACTGAGGCAGAGATATAAATTCTGCAAGATCGCTTATAGATGATACCCTGTTATCAAGTATTTGACATTTCTATTCAGACTCTTTCTGCTCAGATCTCACTCTACAGGGGAAGTCTATCGTTAAGATTTCTGGCAAAATACTCAGTGAAAGACCACAGATAAGGACTGACTGCTATATGCTATATGCCACTCTCCTCCCTGCTGCACCATTTTTAAGATGCAGATCACTGGCCAGATCAGGCCAGGCTCATTTCTGGTCATTGGCAAATTGTCTTGCCAAGTCATCAGCCACCCTAGAATGACAGCTTTCTATCCATTCCAAAGATCTGCCAGCGACTGGAAAACAAAACACAGCAGTTCTAAACCTGTCAGCAAGGTAACACTGAATAAGAGGAAATTGTTAGCATTATTGCGCTACTAAACATCAAAAAAATTGCTTTTTTGAGAACTGTTTCTTGGTGTTACTTGGCTAGTGCTGTTTTTAAAAAGGGCATTTCAGAATTACCATGTTAGAAGTATCAGCAACGAGTACTGAAGACCTGACAAAAGAATCTCATCTATAGTTATCCTTCCTTGCCCTCAAGAGTCAAGAAGGATTGGCTTCTTTAAGTCATTTTCACTTTCTGGAACTTGCACACTGCATAAGACCTCCCATCTGAAGATCTCCAGGGAAGACACTGCAACTGCTGCACGTAACATCTTCAAGTATTTCGGACAGATGAGAATACACAAGAAGGACATTTCTCAAATACACCACAAAATATCTGAGATGTGCCGAGAATTCTGATTTCTACTGCATTATTCTGTTGAACTGGAATGGCAATAAGAATATTAACAACATGTAAGTGTATTTCAGGGGAGACTTCCACCCCCCAGGTAAGGCTGCACAATGTAATGACTGTTAATGTACAGGCATTAACAATTTGCACCCTAACCCTAGGCAGCATCACACTGATAAAAGCTTGGTGCATCTTTTTTTTTTTCCTCCAAATGCCCCTTATACAGAAGACACAGGCATGAGGCAGCTCACAATTAATTTACTAGACCACATTTCTCCAGGATACGCCCTCAAAAAAAAAAGATTTTAGAGCAGTAATACCTAAAAGAGAGCAAAAAGCAAAAGACTTCCCTCTCTGTCAATATTAGAAACTGCTGTATTAGAAGGAAAAGCAATTGTTCAACGCCACTGGAGAAGAGGTGCGAGGAAGGGATGGCCTAAGAAGTCCTTTCAGCCAGACTTCTGATGTTTCTATGAGTCAATTACCTTCTAATTAAGCTGCTCTTAGCCACATATGCAACTCTTTTCTTGGGTTGAGAACTCTATATTGATAAGTGTGACCTAGAACGAGTTTTCAAAAAATCTTTAAGAACACTGTTAGATGATCAGATTTCAAAACGACTGTACAGGAGGTCCACACAGCAACAGTCTCAAAAAAGTACCAATTAACCAAACAAGACACAATCTTTGCACTGGCCACCAACCTCAGGCAAGCACAAGTCTTTGCTTTAACATTTAGCCTTTGAAAAACACCCTCTCGTTAAGGGACTTGTTTAATTTAGGATAAGCTTGTCCCCCCCATTTCTGCAATCTGCAGCGCTCCCATTTCTTTCAAATCTCTCTGCAATTTCACTTGACAACTGAATGGTTCCAGGTCTGTTCACATTCAAACAGTGAGACTGAGCCGTCATTCTCACTACAGTTTTAATGGTAGTACTCACTGCAGCTGGAAACCACCTCCTGTGTGGAAATGGATGCATCTGAAGAGAACTAAACTCGCAATTTATGTTAACACTGCTTCAGGATCCTCAGTCAAGCAGAAGCCATTAGCAGCACAGTTACTCAGGGAGACTTAATAGAAAGGCCTCAGCCAAGGTGTAACCAAGTGCATCCTCCAACAGCTTCAATGCCGCTTCCACCCACTGACACTGTAATACCCTTGGACCAAGGATGCTGTGTACAGCCTCCCTGAGTATTACCATTACAGCTTCACTTTTGACCACCTAATTAAGTGACACTCCCCACACTACTAGCCATGGAGATGCCCACACTTCCAGTCTCCAATGTCCTCTCCTTTTCTTCTAAACCAATCCCTCCCCTCTTCCACTCTGTTTTCTGCACCTTTATTATACACTGCTCTGGGCTGATGGAAGATGCTTATGAGGGGGCAAATGTTTCCCTTCGCCTTCAAAACCTTCACCTCCCCGAACTCCCTGCTGCTTCCCAAGTGCATGAATCATTCTGGTTCAAGGTGGCAGTAAGACACATTCTGTTCAAGCTACGTCTTGCACTGGCAGACCTGAACAGATGCAGTTGCATCATTCCAGCCAACACACTACACAGATTGCAAACAAGACTCACATGGCCTCACTGCACTGTAACCAAGACAGCTGTGTCCCATTCCACACTAGTCTAGACAGGGAGGGCAGGAAGAAATGGAGTCCACCCCATCTCACACCTGCCTGGGAGAAGCAGGCACATACCCAGTTCCATTTCTGTTTATCATACTCACCACCTTCTTGTCCTGCTGGCTTTCCATTCAGCTGTGCCCATGACTTTGGTCCACCTGGCACTGAATTTGTACTCTGAAAACAAAACACACAAAAAAACCCCAACACCCACAGGTCAGTGAAGTCTCATGACTGTTTTTCATTTCCTGGCTGGCATCTGCTACAGTTCAGACCTCTAGATCACCCAGATGTCACTGAATACCACAGGTCTCCCCAGCTTCTTGTTGGGACTAAAGTTAGCTGCTCCCCACTCCAGTGTACTATGATGCTACAGCAAAAATCCTCTTCTCTGCCCTGCCTCTCATCTCTCCTCTGCTCATCTTCACCAACTATTTCCTCAAACCATTCCTTGTGCTTTCCTCCCTCTAATCAAGCTTTCCCTTTGTTCTGTTGCATTTTCCCATATGGTCCCTCTTAATCTTCTAGATTTGTTCCATGCTACACCTCAGCTTGAAGGCTACCCTACTTTCTCGCGCATTAGCCACTCTTCTCCTCTTCAAAACCTAACTCCTGTCCTGATTTCCCCGAACCTCAAGGGCTGGGAATTTTTTTTTTTTTTTAAACTAGAAGTGTGAAATCTGCAGTACTGAGGGGCCAGATCCCTGCACTCTCTAGGGAAGCTTTCTTACTTGCCAGTAGCTTTTTCAGGTCCTGACACTGGCTACTTCTCCCACATGACCAGATCTCTTCTTATCAAGTCTCCTCAGGCTGGAAGCAAGAGCTGGATCTGTTGTCACCAAGCGACAATTGAATTAGACCCAAAGTAAAGTAGTTTAGAAGCGCTAACCAGCCATCCCACATTCCAGCCATTCTTTCTAGACTGAAGCTAGACTTTCTGCACACACTTGAAAGGTACAGAGGTAACGTCCACAGAATTATACTCTAACTGCAGCACAGCATTCCTCAGGCACAGTAACTTGGAGTGAAGACAAGTCAATTCTACAAGAATTGATTATACAGGAGCTGTTCTGTAAATTGCAGTCTGCTGATTCTTACTTGTGCAAGGCAACACAGACAATTAAAGAAAACCCTCAAGCTGTCTGGGGACAGGGGAAGCAGAGTGGCAGTCACAGAGACCGCTTGCACCTACCTCCTGACTGATTGACTGTGTCGGCTTCTGTAAATTGGAGACAGATTTCTGCAAACCCTGCTGCGGCAGCGACTCCTGCAGCTGTGCAGCCGTCGCACTGGAACTGAAAAGAGACAGCAGAGGTGAGATCAAAAGGGGAATGA
The DNA here is from genome assembly GCF_000699145.1 of Aptenodytes forsteri. Lineage (NCBI taxonomy): Eukaryota > Metazoa > Chordata > Aves > Sphenisciformes > Spheniscidae > Aptenodytes > Aptenodytes forsteri. Next base: position 2,427,438 of record NW_008796111.1, on the reverse strand, counting down.
AGGCAAGACGGCAGACAAACAACTGGCTATAGCAGTTGCTAAAAGGTCAAGTAACATTGCCTCTACACTGGCGTGGACAACAGAGAACTGATCACTGTAAGGTCCAACACACAGCACAGCAGCGCACAACTGCTGCTGCTTGCCTGACAAAACTTAGCAAAGAGTAGTTCTGCCTACCTCTTTTGGTCTGGCTGATCCTGCTTGTTTGCCCATCCTGTACCGTCCTTGGGTACTATAATGATGTTGGGGTCGTTTCCTTTGTTCTCAGACTTCAAGCTAGGCAAGTTTGCAGGAGGTGGCATGCGCCGGGCAGCAGCAACTTTCCCAAGACTCTGTAAGCCATGTCTAGGAATAACTAGTGAGAAAGGAACAACAGCAGGTCACAGAGGGCTATATCCTGCTAGATAAGTAACCTTAATTAGCATACTGTGGCTGGGTGCAGTCCCAACAGAACTGTACGACAAGCAGCACCACTGCTGCTATGTGAACATACAGGTTGTTTCCCACAGGACCACGGCAAAGCAGCCGTCTGTTGTAGCAGCTGGCTAACAGGCAGCCTCCTACAACAGCCAGGAGGGAGAGAGAAATAGTTCTCCCTAACAGAAAATGCCCACAGAGTCTTTTAGCTACCTGTGCAGATACTACTCTTTCATTTCACCACGGAGAAGCAGCATCGCCCTTTCGCAGCTTGGGGAAACGGCCATCCAAATCCACCTCTTAGCGGACAGCCTGGTAATCTAACCCAGGAGTCCTGAGGTCTAGATTTTCCAGCTCTACCCACCAGATCACATTTATTAAGATGGTATTTTATTTTCTTTGGTTTTCTACTCTCACTCCAGAGCCAGTCCAGGCAATGTTTCCATTTTTTTGACCCCACCATCTACTTTTGCTCACATCTCCACTGCAAAACTAACTCAGGTTCTTCCCCAGAGGCCTTCAGTCCTTGACTCTCACCTCACACAAGGTCTGACCATCTTAAGGCACTTCAGTCAGCTTAACTGTCCTGTCTTGGTATAGCCTAAGACCCCTGTAAGGCTTTCACTCAAGTTTGCAACCTGACCACTTTGCAGCAAGGACACAGGCTAAACGAAAGGGCGACAGTCCCCCAGCTGTTTTGCCGTAATTTCTCCATGTCTCTACAATAACAGCAGCACAAAGAACGGCAGACATTTGCCTTGAAGTCCTCATGAAACACAGGCTTAGACACCAGCACAAACAGCTCTGCAACCCAGCTGCTTCCCACTGGGTATCCTACCCACGGGGCCAACAACCTGAATTAGCTCTGCAACACCACTCTTGGAAGACACCAAAAGGAGCTTTCTGAAGGCATTTCTTACCTGTAGTTCTGATAGCTTCTATTGACTTTCCTTTATACTTATCAAACAGGCTGAGAGTCGAGTACTTGCTTTTCCCATCCTTTCCCTTGGTTATTTGCCCCAAACGATCGGACATTGCGATGAAATGTCATCTAGTAAGGAAATTTCTCTGCGCCGCTCCTGATCTGCCTTTTAATGAAAGAGAACCAGGGAAACGCCATCAAACAGATTATTCAGCCACAGACAAGTGAAAAGTAAAACATGCACAACTGCTAGAACTGCAGATATTCAGTGAGCAGACAGACTAAGTTACAAGGTTTTAACCCTCTCCTCTTTAGTTGCAAGAAGCTTGTGGGATTGAAGATTCATAAACTGAATGAAAAGAACTGCAGAACACACTTCTCACAGCATCTTTTTTTTCCTGCCGCTCCAGTGCTGAAAGAGAGGGTGGTCAAAATAGTCCTTGCTTTAAAAGAATAAGCCTAACAATAAGCAGCTATGCACAAGGATTCCTAAACATAAATGACAGAAAAGCACTGTATCTTATACCACGCTGGAATTTATCATTGGGTTTCCCACTGAAGCACTGGTAGCTGGGTTTGTAATGTTTAGGATTATGGTTCCACACTGGCCACAGTTAACGACTCATACCAGCAATTAACGCTTTGAAAGCATCACCTGAAGGCAACAGAGTTATTTCTTCAAATGCCCTTTTCCCATCTGCTAGCCGTGAGAGTGTGTTAAGGAGTCCAAAAAAACTGCTCAAATGAAACAGGTTCACACTCTTGAACCTGTGGGTTCAGCAGTTCTACTATGAATCCTGAAAACACTTTATAAAAAAGATTACATTTTCTCTGTTGCTGGCACCTTCAACACCATTTTTAGCTATAAATATGCTGAAACATGAGGAACGCACACACTGGAGGTCAACTTTTATGTCAGGGAAAAAAACCATTGCTTACTTTCAATGGACCTTTCTTTCATTTTTTCAAGCATAATTCTCTGTTCTAAATTTTCTCAAATCCAGGAGCTTAATCTAACCTTTTCACACGTAATTTAGATTTCCAGATTTAGCGTTGCAAAGCCTCCACTTCAAGCCTAAAACTGCTGGCAGTTTTATTATACCATCTGCTAGGTCCCATCTTAGGGTTGCAACTCTGTGTTGGAGTAACAAAACGCTATATATATTGGATCTTCCCACCCTTCACCCTTTCTGAAACTCATCCAGCTGAAAGCATGTTTCAAACACAATCAGAAATCACTCTTTCTGAAAGAAACTGTATCTGACCAGAGGCTACAACTTTCACCAGCAATGCTTTATCAAACATGATTTCCAGGTAAGAGGATTAGTCCATCACGCATTATGTACAAAATAAAGCACAGACCACAAACATGTTGGATACAGCCAGTTTGAGAATGTACTGCGATCTGCGACTAGCTGAGTAAAGCCCATCTAGAGGCTGCTGCCAGGGGACAAGTTTCTGACCAATAAACCTGGCACCACACAGCATTCGTTCCTGCATTGCATGATTTAAATTGGGCCTGGCAGGAGCAAGCAGCTGTGTGCTAGGCAGCAAGCAGCACGGTCGGGGATAGAGGAAGAAAAGTATTTTCTGTTGCTCAGTAACAGCATCCACAGGATGCTCAGGAAAAACACCGGGCTCCACACGAAGCCTCACACAGCCACCTTTGCTGGACCACCGCATAGGGCTGCAGCACGAAGGCTTGCGGAGACAACAGGGCTGGCCAGCATTCTTGAGACACCTTTTCTGCAGAGCAGCAAACAGATCTGTGGCTCCAGTCTGGTTCAATCTTTGCTCAGATGGTCACTGTGTGCCAAAGAAAACAATAGCTCCTCACTTGCCCATTTCTACTGTATTTTATTAGTAGGACAGACATGGAAGAGAAAGGGAGAAAAGACACTGATTAGCACGAAGTTGGCAGGAAAGTAGAAGCTGGACTAAGAACAATGACCTGTTTGAACTGGCAGCGTTGTGGGGAGCCCCAGACCACAGTGAATAGCAGAGGGTGCTGCACGCCAGCCCTCAGCTGCACTGGCAAGAGCACAGCCGCCTGCTTTTACAGGTATATTGAGCCTTGCAGAGGGAGCCTGGCTTGGGGTCTATCCAGACCACGTCAATCCTGTACCAACCTCAAACAATCCCAAGCAATAAAGTCCACTTTGAGGTTTAGAAAACTCAAACCAGACAAAATTAATAGGCATTAGGAAAAAAAAGAACTACCACATCAGGTTCAGGAGTTAGCCGGTTAACAGAAAATCCCCGAGTTCCTGAAAGTCAACATGCAAACAGCACGCAGGGTGATGCTGCCAAAGAGAAACCCTGACAACCAGTTATGTAACTGGGTCTCAGCTGCCTCTTGATTACATCTTTTATCATTAAAAGGACACGGGAGGAATAAACAACCACTTCAGAGCAGAGGAGCTGGGGACATGTCGGGATAAAGCCCCTTGTCAAACTTTCTGGGACAGCCACAACTGCTGTCTGGATAAGTGAAATTTACTTGGAACTCCTTCAACGCTTTGAAGCTGAAAACGTGAAACACAGCTTTGTTTGTGTGTTATGTGTACGCTCCAAAGGGGAAAACAAGTCCATGGAGAGGTGAGGTGCTTTCCATACAGTCACTGTGCAAAGAGGCTGCTGAGGCGCCGAGTCCCCTCGGAGCCATCCCACAGGCAGGACCTCGGTGCCTGTCCCTCCTGACAGCAGCCAGCTGCAGATCTGAGCTAGTCCATGGTTGTATTGGCCAGGGGGATCACTCAGCACCCAGGTCACCCACAGCACTTCAGAAAAGCCACAGAGCCTCCCAAGGCTGTCACGACACTGGGACTATTTTCCCACCACACACTCGAGCAGAGAATCCAGGCAGGGATCATCAAGGCCTTTCAGTCTTGCAGAGCAAAGCCATTTCTGATAAAAATCAAGCTCATTAAGAACTGAACTGCCAGCCCGCATGCTTATTATTAGGAGAGCTAGAACCAGAAGGCACATGCCGATGCTGACAACTGAAAACTGACAGCCTCGGCAAAGCCGCTGACCTGTGCTCAGGGTCCCCGTGTCCGATAGCTGACCCTGAAGAAAGCATTATCCCCTCACAGAGAAATTAAAAAAAAAAAAAAAAAAAAAAAAAAAAAAAAAAAAAAAAAAAAAAAAAAAAAAAAAAAAAAAAAAAAAAAAAAAAAAAAAAAAAAAAAAAAAAAAAAAAAAAAAAAAAAAAAAAAAAAAAAAAAAAAAAAAAAAAAAAAAAAAAAAAAAAAAAAAAAAAAAAAAAAAAAAAAAAAAAAAAAAAAAAAAAAAAAAAAAAAAAAAAAAAATCACCAGCATCTCTGCAAGGTTTCTCTCTGGGTTTATAGAGGTCTTTGGGGGAAGGTTCAGTATCAGTTTTAGCATGCAGCTTAGCTCTTCCCGTTCTCAGGGCTAGCAAGGTCTCCTGTAATATCCAGGGACAGCACCGGAGTGCAAAATACTGAGTGTCTCAGAGGAATCAGAAAATACTGCAGTATGACCAGTTACATTAGAGGCCCTAGCGTACAAATAACTGCACCAGAATCACTTCCTGGGCAGAGAGCTTCGCTACCCAGGAGTCTTCACGTCCACATCGTGTTGCCCTGGATTTCATGTGTGGGTACTGACCCCATCTAACTGCCCTTTAAAGGGGTCTCTGGATTAGAAGGTACCAACAGTGACATTTTAAGTGCCAGAGCACGCAAGTCTTGGAGCTACAGCAGGGATCTACTGAGCACGGGGAGCCTGTCCTGCAAAGAGAGCCATGTGAAAACCTTGAGTTACTGGCACTGGTAACAACTGGAAACCCCTGAGCTGAAAACACAGCCAAAGAGAGAGACTCCTGACTTTGATTGTCTGCAAAGCTCTTTGTAAACCTATGTATGAAGGAGGCTGGGCTGCTGGTGTTTTATTCACAAGACTTCAATGGAGCTTGAATACCTGGAAGTTAGCCAGCCTTAATTGAGCAGGGCAAACAGATTTATGAAAGGTAACACACACACACTAGAAGGAATCACTTCAGCTACTCGCACACCACTGAGCTCTACACTGAGCACAATCACTCGGGCAAAGGACCCGAGACCACTGCAGACCTTCACTCCTTGCTCACTTCACAGCAGCAGTCACAAACACAAAACAAAGCAACAGGATGGAGATTAACAGTGAAAAGGCTTTTCTCCAGAAGCAGGAAGATTTTTGACCTGAAATTTTATATAAATTGTTCAGAAACTCACAGGTTGCAAAAGCTGAACCATACTTTCAGAAGAGGAATGTTTGGAGTTGACGTTAAACTGAAATCTGTTGTGGTTTCTAATGTTACTGGTAATGTGAAACCTTTTAAAAAACAGTGCAGTTTTACAGAAGATTAGTGATGTTCACTCTTCTTTAAATACACAGAGACAATTTGGCTGGCACTTCTCATAGCTAAACATTTATCTGTCAACAGGGAGATACCACTACTTCTGGAACACATCCCACCAAGAATCACCTAATTGTGAAACGGTTGCCACCTGCCTCAGCAATGAAAGGCACCACTGGCTGCCCCTGGAAGAGCTTTGGTGAAACAGTGTGACCAGCTGCCCTAGGGGCTTGGTGCCAGGTGCACTTATATCCTGTAGAAGCCCTGTTTGGGCCAGGCAGAGATCATCAGCCTAGCGCAGAAGGGACCAAACGAGCATTCAGTTCCTAGGAGAGGCTGCTTAGTAAGGAGGGGAGCAACAGGAGAGTATCAGCATTGAAGTACAAAGTCAGTGGGATCAATGCAGAAGAGCTGTGCAGCAGGCAGAGGCTGTTGCAAGAGTCTAGGCCACAAGAAGCTGCTTGCTGTCATTCTGTTGCATTGTTTCCAAAGGGACCTGCTAAGATTTGTTGGTACTCCTGAAAAAGGGCCTGCTGAGATCCTGAATGTGGCACCAAGTCCTGCCAGACAGGGAGAAGCAAGTCAGCAGTCTGCAGTGCAGAGAAAAGATAGACACTCCGTAGCAAAGACAGCTCCTGATTCATAAGGTGGGACCCTTCTTGCTTAGCTAAACAGGTGTATTTGGCAGTACCAGTTCTTTTAATTCTGCACAATTCCAGCTTCTCTCTGCATCTCCCATGAACCTTGTCTCCTTGTAAAAACAGGAGACAAAAATCACGTCTCCCATGATTTATTGCAGAGGTATGCTGCTAGCTGAGTAATACTGTTGGAGGCTGTCTGCCAGAAGACTTGCCCGCTGGCCAGCCCCGTCATCAGGCCTCCCAGAAGACTTGCCCGCTGGCCAGCCCTGTCATCAGGCCTCTCATCACCCTGGATTTGAGACATGCAGCAGGACCACGAAGCGGAGACGCAGAGTCTTCTGGACAGCATATCTATCATTAACTCTGTGGCATGCCCCAGAAAGGCCATGGTCCTGTAAGATGACCTGACCTCATTTTCTCAGCTCTGTCTTCACCAAGCTCACCTGCTGCCCCCTCTTATAAATATACCGACAGGTTGGGAATCACAACTACTGTTACTGAACCACTGCACGGTTCTAGAGAAAACAGATCTCCATAATCTCACGTTTGGCCTGTGAAATACAGAAGCCCCACCTCTCTGCTAAACAGCTTTCCCAGTGCTGGGAAGGCAGGCAGCAGAGAAAGGCAGCCAGAAAGGGTGGATTTATAACTTACTGTAAAACCGATAAAGCAGACAGGAGTCTGAAGAGCTCAACTGTATTTACACAAAAACATTAGCAAGTTCTGTGGTCCTTTCTGTAAGGGCTGGACAGACAATGCCACACCCTTAAAAGGAGCCCTGACCTCCAGTAATTGAGGATGCAAACGAAGATAAGAAATACTTCATCCTGAGGATGCAAGACTATGGCATGGAGAGAAAAAAAATCCAGCCAGAAAGCTGGTCCACAACCCACAGAAAGTACTTACAAGATCCTGTGCTCATGAAACTCCTCCTCCTTTTCAAGCAGCAGAAAACCCAAGGTGTGCAGTAAATTCTTCTCTTGAAAGGAATGTCTGTCTACAGCAGCACTCCAGAGAAACGGAGCCCATTTTCTGCCCATCTGCTGCATCATACTGTAAAGACGGAACTGACCCCTCGGTGCCAGCTTGTCAGGAAGGAATAACTGTATCTCTAACCCAAGAGGAAGCGCTGTAGGGCTTTCATGTCCCTCAGAATCAGGAACTGATTACTGCAGGGAGGCAGGAAAGTACCTTACGAAGCACCAACGACCAACATCACACTCGTCGCCCTCTCATCCAGGCCATAAAGGTGTTAAATGAGACATGCCCCAGCATGAACTGACTCCGACACCCCTATCTATAAACCTCGCCAGGCTCAGAAACCGTGACTTCCTGTAGGCACTTCTGCAGCAAGACACAACAGAAATCAAGGAGCATATTTCTTTGCTGTTTCACATTTCAGAGGCAAAACCCAGAGAGGACAGAGCAGCTCAGTTCAGCAAGAACGACCTGTGGCTTCAACAAATCCAGACCCCAACCGCTCTAGTACAAGAGGAAAGGGAAGTGACCTAGTGATCTCCACCAGCTGCCTGCACAAAGGAGGGCTCACATTCAAATACAAATCCTTACCCTTAAGAGCTGTACTTATGCTCTGGCTCCTCCACAACCGAGGCCCAGAGCTGAAGCATGCTACCTACAGCCTCCAAAGTGATTCTGCCTTCCACTTTGCCCTGCTCAGGTTCCTCCGAGAGCTGAATGCCCGGGGAGAACACACACACGACATCCTGTTCCCTCAACACCAAAGCAAGGGGGCTGATCACGAGCAAGCAATTTAAATCCAAATACAAAAGAAATCCCTGGCATAATGCTCTGTTGGCAAAACCTGTTCAGAAAGCTCCTGGCAACATTCAGCTGAACTGTAAGGTAAACCGGGCATTTAGGTACCTGAGCAACAACAACAGACTGCAAATAGCTGGTAGGGATCTCCTGATGGGTAACGGGGCCAGTACTATCAGTCCTATTTTACAGGCTTGGTAACCAAGGCAGAGAAACAAGTTGCTCAAGTACCACTGTAGGCAGTGTTAGAGGTCCCAGAGCTCAGGTTTTTGCTCCAGCCACCCAAACCCGCACTGCCAAGACCCTCAAAGAAAATGCAGCTCTTGATCACAAAGGAGCAAGTTGTAAAGAAGAGTCAAACGAGGAGGGAATGCATTGCAGCAGCATCTGCCATGTCTAGAACAACGTCTTCCAGTGGAAGAGACCATCCACCGGCACAGAAAGCAGACCCAATCCTGTCCATTACTTCAGAGGAGCCCACGAGGGTAGGAAGCACCCATACAGCGTGAACTGTTCTCAGGCCATTGCACCAGGTCTTAGGACTGACAGCTCAAGCCAAAGACGCTTCCATCACTAAAAACTAAACCAAACACCACTGCATTTTAAGGTTGTGAAATTCCTTTAGTCCTGACACTGCTGCCACACAGACTTTTAAAAATCATCACAGTGATGATACCCATATAACCGAGGTGAGATACAGCAAGAGTGGCATAGGCGAAACACCTGTGCTGCCAGCTCCAGAACCCAAATATAAGCCTCTGAGTTGTCAGATGTAGCTCACCTTGGAGAGCCCTACACAGCCAGGACAAGGACAAGTGGAAGGACCGCAATCGACTGCTGCCAGAGAACAGATGCATTCCGAGATGTGACCACAGAAATTCTTCCAGTGAAGTCACAAACATTTCACAAATCTTTTACCTGGTCCCACGCTCAGCAACTTACTCCATCTGTCAGCAGCGAACATAAGTTTTACAGCAAGCAAGCAGAGAGGAAATCAGAGATGTCACAGCTCCAAGAGATGAAATCAGAGCAAAGCTGGCAGTCTTTAGGTTAACAGTTCTTTTTGCAGGAACAGATACAGCTCTTTCCACACAAATGCCATCAGCTGTTGAGTAAGCAGCTCTGTTTTCTCTGCAGTCTCAGGAAGGATCACACTGGAATGGGGAGGTGGGTGTTTACCTTGTGCCGATGAGCCTCACTACCAGATCTGCGCTTTGGTAACACCCCTCCACACTCTCAGGCTGTCTGCTGACTTCAGGGCCTCAGCTCCCATTCAGGTTATGAACAAAAGGTTATCTTTATGAAGAGAGAGACGAGATAAAAACCAATTATATTAATCAGCAGGCAGTAAATGCCAATCCTCACTGCACACACAAGGGAGAGGTTCCTGTACACCCCTGCTGAGCAGATCCCTCAAGTCCTGTTCCTCCCCAAGGCGCTGATGGGAGCTCCTCCAGCAGGCACCTCTACAGCCAGACAGGCCAGCACCAACACACACACTGCAGGGTACAAAGCTGCCCTGGCAAGAGCTGAATAGATCTTTCTCTATCAGATTTCTCCAATTTCCCACAGCCATCAAGACTGATGCAGCCAGTTCAAACCATTAATAAGATTACAAGCAGTTTAGACAAGCCTGCAGTTCATAAACACTGCAGATGCTGAAGTTTCCAAGGAAGCATTTCTCCAGATTCCCCAATTTTAACAACACTAGAGCAATGCAGCATTGCACAGCAACCTTTCTTAGAAGAAGCCTATTCACAGGAGCCATTTGCACTAAAAATGAATGCCAAGGAAGTTAACAGGAATCTGATGGGAAAAGGACACAGGTACAAAGTGATAAGAAACCCAACGTTACATGCAGTGTGGTTCAGTACTCTGAAGAAAGGAGCTTTAGATACCTTCAGGTAGCTTTAGCTTTTCTGGAAAGCTAAGCAACTCAGACTATGTACAAGACATCTGGACTACGCCGAGCCGGACAGGAAGTGAAAACATTTCACAGATGCTTTAATTTACATAGATATTTGCAGTGCATAACTGACAAGGTGTGTAAGCGTCATCACTTCTATTTTCCAGACAGGAAAATGATACTGCAGAACTCTGCAGCTATGCTGAGTGGCACAGAAAGAAACAGACCCTTCATCTCTCACTTTCTAGGGCTAGAAACTACCCTCTGAATTGCAGTGCCTTCCCAATGCTGTGAGGCCAGGAGCAGCATGAAGCCCTGCTCCAGAGGAGTTCTGGAGGAGCAGGTCTGCATGCCAGGATGGGGAACGCTGCAAACACCTCCTAAACGAACCACCCCATACACTGCTTTCACTGCAACAGGATCACAGGCATCACTAAAGGCAACATTTTGCTCAGACGCAGAACACTAACACCGTAATAAGAACACTAACACCGTAATAAGAACACTAACACCGTAATAAGAACACTAACACCGTAATAAGAACACTCAGATCTCGTGAATCCACTCCTAAATGACAGTTCGTGAAGTTTCAATTGCTAGGTGGGAGCTTGATTTTCTGGTTATTTCAGAAGAAGATAAAACCGTGCTTCATACTATTCCAGCCATGAAGAAGCATTTCTTGAGCATGTCCCTACTCCCCTGCCTGCTTCACAGCCCACTCCAAACTCTGAACAAGAGCACTCAAGGCTTTTGTACGGGCTCCCAGCCCACATACAGGTAGGAAGAGCTGAAGAACCCACCCCACAGCAGAACTCTTAAAAAAAAAAAATTACTATATTCCCACACAAGAAATGCCTGTGGGAGGCAAAGTCCCAGCGCAAGCTCTTCAAACTTGTCTCTATTCACTCCTTGCAGCACCATCACTACAATTCCTGTCCAAAATGTCTCAACGGCTACCCAGGAAGGATTCCTCCACCAAGCCTCTTCCAACAGGGTGCAAACTCTGCAAATACTATATAGGTTACTCCTCTTAAGTGCTACTCACCTGAAATTCAAAGGCTATGGAGGATGCTCCCAACAGCTAATTGAAGCCCTGTGGACATCTGAAGTACTACAGTCCAACAGAGTAGTCCTCTTGGCCAGATCCTAGGGTGCTGTTAGCAAGTCCTCGCTTTCTTCCCGGTATTTTTCCTATATTACTTTGCACTTAAGCCTGGCTCACCTTTACCTCCTCTTTCACTTTTGCATGTTTCAAATCTGCACATTACCTCTTCCCTTTCACTCAAGGTATGATTGTTTTCACCAGTCCTCCACAAATTAATACCCGTAGTCTCTTAAAGAGGTAACAGTGACCTCTCTTGCCCCTTCCAGTTTACCAGCACTTTCCTGAAAATGTAAGTGTTCAGAAGCAAAATACAGTCACTGTATTTTGGCTGTAAGCGCAATGGCCCCCTGCAGAACCGCACATACACCTTTTAACACCTCAAACCACCTTCTGTCCTCACAGACCCCACAGCATTGCAAGTCAAGCAGCTTCACAACTAACCAATGCCACAGGTAAATACAGAACAACCCAGGGCTACTAGATCAGCCTCCGGTCCACTTCAACTATGGTCCAATGCTCCCAGACCAAAAAAAGGGATCAGGATTTACAGCTATACACATCCGAACAGCTTTGCTCCGAAATAAACGGCTCATAAGCTCAAACTTCTCAGTTACTTCTGCGCAGGAAGCACATGCGCACACAGAAGCACATGCACACACAGAGAACATCCTGAATACCAGTACAAGTTACTAACTAAAAATGAGCCCAAGCTACATTTCAGTGAGGTTTAACATTGTAATACAATCTCCTGCTTTAGCCCCATTTTTCCCTCCTGCGGAAAAGGACAACTCTAACCAAACCAGATGGGTTCCGCACATATCTGCAAAACCCCCTTCAGAAGGTGCTTTCCAGGAGCACGCTGTCATGACTTTCGTAATGAAGTCACTTAATTTCAGCAGTTAGAAAAAGAAGTTCTGCAAGGGAGAGAGCTGCACCTCCCCAGCCTTTACCCGTCCACTCTGCTTTCACCTCATTGTCTGATACCTGACAGACTCACAGTTGTATTTCTTCTGTTCCAAATGACAAACTAGTGATAAGGAGCTGTGAAATTATCGACCTATTAGGAGAATGAGTCAGTGCCACATGAAAACCAAAACCCACTTACAAGGCATGATTAGCTGAAGAGCAAGGCACTCATTGCCAAGTTGCAGAATAAATGAGGAAAGAGGAGCAGGAATGACCAGAGGTCCAGCCCTTGGAATAAACCCTCTCCCTCCCGCCCCTAAAGTTACCGTCCTGTATTCAGTAAGTTTCTCCTGTTCATATTGCTTCTATTCCCAGAACAAGAAAATTACACACAATTACAAGTGCAAATGCCACTATAGCAAAATCTCTTTGTACAGACTATCGTCATAAAAGAAAAAAGAAAATGGCTTACTATTATTTTCAATGCAGCAGCACTTAAGAAAGTTAGCCCGGCTCACCCTTAAATACTTTCAATTACTCAGGTAAGTACAACGAAGGCCTTGAGCAACCAACACTTTTGAATCTTAAAGAGGCAGGTAATTCTGTAATGCATAATCCAACAGGCTCTGTACTGTACAACCCAGGCACTACCGGACATGCCTAAACCATGGTCCTGATTTTTCCCAGTTACACCTCGGACGCGATACCCTGCAGGATGAGGAGGATGTGCTACAGGAATCGGGTGCTGTGCAAAAGCATCAGTGCCACACACACGAGGACCGAGGATTGTTTGTCTTTATACCATCGCTCAGTCAGATACCACGGCACGCTGCGTCAGGCACAAGACAAATACGGACTCTAATGCCACCCCTACTTTTAGGAGGAGGTTGTTCAAGTAAATTAACCTTTGAAGTTAGGTTTTACACAAAGCTTTAATAAAAGGCATTATTAAAATGTCACTATAAAGTTAAATCATTTTAATAAAAATTCTTTAGGAACATTACTCATATTTATTAAAACTAAAATACTTTTAAACCCTGCATCTCCTTTCCAGCATCTGTATGGACTATTTACTTACTCTTCCAGCTCCAGCCAGTTGGCCGAGTTTCACTTTTAAGCTCTCATGCACACACAGAAAAAGAAAAAAAAGCCCACAGTTCATCAAAAAATGCACTGTAAGACCAAATAAAAAATTATCCTAGTTTAGAAAAAACAAGGCACTATATAATTACAACTTTGGAAACATTATAACGCTCGTGTTTTTACTATTTTTTTTTTTAAAAAAGGTTATATTTTCTTACCAGCGAAGACCCCTGAAAGCATCCTAAAATGTGTGACATCTAATCTGCTCAAGCCATGCAGAAAAGCAGACCAGACCAACAAATAAAAAAAAAAGGAATCAACTTATATTCAATGTACATATCAAATTAAGCACAAAATCAAAATACAGCTAACAGCAGATGTACTTGTACTGGCTTGAGGAAACATGTAATTTAAAAAAAAAAAAAAAAAACAACAAAACCAACCCCCCCCAGCAATCTCAAACCGTATTTGCGATTTTTCTGAGTATGATTTTTAATCTGAACTTTTTATCTGTAAAAAGAAAAGTACCAGCCCATTTCAAAGAGGTCATATAGGAGAGGTCTTGTTTATCATACCCCAAAAATAGACTCTGCTTAGGCCACAGTCCTGAAAGAAGTAGCATTGCCCATGATGAACCCACAAAGATCTCAGGGACCCCAGATGCGCTCCTGATAAAACCCAGGCCCATTTACAATACTTCATTTGAAGTGAAAAATGCAGGTAGATATTTCAATTTTTCAGACAGAAATCATCCCGAAACCATCACTTTCCATCCCCTCTTTAAATTCCACTTTCGGAATATGGTCTCAGCCTCCCTCCTCCTCCCTACCTCTTCCAGGTGACTTTATTCCCCAGTCCCTGGCCCGGAGCACTAGCTTTTAGGACGCTGGGGTTTAACTACCCCCCAGTGCCAACTGAATGTGCAAAAGGCGTGGAAAAGGCAGGTCCAAAGGTTACATCCTTGCCAGTTTATATCTGAGAAATCTACTCATCAGGAGCCGATTCTCCAAACTCGGGCTCTCCAAGGCAGGGACAGCTATTTACGCATCCTGAAAAGGCCCATTCCAGTGGAGGCCCCATGTCATCTGCAAGACAAGGCTTAACACAAACCGAACCTCCACTATAAACCTTGATTCACTCCCGGAAGGGGCGGGATGCCTTCCCCCTAAGCAGACTACAGCAGATGATGTAGACGCTGCGATGTGTTTATACGTAATACCTGTTCCTAGAAAGAAACAGAACTACTAAAGTCCTAAACATTTATATTTATTATATGTTATCACCCCAAACACCAGTAACATCAATATACAAATACCTGATGAGTTGATACTCGAAACAGTATCTCGCCCTTTGCACGTTCGGAGGACAAAAACAAAACACAACTTTCCTAACAAAACCCACAACTCCCCGCTCTTTCAAACCCTGTCGGCCAGCTTTGACTTTGGGGACCAGGGGGTTATTCATAACCACCTTAACGAAAAAAAACCCTCCTAGTGCACAACCAACGCTACTAAACAAACCACCCCCCCGGGGAAGATGCACAGCACATGTGTCCCAGGACCCGCATTAGGGTTTCCCCAGCTTGCAGCACATCTGCTCCCACACAGAGATGAAAAACTCCTTCCTAAACCAAAAAAAAAAAACAACCACCCGCCTTTTCAAACCTACCTAACAAGCTCTCCCAGCACCAAAGCGCACAAACTCCATCCTTGCTCCCCGCCCCCAGCAGCCGCCCCGCACACCCCCCACCCCAAGCCGCATTTCAGCTTTCGGCCTCAGCAACCCTTTTGTAGGCTCCCGCACAATAACAAACCGACCGAGCCTTCTGGACGCCACCCCCCTTGTTTTGCTGAGAC
>NW_008796111.1:2406261-2411508 GCF_000699145.1 Aptenodytes forsteri | reverse complement strand
GAGGGAGGCCTTCCCTCAGAGCCAGCAGGGCGGGCTGAGGCGGAGGGAGCTGGGCCTGGCGGGGTGCCCGGCCCCCCCACGAAGGCAGCAGGAGGGGTGGGGGGCAGCGAAGCCACCAAACGCACCCCGGCTCCTGTCAACCCGTGAGGCGCCACGCTCGAGCCCCACGGTGCTGAAGGAGACCCCGAGCTCATCGCTGTAGGGTTCATCCCCCTACAGCTGCCCCAGCTCCAACCACCCGCGCTGGGGAGGCCTCCTCCGAGGGGGTACAGGAGGCTTTTCCCCTCAAGTTTTTGCCTCCTCGCTGTGGTGGCCCCGGTTAGGGCCGTGGGGATTTCTGTCCAGCAGGAGCGGGACCAGCAAGTATCAGTGAAAGCTGCCCGGTGCTCCTCCGTGGTTTCATGGGCAGCAGGTTCAAAGGCAACCCGGAGGAACTGCCCCTTGGAAGGACTTCAGTCCAGAAACACCTTTTAATTTGTTCTCTCATTAACGACGATGAAAATGAATGCAGTAGAGCAAGGCAGTCACTCCTGTCCCAAAAAACTCCACCAAGCCATAAAATACGAGTAGCCTCACGAGGCAAACGTGGACCCTGCTCAGGCAGAAAAGAGCTTCAGGTCAACACAATGCGAGCAGCGTTCCTGGCAAGAAATTGGCACTAAAGATGTTGTTGTAGAAGTTGCTATGAAGTGCAGTTCCTCTGCCCAGGGGATCTTTTATAGCTCGGGAGATGCAGTCTCCTCACGCACAAGGACGGACCATTCTCCCTTTAATTTTCCTTCCCTGTCCTGTGACAAACTCACATGGGTCTCTATCAGTGTGACATTTTGCAATAAAAGGCCAGGCTGCAGGCATGCACGCATTTATTTTTTAGGGACTGTCCAGCAGTTTGCAAAAATGGCACACACACACACATATATATATGTGGGACAAGCACCTGGGCATTTGCTGGCCTCTTGCAAGTGCACTCTAGCTTATTCATGGGTCACCAGTTACGTGCTGTCATCCTACGCGTCCTTGCCCATGAAGGGAAGGTGGCTTTAGAGGGATTTTGCAGCGCGTTTCCCTGGTGCAGGCAATGCCTCAGGAGGAACGGTCCCCACCTCTCCCCGAGTTACAGGAACAGCGTAAGGCCTGGCACCTGGATCGCTGCTCATGGGAGATGTGTCTGATCTCAGACAGTCATCAAGAGTAATGCAGAGGGCGGAAATGCATGAACAGCTTTCTGGACCATATGTGATGTTCCTACAGTTGATCTGCACTGCTATTGAAGTTGCCAGGCACTGAGCTACCAAGAGACGCACCAGCACTGCTGAAAACCATCATCTGGTTGTCAGATCCCCTCCTTTTCTGGATATCAAAGTATTACACTCTACTCCTGCCCCTTTGGTGTCTCATCTCATCTTTCCTGCAGCATGTTTTTTCTGTCTAGAGACAGCAGGCCAATGCCCTCCGCTTCTTTCCTTACAGCCACTCGCATGGAGGAGCCCACCCTCCTTCCTGACGTCGGCAAACTCCCACTCACACCGACTCACCGGGCAGCCGGGGCATTAGTCTGGTGTGTTTAGTTTTTCTTTCTCCATCGGTCAGACAAGTACACACACGCACACACAAATACAAATAGCTCTTCTAACTTGCTTCCTGCCCATACAAACCTCACTGTCATCCATGAGAGGAGGTACAGGTCAGCCACATTTCCAAAGAGGGCCTCTGATTTGGGCCGCTGCTTTTCATACTCAGCCACCCTACTCCGCACCACCATGCTGTTTCACAGCCCATGTCAGCTGCGGAGGAAGAGGAGAGTGAACCATCTTGTACTATATGCTCTTGATGCACAGTAACAACAAGCACCCAAAGGCATTAACGTTGCCCTTCAGGAAATTGGGCGGCGTGGGATCCCCTCACTTTCAGTGACTTATGCAGCCACCTACAACCCAAACCATCAGCAGGTGACTCATGCAGGCTTGTCCAGGTCAGCATTATGCACACCTGCTGCTGTAATAAGCAGTTCTCCAAAGGTCGCTTGTGCATCTCCAAGGTAATAATCCGAGGCCAAGAGAATAGATGTGCCAATTAAAGAAAAAACTAATGCAACCTGTTGTGGAGATCAAAAGGCCAAAGTACACAAATGAAAGACAATTCAACATTCATTACCAGGTGTGTACACTGCAGCCCCCACAAACTCATGGCTTTTCCACCTGTGCTCAGCAGTATGCCGAGGCCAACTCTACGGAGCTTTGCAAGTCTCATGGCTCAGGACTGCATTGGGGCTGGGCTTCTCTTCTCTGTTCAGAGCTGGGCACGATCTGAACAGTGAAAGGACATAGTCTGTCCCTACCACCGAAGGGAAGAGTGTGGCTCCACTACATCCTGGTCTGTGGGGACACCATTACACCTTGGCATAAGGTGATGAATTCCTGTGCTGCTCTTCAAAAGACCTGCACCATCTTTCACCTGCCTGTGTATAAACCAAAACAACTGGTGCAAGATGAGAGCTGGGGGGATTAGACCCGCAACAGACTGTGAGGGAGGAGTGTCAACAGCGAGAAGAGATTTGGGCAGAGACTGATGAACAGGTTTCACTTGGATGAAGTTCAATGCACAGCAGGATCTGTTCTGGGAGGACTGCTCGCCCATTCCGATTTTTGACCCGGTCCAGAAAGCTGAGCAAATTATCCCCTGGACAAGAGAGTCAAACTCTCTTGCAGCAGGAGGAGTTCTGCTTCCTCTCCCCAGGATTAATTACAAGTGAGAGCAGAAACCCTGCTGTGTGCTTCATCCTTCCACTAATGAAGAATCCTGTCAAATAGAAAATAACCATTGCAGAGACCTTACAGCCCTCGTATAGAATTTGCATCTATAGAAATGTCTTGTGGTCTAAGGCTTCCTAGAAATAGTATAATTACTATTATATTCTACAGCTTCCACAAAAATTTGCTCTGAATCTATAAATCCCTGACCACGGCTTGCATCATGCAGAGTGATTTACAGCAAAGCAAACTGAAGGCTAAATGCTCTTATGCCATTTCAGTATCACTTTGCTCAGCTGTAAATGGTAGCCTGCAGCGCAAGACAGGGCCTTACTGCCCTCGCGGTCATTCACAAAACCACAATCCCTTTGGAAAAAGCAAAGCGATCCTGCCCTGTTCCCCATCCAGAGGCCGTTCGGCACACACAAAGTACGCGTTTACCTTACCGGGTCAGGTCGCGGTCCTTCTAGTTTTCCATCTATATCAGACAGCAGCCAACATCAGCTGCTACGGAAGAAACACGCAGTGGACGGTTGTGGAGTAACCTGTCCACGGGAGAATATGCTTTCTAATCCCATGAGGTAGGAGCTGGTTTATGCCCTGAAGCGTGAAAATCCATTTCAAATTCAGTTGTGTCTAAATCAAGAATGCCTCATGCCTGCACTGACTTCATTAGCTCATCTGAGACAGCTACAGGGAAATTCAAGCCTGCAACTGAGTGGAGAGGGCCTTAGGACCCAAAACCCAGTCAGCAAGAACATCAATAGAGCTGAGCTGTCATATATGAGAGGTGGGAGAGAACACAAGAGTAGCTCTGGCAGTTCTCTGTAATCCCATGTGTGATGCTGTGTTATCCAAATATAAGGAAATGCTTTGAAAGCCAGACCTCAAACAGAACAAAGGGACATTGGGTCTCAAATATAAAAGGTTTATTTTTTCCCCCCTCTTATTTAAGACCTAGTATCAGTAGAGATGTTTTCATAAAATTGTTTTTAAGAAGGATAAAGAGGTGTTCTGATGAGAGAGGAACCTCTCACCTCTCTAAGCTGAAATAGAGTATGAAATACTGGGAATGTGAAAAAAGTATGCAAACCCAGGAATCTTGGCCTTTACTCCAAACTGGGTTAAACGTGATCAGGGAAAGCAAAGACTGCAACACTACGCTCACTGTAACTCACACTAACTCATGGCATGGTCCCCTCTGTGCCTCTGCTTTAAGTATCTGGTGTCGTGCAATGCAATTATGATAGCTCTGCTTTCAGAGTCAGTTTGTAGAGTTTCTTAGTTCTTTTTCCCCAGCATTTGTTGAATAGCTGACCTGTTCGCAGGGTATCGAATCCATCTCTGGCCTTCAGATTGCTGAACCGTTATATATACAACAATTTACTTTACAGGTGGGTGTGAAAAAACGTGCTTTAGTTAAGATGATCCCATTCTCACTCTCCACCAAATCTCACCATCGAGGCAGGACAAGAGCCACCGACTCCAGTTCCTTCCTACTGCAGGGGAGACTGGGTGCCCCCAGCTGCAGTCTTATTTGCTATCCCCCCCCCCAATTTCCCAGATGAGAGGAGATTCAAGTAGCTAGTTACTGCTCCTTGTAGCTGCTGGATCAGGTAGAGGCTGTTCTTTTTCTTTAATCCTTTGTGGCCCATGGGAGTCGCAGGCTCTGTGTAAAAATGAGATGCCATTGAAGCATTTCTGTTTGCCAGACTATTGTTTGTCCTTTTAAAGCCTGCAGACCCACGCCATTCTTCATGAGCAAATGCTGGCTGCCTGAAGGACAAACCAAAATGACTATTTAAGGCACTAAAAAAGGAAATTATTTAAAACAGAGCTGATTGAAAGGAAGAAACTATTCTTCCAATGAGAAGTGAATTGCTTTCAGCTGGCTTTAGCACTGAGCTTTGCCTGCAATGAGAACCAAATACCAGTTGCCTGATACTGCAAGTATTTTGGAGGCACTTCATCAGCCATGATTTCAGTTTTTCCCTGCGTGTAGCTGCAAAATGGCACTACTGCTTCTGCTCATCCTGGCTTTGTGATTTTTCCTTTGGCTGTGCTGTTCTGAAGCTAAGAAGGCTGTTCTTGGGGCAGCTTTTAAAGCCCAAACTCTTTCTTACTACATCCACTCAGAAGCCCTCGCACAGCCTTGGTTGCTTAAATAGCAAGAGGTTCAAGAAAAATTCAAGCAGCACCATGCATCTTTCTCAGAACATGACAATTTGTGTTCTTCAAAAGACTCCAACGATTGTTGGTGACATGCTGAGTTTTCAGCACACTCAGAAAAGAGGAGAAAACAGGGAGACGGAGGTGCAAGTGCTAAAGTTTTGCCAGGCGAAGACCTGTTTTTTCAATGCAACACTCGCTCCCAGAACACGCAGAAAAACACTGCTAGGAGCATCTGCTTTTCTAGTTAGCACTTTTGTTTGCTCTGTCAAAGCCCCCTTTTTCAAAGAGGTTGGGGGGGGGGGGGGGGGGGGGGAAAAAAAAAAAA
>NW_008796111.1:2404816-2406241 GCF_000699145.1 Aptenodytes forsteri | reverse complement strand
GGGGGGGGGGTCAGGAAATCAAGACAAAAAAGGGAATCCAGTTATTTGACGTAGGGTCCTAGAAGGCGTATCTCAAAACACAAGGAATATTTCCGAGAAAGGCAACGCATGCCTGTGTTAGATTAACCTGTCTGACTTTTATGACAATTCATAGGCAGATCACTGGATTACACAAATATATATCAGTCTTATTTCGCTCTAAATCTGAACATCAGCAATTGTCCCAAACAACGCTAGAGCCAAACCTCTGCAGAGCTGATCCAGATGTTTTAGCAACAAACCCCACTCTTTTGAAAATGCCATTTCATTCACTCTAGTGCGTCCAGTCATGAAAACCGCAGCCTACTTTGGGGACAAACTCAGCCAAGTATTTGAGGCTGGAGTTAGCCACAAGACCTGCACTGACAAAGAAGGGGAAACCTCCCCAAGATGGAAAACAAGGATAGGCAAATCCATACTTCCCCCAAATTTCTTGAAGGGGTTTTAAGGTACTTTAAAGTAATTGATTTTGCAATGCCTAATATTCAGTCCAGATTTAAGCTAACACATAATTTGTTTCCTATCTTGAAACCCTCGTAATGACCACAGATGTGGCAGGAATGTAGGTTCACGGACATGTTTGGGTTCATGGTTCCAACCTTCAATCACAACCATCTGATTCCTCCGCTCCATGTGTTGCAAGACAGCTGTTGTTTCACAGTTCAAAAATATCTCGCTTCACCCCGCCAAAGGGAACTATCAGCTGCTTCTGAATGCGATGAAGCTGCTTCTGAATGCGATGAAGCTGATGAGAATAAGTGATTTTGGTAGAACTGCAACCCCTGCTGTAAGCAAGCAGGCTCTCGCTGTCCCTGACAAGCATGGCTTTGATCTGCGATGAGATGATGACAGCCTGGCCAGTGTGTGAATCTTGCACACGCGCAGAGACAGAAATGGTAACTTGCGATTAACAGGGGCTGCAGGATTCACTTCCAGTGCCCCCAAGCAAAGGCCATTGTTTGGAACATCTCCAGAGTTGCAGCATTCCCTTTTTCTAGGAGAATTTATGAAATAATGCTACGCTTCAGCAGGCGGGTTTTCTCATGACTGGATTTGTCCCTTCTGTCTCATGAGATCCCACAAAGTCCCTCTTGAGTTCAGCCTCTTCTTTAATTATTAACACAGTTCCTAAATATTTCAGTGGGCGCTGACTACCTCTGCTCAGGAAAACCCCGCCACCCGCAGCCCCAAAAGATCCAGCCGCCGAAGGCCCTTGGCTCCCCATGCCCTGCTGGGGGGGTCCTTTGGGAACGGCTGCCAGGCACGGGGTGTAACTTCCCACGGGCCTTTCACTCGGCGTGGGGCATAACGCACGGGGCGCAGCTCCCCACGGCAATAACACGGGCACAGGGTGTAACGTGGCCCGGAGCGTCGCTGGCCGAGGGG
>NW_008796111.1:2397499-2404675 GCF_000699145.1 Aptenodytes forsteri | reverse complement strand
CTCCCCAGTCCCGGGTTGCGAGGTCGGCGTGCCGCCCCCCGCTGCCCGGGGAGCTCCGAGAGCTGCATCCCGCGGGCGGGGGTCTGGCAGCAGCCAGCCCCGTCCCCTGCATCTCTCCCCGGGAGCAAAAGGCCTGTGTTGGGGGACACACACACACAGAGCTCAGCTTACCTGCTGTGTGGTGTTCCCACACGTACTGCTGTGCTCAGAGAGGAGGCCAAGGCATCGAGTAGATGCTCCGCCGCGTGAGAGCGGGTTTTTGCCTGGTGCAGTGGACTGAAACCCTTCACCCGCTGCAGGGCCAAGACACGGGGGGGACACGGGGGGAGAGGAGGTGATGGGAAACGGGGGCAAGAAAGCTGGAGGGGATGGGAAAAGAGGGGGAGAGCCCTGGGAGGGAAATGAGGAAAGAGAAGGGGATGAAAGAGCAACAGGGAGAGAAGAGAAGGGGCCACAGGATGAAATAAATCCATGTTGCAGAGAAGTTCCCTTTTCTATTCCCGTGGCCCCACAACAGGGCACGGCAGGATGGAAACAGCCACATGAATGATGGGGAGACCAAGTGCCCTGTCTCGGGACGTGAAGCAGAGCCAAGGTGCTGGGGCAGCCCAGGGTACAGGTGGGGAAGTCAGTGCTGTCCCCTTCCCTGGCTCCAGTCCCTGTCCCCAGCTCTGATCCCCACCAAGGGCAGGGACAAATCTCTACGCTGGGCTCAGCAGGAAAGCAAGAAAAAAGGGCCACGGATGGGGGAGAGGGAGGAGGCTGGGAGGGGAATAAACCATGGATGGAGCTGGCAGGGCTCTGGGAGCTTCCCCAGGGTCAGCAAAGAGCCCCAGCTCTGCCCGTGAGCTGCAGGGCTGGAGAGGACACAGCCTTCTTGGGCGTAGATGGGGAGGTCAGAGGAGTTTGGGGCACTACTCCTAGTGCTGGGAGATTTACAATGGTGAGAGCGAAGCCTCAAACCTTCCCGGGATGGCTGCAGCATGTGGGGGACTGTGAGCAGAGAAGGAAGAGAGAAGGGGAAAGAATCAGTGCTCCAGCTGTAGCCAGGCCTGCCCCAGGCCTGGAGGGCAGCTCCCGCTTTGCTATTTAAAACCTGCCCAGGGAGTGCTAATGAACCTGGCTAATGAGCACCAGCCCTGGTAAACACAGCCTGGCTCATCCTCACACCAAATCACCTTGCAGCTTTGCTGAACCCCCTGGGGCCGGGGTTGTTTGTATAATGTGGCGGGGATGTGGGTGTGCTACAGCCCACCCCGGGGCAGGAGGAGACCTGGGCAGCTCTGGTGTCTGTGCCCCAGGGCTGGCAGTGACCCCCAGTGTTCAGGGACCCCTTGGTGCACAGGGACCCCCAGAAGGCTGCCTGCACCTTGTGTGCTCCCCCTGGAATAGCCCAAACCCGGATTACATCATCGCCGCAGTTTTGCTGGATGTGCTATTCTTACCCACCAAGTTCCCACACGTACCTGGAGGGTCTGCAAGGGACCTGTGGCTCCTCTGCTTCACCCTCACGATCCTGGGAAGAGGAACGTGGGCAAAGGCTGTGACCAAAGAAGAGGTTCAGCAGCGACAGACAGAAACCCGGTGGCTGGCAGACCCCATCCTGTCCAAACGGAGATGAGGGCCAAGCGCCACCAGGGTCTGCAGCAGCCTGGGGACACCCGCTGTGCCCCAGCCCAGGGAAGGGGCAGGTGACAGTACTCATGCTATGGTCCAGGAAGCCCAACTCACCTGCCCTGCAGCTTGGACCAGGGATGCTTTTAGGTACAAGAAAACAGAGGACCTGGGACAAGGGTGCGTTGAGGCTAATTTCAGCAGTGCCAGGAGCCTCTCCTGTGCTGGTGGGAGGTGCAGGGGCCTCGGGGTCTCTCCAGGCCCCTCCACAAGTCTCACACCACTTCTGCCCAGCCCCGTGGGTGGTGATGGGGTGTGGGGGCCGGCAGGAAGGAGCCCCTGACCTTGCCTGGGGTGTGTGTCTCGCCTCGCCACGGAGGAGAGACAGGCGATGCCAGGGCTGGCAGGCCCTGTGGTGGGAGCACAGCCAGGGGGTTATTAATAACCTGCTGAGTCAGGGGGGGCTCTTGGGTTTCAGGATCACAAGACACAGACGCCGAGCGGCTCAGATGGATCCCCCCCATTCCTACTTTTTACATTGACAGGGACAACTGCTGAGCTGGGTGGGGGCTGCAGCCGGAGCCGGGCGCCTTCGGGCCTCACAGGGCAGCCCGGCCCCATCCTGACGGTCACTGCACCCAGCAGGGACACAGGGCAAAGACTGGAGCTGCAATGTGCCCAAAATACAAGAGCTGTCCTAAAGGAATTAAGCCATGCTGCAAGGAGGGCTGCGGCAGAGACACACAGCGCTGATCAGCTATGCCAGAACCTAGCGGCTATACCAGCCCTGTTACCCATCAGCATAATCAAATCACACCATGGGGAGAAAAATGAGTACTATGGGCTTTGCTGTCAGTCCTGTTTCCCTGCAGGGTCCTCTCTGCAACCCTCAAAAAGGCTGTGAGTGGGGCTGGTGTCCTGCTGCTCCCAAAGGGATGGAGCCAAGGACCTTGTAAGATGCAAAGAGAATTTGGAAGATCTTGCAGACACGCACGTAACAGTGTCTAATTTCAAGAGTTTTGCAAGGGATGAAAAGCCTCAGGGAATGGGTCAGCTCTAGCTAGCGCCGGACTGGATCAGACCTCCCAGAAAACGCGCTGTCCCATCCTGGCTGCCACAGGGTCACCTGTGTTTCCATTGAAGCACTCAGCACCATCACACAGATAAGCTGAGGTCTGCTCTGGGATGGCGATTCCTTATGCATCACTATGGAAAAGTAGTCGGTGATGTGGAACAGATTAACTTTCAGATGCAGCAGCCCGTGGTAGCAGTGTGCATTGCCAACGTACAGTTTCTCTAGCAACTAGAGTGCAAGAGCAGCTGGAGCAGCAAGAGCTATCCCCAAGTCTGAGCCTGGCCCTCAGTGGTGGTGTCAGGACAGGGGAGGTCCAGGGTCCCCTCGCACGCACGCGAGCACCCATCGCTCGCTGGTCTGTGCGCTGGGATCCGGACACTCACACCTAGAGCTCTTCAGGGCCACACAATCCACTGGCATGGGTTTGCTCCCCTGTGGTTTTGCCTGGCCCCGTTCCCCATCCTACCCCCCGGGTGTGCTGGGACACAGTTGCCTATTGGGAGGGAGAGCACCCCTGCTTTTGCTGGCGGCATGCTCCAGGCTGGCACCCGGCACCGCCGTCTGTTTTTCCACACAGGACAGGACCAAAATAATTCTGTCTCGCCCCTCCTCAGCAGCTGTTATGGACATCACCCCGGCCACGCCGGTTTTCCCTGGCCCCTCTGCTGTCACAGCGCTCAAACTCTGGCATTTGCAATTGCTGTTGCTGTAGCTGCCGCTTGCAGTGGCTGAAATAAGTGAAGTGCTGAAGCTCTGGTCGTCTTCTGTTTCCCCAGAGAGGTTTCATTTCGTTGTATCAGGCTGTCTGAGCAGCCGAGCCCCGTTCATTTCAATTAGCCCAATAGCTCTCAAATCCTATTTACCTTTATGGATGTGTTAGCATCCTACTGCTTCCTGCACCGAGTCCAGATTAAAGGGTGAGCAAGGAATACGTGCCATGCGGTATCACACGCTGACTGTTAACCCTCGCTGCACCCCTTGCAAGGCCGACCCACAGCACTATATTTCCTGCAATGAGTAAACTGAGACACAGATAAAGCCATATCGAAGGGACACGGTGAACTGCACGGAGCCGGGAGCAGCCTGCAGCATTAACCCACAGATTAGCGAGAATCCCAGTCTATGCCTTTTGGTTTTAAACAAACACTTTACGTTTCAGGCGATGCATCTTTTAGCAGATAAAAGATGGAAAAGCCCGGAAAGGCTGTAGTCCCGCGAGTCTCCTTTTTGAGTAGGTGCTCCCTCCCAGTGGGACCTGTCCTTAAGTCCATGTACCTCACTTGGATTTTAGCAATCATTTACCATCGCAACACATTCCAGCACTTAAATAAGCTCCTTGAGAGGGAGAGATAAGGTATCAGCTTTCCGGTTCATCTTGCCAGTCTGTCTGCAGCAGATAAGCATGTTGGGCAGCAGGAAAAAGGTTATCTAGAAAGGAAGCTGAGCAACGGTTGCTGTTATTGCAGGAGGCTTTGAAAAAAAGTAACCCCACCAGGAATCCCACAACCCATACAAGCCCTTCCCAGCGGGACATGATTGATGGTTGGAGTCCAGCTGTGCCTTCCTCCCGGGGTGGGAGGCATGTTCCTGTACAGTGGAGGGGAGAGCTGTTGAGACGGTCGTGCTCTCCCAGGGAAGGGCATGATCAGAGGCAGGTGCCCAGAAACCTGTTGCTCTCCCTCTCTCGTTCATCTCTGCTGCTCTGCCCCTGCTCTGAAGAGCTGCAAAAGGAGGGGTTTGGTTTAGTGTCCCTGCTGCCCCTTCAGCACATTTTGAATGTGTCTGGGCTGAGGACTCTGCAAGAGGGAACTTTTCTACCCAAAACTGGGGCACTGCTGTTCTGGGTTGTGCATGGGGTCCCTGGAAACCGGCACCGATCTCCCACCGATCACCAAGTAGCAGGAGTGGGAAGGAGTTTCTGACAATCCCCAGCCTTTCTTAACCCAAGTATCACCTTGCTTTTTGGGATGGGAGAGGGGAAACAAGCCACGTTGGGGGAGTTTCATTTACAACCTAGTGAAAAACGTGCCTTTCCTTTGGATGACTGCTTGTTACTTTATCTTCCGGCCTGTGGTTTGTTTGCTTGTTTGCAGGTGCAGAAATTATGTATGAGAAATTATGTATGTCATCAAAAAAAAAAAAAAAAAAAAAAAAAAAAAAAAAAAAAAAAAGCAGCCATTTCCAGTCAAATTCACAGACCCCCTTTCTGCCTTCTTGTGATCACCCAGGGACAAAAGACCCTACATCGCAGCAACGCTGGCTCAGGAAATGTCCTGAATCGGGGACTGCAGAACAATAACTGAAGCAAATCCTGCCAGGAAGCACTGAATCCGCTCAGCCACCTTCTCTCCCCTCTGGACCCGCCAGCTCCCTCCTGCCTCCCTTCCCAAGGCATCCTCACCACACCCCTCCACATGCTCCTCTATTTTGCTGATTCCCATTAATCTGTGGTTTATATAACCCCTGGCTTGCGCTGGACACAAAAGCTATGCATTACCATGCTATTAATACACAACTTTAGGTTTAGGATTTAAAGCAAATAATAACCCCCTCGCAGCCAGGGGAAGCAAACCATGGCAAACCAGCGCTGGCAGCTCCAAGGTGCAAATCCCAGTGGCGAGAGGGCATCAGCGCTGGGTGCATCGCAGCTCCTCACAGTGGACCTGCACCCAGATGTCAGAGGCTGATTCCTTAAGCACTGACGCGTCAAGTGTATTTAACTATTGCACAGCTCCTTGGCTGGAAGCAAACATCGCCGAACGCCCAGAGCACTTCAGTCTCTGGGCAAGTGTTTCGCGAACATCCATCACTGTAGCTCTCAGCTTCTCTTCCCATTGCTCTTATTTTAATTAATCTCTGCAGGTCTGACTTTCCAGTGCCAATGGTCTTGCACAAGGCTGCCGGTCCTGGGAGAAGTGAGAAAGTCAAAGAGGGTCCCACGGGCGAGGGTGTATCAGAGGGATGGGGACTCTGCAACGACAGGGCAGTTCCTGGGGAGAGGAAGCCAGCTCCACCTGTTAGAAATTTGTTAGAAATACTTAAACTGGGAGAGATCCCCGTGCAATGCCCAGGTCCCCAGACCCATCCCTATCCTCCGGCGAGGCTCAGAGTAACCACACTGTAAAGGGAAGAGCATTGGCATTTCTACTGGCCCGGAGCCCGCGGCGACGGGGCCAGCAGCATTTGCCGTAGGGCTTCCTGGCTGCGGAGACGTGACCCCGCTCACCGAGCGCCCTGGAGTCGCCTGGGCGCTTGAGCCAATTTGTTCCAACACCGCAATTAGCAGTTCATCGTGGCCAAGCCATGAATAACGCAAAGCCATGAATAAAGTGGCTGTAGTGCCGCCCAGCCGGAGAGGCCTCCCCTGCTAAGAACCAGGGATTTTCTGGGGGAAACCCTGCTTTGGGGGGGCTGGGGAAACCACTGGGGCCCCCCCCAGGCCATTCAGCATCTCCCCACTGCAGCGGGGCTCAGGCACTGCTCCGCCTCGCTCGGGCTGCGAGAGGTTAATGGTTTTCAAGTGACTCCTGTGATTAACTTTTCCTAAATCTCCGATTCTTCCCTGCCTTCTATTTTTATAAAAAGAAAAGGGGGGGAGGCAGTATTTACAAGGGATTTCACTCAAATAATTAAATAAATGTGATCAGCCAAGGGACCCTTAATCCGCTTTGACTCACGTCCTGGGGAACAAACGCGGAGATCTTTGCTGCCAGCGAGGTAGGGAACAAAGCAACCCCGTCCCTGCCTGCCTGGGGGCAGAGCCCACAGCACCACCTTAAATCAGACACTGTGTTCAGACATAGGCACATCACCCAGGGACTCTTGAGTCGGCACCGGAGAAAAACACCTCTTCAGTCATCTGCTCCCACTGTGCAGCCAATGTGTCCATGCCCAGGCCTGCAGCCCACCATGCCAAGGCAAGAACCGGCCACGTCTTTATTTCGGATGGCCAAACGCACGTAAACGGCATCGGCTGTGTTCACGCATCTTCCAGCTGCAGCGTCACCTGCTCTGACAGCACCCTCCGCAGTACACGCATGTGAAAGGGAGGAACCTTCCCATTTCTTCAGGTTTTGTCCAATATATTAAACTTTTAACCTGAAAATGACATGGTTAATTATCATTTTTATACAAAAACTTAACTGAAAATCATGCAGATGGTTCTCCCTAACTCAGAGAGAGTTTCTCCCTAAGGAGAAACCTTTGAGCCCCAGAAAGGAGTTTGTGGCTGCTGGGGCTGTCCTGCATGACTTGGTGCTGCAGGGAGCGGTGCTGGGGCTGTGCCTGCTGCACCGAGCTGCTGGGAGCCAGTTAAGCCCATGGGTCCCTGCACCCCCATCAGTAACACCCCTGAGTGAATAAAAGGGGGGTGTTTGCCCAAGAAAACCCAGCACGGGGTGAACTAGAGCCACACCTGTGCTACCGCAGGGAGACCTTGCGTAACAGCCTTCCTAATTCTCCCCCCCCCCCTCGAGTCCTCCAATCCG
>NW_008796111.1:2384235-2397423 GCF_000699145.1 Aptenodytes forsteri | reverse complement strand
TCTCCCCCCCCCCCCTCGAGTCCTCAAATCCGCCAACCTGCTCTCTGGGTGCCAGCCAGTGCCCGCGCTTCCATCCCCATCGGCTGCCTCATCCCGGGGCAGGGGGACATGGGGCCCGAGTCTCCCCTTTCCTGGGGGACAGCAGAGAGGACCCCCCTGGCAGCCCCATGGCAGGGAGGGCAGCGCAGCCCTGATGTGGGAAGGGGTTTGTCCCACCTTCATTTCAGCACAGCCCCAGCCACAATTGTACGAAACAGCTTGCTGGAACAAAATACCAGCTTAGGTTGGGGAGGGGGGAACTAAACACCCCAGCTGTGATTCCCACATATGCCCAAAGATATAATCCAGATTTGCTACTTACCCTGGCACCCCCTTTTTTTTTTTTTTAAATAAATTAAAATCTCTTTTTGCTGCTGAGCATAATCAGCATTAGGGTGAGGGGAGGAGGGGCCTTTCGCTGTACGCAGCAGAATCACAAATGAAATCACTGCCACCGCAGCCTGGGACTCTCCCGGCTGCACAGACACATGCAGTGCTGATGGCAGCAGCAGCCCCCGAACCCACACGCTGCATTTGCCTCCTCTGGGGCATTTTCTTAATTCATCTGTTAGATGAACTGAAAGGCAGAAAATGCCACGGTCAGGGCTTGTTCGTTCCGTCTGGGATGGAGAGGTCCTGGCTTGGGAAGGACCACTCCTCCCCGAGCCTCATGCTGAGCCCTGCGTGGCTGAATTTGGGGATCTGAAGGTTCAGCGAAAACACTCACGTTCCTGGGTAATCCTGAAGGAGCTCAAACCATTTGGCCTTTTGCCTCCCCGCAGCCACGTGGCCATGGTGGGCATCTGCACAGAGCAGCCCCAGTGTCCTGCTCCGGCTCACCCAGGACAGCCGGGGCCAAACCTCTTTGTGCGCATCAGCACGAGCTCCAGGGGAGTGGAGAATGAGGCACAAAAATTACTGGCCTCAGCCGCTGGCTTACAAGTAACACGACCCTGCAAGACCCACTGGTGTTTCTTACAGCCACTGCTAAACGTGAGGCCAGTGGAGAGCACAACCAGGCGATGCCTCTAGCACATTACACAGGACCACACGGCCCAACAGCGCTGCCGGGGCTGAGACCCAGCCTCATCCCTCTAATACCCTCTGAAGGGGGAGAAAACCCTCCTCAGGCTGCAGGGCTTTAGGGACAGGCATGCTGCATCCATGCTCCTCCTCGCAAGCAGGAACTGAGGGCTGGAAGGCAGATGGCATCCACACAGATCGAAAGCCCAAAGCCCAGGGAGATTGTCCTTTCCCTCGTGCTGCTGTGCCCTCCTTGCCTCTGAGCCAAAACACTCAGGATCCGGCCCTGGATGTCTGTGAGTGCAGCACAGGGAGCTGAATCTCTCCCCACGCTGCCTCCCGGCTCCCCGGCACAGCCCGCAGCAGGATGGACAGGGCGGTGTTACTCAGACTGAAAGCTGAGGACAGTCCCCGCAGATTGTACCTTGTTGGTGGAAGAGCCGGGTCGTCCTGTCACCAGTCCCCATGTGCCCCCACCCACGCGGCTGCGTCCCTGGGGCGGCCGGGCTGGGGGTCTCCTGCCTCCCCCCGGGAGGTAATGGCTAACCCAGCCACAGCCTGTCCTGCTTGTTGGGTGACAGGGATGGGTAGGGACACAGGACACAGGCCGGGCAGCCCCACGGTGGGTACCGCCATCCCTCACTGTTGCTATAGAGACAGAAGCTGTTTTTTGTGGCAGCGACGCTGGTTGTTTCTGAGCGGTACCTTCGGCATGGCAGGCAGCCAGGAGAGAGGGACGAGGGATGCCACGCGATGCCATGCCACTTGCCTTGCTGGGGGGGCCGGGCACGGCCGAAGCAAAGCTCTGCTGGGCCTTTCCTGGTGCCTCTGTGCCCAAATCTGCACTCACCTTGTGGGGGGTCTCCCCAAACCCTCCCTGCAGCGAGCACGCGAGCACTGGGGCTCCCTCGTTCTGGGCACTGAAGCACTGGGGGAGCGAAGGGGTGCGGGGTCCGGACGTGCTGAGGAGGAAGGCTCCCAGGAGAAACCCTGTCTGGGAGCGAGTCCTGTCCTGTGAACCCCGACTTACCCCAGTGAGTCACCCCAACTCACCTCTCCCTGCCCTCCTGCCTCGCTTTGCAACCGCGTGCTGGGATGAGATCGGCTCAGCTGATGTTACCCACCACAGCAGCTTCTCCAGGCCACGCTCTCCTGATTACACCAGCAAAGACCAAGAGTAACTCCTCCAAAGCCATCCTGGATATACGAGGAGAAGACAACACAAGTGCAAGGAGGCCTGGACCCAGACATGGCTGTAGATGCATCCACTCTATTTGCAAATGTTCAATAAAACCTAGAGCTGCAAAGCGTGAGCTTCCCACAAAGCAATCAGGGCAAAGTCTTCCCCTGCTCCCTGCCTCTTCAGGTGCCCACCATCTCCAGCTGTGCATAGGTGCACACACACACCATCAGAGCTGTAGTAACGTGCCTCCATCCTTCCTAGGGGCGAGGATAAACTCTGCCGAGTGTAATAGCGCCTGGAAGAAAGCGAAAGCACCATAGCTCACTTCTTCACATAAATCTTTGCAGGAGAAGGAGGCTGGCAAAGAAAAACCCTGGCAGAGGCCAGGTGCAGTAGCTCATCTCTGCTCCCACCCAGAGCAGCGCTCCCCGTTTAACCAAGCAGCAGCAGGGGAGCGGGGCAGCACCGACCACCCCCCCGCTGCTCCGCCTGCTGCTGCACCAACCCGCCAGCCTCCAGGGATAACCGGCAAGACCCAGAGCTCTCCCCTTTCCTGAACACGCTCTGTGACAGCCCTTCCCAAGGGACACTCGGGCAGCTCACCCCCGGGGAGCTCTGCAGTTGGCTCGTCTTTAAAGGACATGGTAGCCCTCCTTACCACACTTCTGCTCCAGCCTTGGAGCCGGCAGCGCGGGAAGTCAGCACCTCCCAGGGCTCTGCACTGACATCCCAGCTGGAAACACGTGCCAGGGATAGATTTTCTGTTTAGCATCTTTTCATATTAATTATCAAAGAGCAACAAATGTTAGCAGCTTGCAACAGTCATTATCTGAATGTCTTCTCCTTCTCACCAGCAGCCCCTGTAGGAAGAGGCTCCCCAACATGCAGGGATAGATGAGAGTACAAGACCTGGCTGGTTGCTCCCTGGCCTTGCAAGCCAGGTGCATTTTGCTCACTTGGGATAGACAGGAGGACAGGAATGATGGGATCCCTTCATTCTGCAGGATGCATCCAACCAGGGAGGGTGCTGAGTCTGGTAGTGTCCATCACCCGCCAAACATCAAACTCTCTTCTAAAGACAGAGAAACCACAGAGAACTGGAACGTTCTGTGCAAAATATGGGATTTTCTTAGACAGCTGTGAGGGGTGATCCGTTTCAGGGACACCACATTGAGCATGGCCATCACCCGGGTAAAGATCAGCCAGGTTTCAAGGTGGCCGCTTGTCAATAATGGGAAGCAACGGCACCACGTCTGGGCATCAAACTCTATATTCAGTAATCTCAGACCGGTTCACAAACATCAATTAGCTCAGCTTTGCAATCAAGGAAGGTCAGGAGCACTCTCCTCATTTCATACGAGGTGAGACAGAAACGTTCAGTATTTCCCTCTGTAAGGTTACAGCCAAGGGAGCAGAGGCAGGGGTACGGGCAGTCCTGCCTCCCTGCCCTCTAGCTCTCCAACACTGCTGGGTGTACCAGAAAGCAGTCAATGCTGTAAGAGACTTACCTTGGAAATTCCCATCTACAGCACCATTTGGCATAATTATAAAATCATGGCCGTGAAGAGATAGAAAAAGACTCTTTGCTGTGTATCTAGACCTGCTTTGCAAAATCACCATGATCCAGCACATTGCCTATTCAATTACTCCCTACTAGGATGAAAATGGGCAACTTGTATTTGTCCTTTACCAGACCAAAACCACCACACACCCCCTCACAGAGCAGATTTTCGAACAGCAGATGAAAGGCCGGCTTCAGCATGCCACCTTCAGCGGCCTGAGTACCCATCTAGGTCCACCCCATCCAAAGCAAACCATTTAAGTGACCGTTTGCATCCCCTCGGTCAGCAAGATTGCAGGACCTGCCCCAAGCTGAACACGTATCTCAAAGCTACACTGAACTGGCTTTTGTCCCTTCCCTCATGATAAGAACCAAACAGGGCAGGATTTTTATGATTATTTATTATCTGTGAAGTGCCGGCAGTGTCCTGACTCTGTACAAGACACAACTGCTGGGCTTACAAAAAGAAAAAGCACTGTGGCCAAAATCATTTAGCCTCAAAAAAGTTAACGAACGTGTTCTCAGGAAGCTCTCAGGTGCTGCCCATCCTGAGGACATATCAAGGTGCCAGTGTGAACCACCCAAACTAGGCAGACATGTAGCTCATTTCTCTCACCCGTAAAGCTTAATTAGGTTGCTGTCCAAACACAGTTTGAGAATATGGCCAAAACACAAGTACGGCCTTTGATTGCTAAAACCCAATCCATTGCAAGAAACATTTTTTTTTTTTGAGGTGGGGAAGCAACATTAAAAAACGCCACTACTCATGGAAGTTACAACTGCTTCCAACAAACAACGTGTAGAAAATACTGGGAGGGAGACTCTTAAAGTATCTGCTAGTTTCCAGTGGAAAGGCATCGAGTCCCCCATGTTCACCAGATGGATATCAACATCTGACACGTGTTGGAAGACATCCATATCAACTCCACCAGCCTGAACTGTAAGTAGCCAAAAACAAAGCCAGACAGGACATCTGTGATGTGGTGCCGTCCGATCATGACGCGGGAAAAGCCCACGCAGAGGGCCCAGAGGACCAGCAGGATCCGGAGAGGGATGGCCAAGACCAGGTGGTTGAGGAAGAACTTGGAGAGCATGGCTGCTCGGCTGGCGTGCCCGGCTGGAAACGCGTAGGTGTCCATGGTCAGGTAGTCCAACAAGCCAGGGTTGATGTCATATGGGCCCTTCCGCTTGGCCAGCTTCTGCAAACCAGCCACAATCATGATGTCCAGGAGCAGGGCTACAAAAGGAGAGACGAGGAGGGAAAGGTCAGAGGCAGAAGCAGAGTCAAGTGCAATTTTCAAGGCAGAACATTCAAGGATAGTCGCTGTCTTTAAATAAAGGTTTGGGTTCAGTTCCAGCCAGGTGTCCACAGTTCAGCTGCATGCAACCCCCCTCATCCTCAGATCACCACCCAAATGTTAATTAACCCTCCCAGTTCGCCCATGGAGAAGGCAAGTACCATTATCACCATCTCACAGAGGAGAAACCCAAACCACAGAGGCAAGCGACCTGCCTGGGGAGGAAAAGAGCAACTGGCAAAGCTAAAATTAAAACTCTTTTGGCCCTCAAACAACCGGCCTGGGTGTCCTCCACCCCATGCTTTAGAAGCCTCATGCAGCAAGGACGTATCCCTGCCTGGGATGGCTCTGTGTGGGGCGACGAGGCTGCAGTGAGCAGTCGGTGGGAGGAAAGATGCCCCACAGCACTTTCTGGTGTCATCCCTCGTCCTCTCCCAAGCCCACCACCTCCCTCCTGCCCAGACCCAGCCAGTGGGACCACACTGCACTGGCAGATTTCACTAAGAAAAGAGCATTAAGAGACAGTGAGCCAAGGGGAAAGCCATACAATTAAGAAAAAGGGCTTCTGTCACAGGTATCAACACCAAATGGCCTTTCTTCCCTAACTGCTTCAGGAGTGAAACCCATCAGCACTTGTCTTCATCATCCTCCTCTTCATCCCACCCCCTTTGCCCCAGCCAACAGGTACTGTCATTTCTATTTCCTAGCATCGATTTTATTTTTCTTTAATCCCCTCATCTGCTTTTCCCCAGCCCTCCTAATTAGTCAGAGTGCTGATTTCAGCTCCTCGCAGCAATGACAAGGAAATATATACCGTCATGAGCACAGCCTGCTTCCTCGGCAGGAATGCGAGGGGCTAGTTGCCTGGTTCCCAGGCCCTGATAAAGACGGTTCCTTGAGAGCTGACAAGGTTTCAGGAGGATGGATGGGAGCGTGGCAGTGGCGGGGACGGGAAATGAGACGGCACATCGGAGGCAGGCGGCTCCTCCTGCCTGCTTGGCACCTGGCAGGAGCTGGGAAGCGAGGAGTTGTCACGGCGGCTCTGCTCGCCCACCTCCCGCAGCGTGCCACCTCTGCACAGCCAGCCCTTGGCATCGCTTTGGGAGGGAGCTGATATTTATCCTGGCCAAACTCTCTCCTTATGGGAGGGCTGTTTTTCTTCCTCATCTGCAGGGCATCTTGCGTGGGGACAGCGGACAGCAGGACCTCCCTGGACCTCCTGTCCACCAGGTCCTGCCTGAGCCACTCCTGAGCTCTCAGAGCTGTGGAGGGGAGGTGAGACAGAGGAAAAGATCTGGGCACCAGCTGGAACGGCGACACAGGCAGCAGTGGGACTCCAGCTTAAACACACCGAGAAGCAGGAGGCTGACATGAAGGAAAGGTTCGTAGGTGGCATCTGAAACAAGGTGGTGAGGCTCCAGGCGGCAGAGGGTTATGTAATTAATATGTTTTTTGAAGCGAGAAAGACCAGAGGTATATGCAAGGAGGCTGGTCGCGACACTGGCCCTGTAGTGGTAGTGATGGGCTTAGGAGGATGAGGACAACGACAGCCAGGGACCCTGCACAGAGCCCGCCCGACGGGACCGGCAGATGGGGAGAGAGCAGGGGGAGGGCTGCAGCCCGCGGCGGGGGACCCTAATGCTGTTTGAGCAGAGCAGTTCTCTGCACTTTAAGATTTGTTGATATTATTTTAAGGGGCTGGCCGGGGGGGGAGAAAGGGAGAGGGGGATTTCAAACACAGGCTGCAGAGCCCTGGAGCAGCCACTCACCGCGGTTTCCTGTCAAGGCCGAATGCCGTCAGCACGGCTCGCAGCCGCCGAGGGCAACGAAGTGCTGGGGCTGGCCAGCCATTACGGGTCTCTGCTCACGCTGGGCTTCCTAAATCACCCCCAGCCCAGCTCCTCACCCCACCACGGTGACCCCCTGCGGCCCCAATTTAGCAAAGTGTTTCAGGAGCCGATTTTCAGAGCTCATCGTCGGCATTGCCCGTCAGTCCCGTCTCACCCTGGACAAGAGCTGGGCGAGAGCCGAAGCTCTGGGACGCAATCTCGGGAGCGCAGACTCGGGCATTCATTGCAGAGAGATGATGCACCAGCGCTGCCAAGAGAAGACTCTGGCCCAAGCTGCTCCTGCTGAAGTCAGCAGCTTATTGCGTTGCTGAGGAGCCGAGCCAAGACTCAGGAACCAGTCTGGGCACCCCGAAGGATCCCCAGCGTCTCCCATGGTGTTCAATACACCCACTACAGACAATGGCCCACCAAACCCGCCCGTAGATCAGTAGCACACAAACGTTGTGTGCTTTAGCGACGTGTGGTGTCCACCATTGCCCATCAGTATTTTGCACTTACAAGATTTTTTTCCGGTCAAAGGTGATGTCAGGGCAACTTGAGGGATGCAGGCCTGTGCGCATGGAGGTGTTCAGAGCATGGAGAACAAGCCAAAGAGCTGTTTTAATAATCCTTTCATTCAGAAGATGAATAAAATGGGCCTTCAGTACTGCTAGGTTTGATTTTCTTCAAATGATGCACAGAAAGCAGAAAGCCTCGTTTGCCCACATTTCAAGATCTGAAGGCATGACAGCATTAAAACTGGGGGTTAATTTGCCGTTAAAAGAAAAAAAACCAAAGATCCCTCCATCTGGTGCTTTTTCTGTCACTTCCCCCTGCACTTTCTGTTCCTTCCATGAAGCAACTTCTTTATGAAGCAGCCCCAGCAGCCTGCCCTGCCCTGGCCCCCGAGGCACGGGGTGTCCCACCGCCCTCGCTCAGCTCTGGGTCTCAGCAGAGCCCCTGCAAAGCCCCGGGGAGCCGCGCTGTGCCCCTGCCCTCTCCTGCTGCTGCTGCCGCTGCCGGCGGCCAGGCGCTGCCAGAGTGAATCAGCACGCAGCACTGCTGCCGACAGCGCTGCCAACGGCCCATCCTTCAGAAACAGATGCAGACGGTGCCGTTGCTCAGCAGCCTCGGCCCGGGCCCTATTCCCTTGCAATTCCTTGACCTACATACCCGCTTGGACTTCGGCTCGCTTGCTTTTTCCCCTCCTCTGTTTCACCTCAATCCAAACCAAATCCTCCCTCCTCAGCTGGGCACATCCGCACCGGCATTACGCAGCTAAGGGGTTAACTTTCTCATAGGCATCCTTGGTGGGTCCAGCTGCAGGTGAGTGTCTCTGCACTGGGAAAGGTGCCTGCTGGCTACCGAAGCGGTTGCATCCGAAGCCCCTTAGCCTTGCACCCACCAGCACAGCCCCAGACACCTGCAAACCGGCATCGTCACCTTCGGTCTGCCCTTCCCCTGTCCCTAACGCAGAGACGTGCAAATCCTTCAGGCCGAAATGACTGAAGGCTGGAGGAAATATAGCCCCGGGAGAGACCACAGAAGGGAGCCTGCAGCTGATTTACCAGCCTGCACTCGCACAACGCTGCTCTCTGGAGATGGACGGGGCTGTCAGAGGCGTAGCAGAGATGGCAGAGTGCCACCTGACCAAGGGGTGAGATGCAAGGAGCAAGAAATTTTAATTTTAAGCATTTTTTCATCATGTCCTTCCCCCAGATCCAGGTAGCATTGGATTTAAAATCCAGGTGGCATTGGATTTAAAAGAGCAAAGGAAGGATTAGCTCTTGCCCATGGCTCCTTTCACATTTTTCTGAAAAAGATCCAGAATTTCCCCTTTGACCTGGCTGTAAAGGGAAACAATCTTTCAGATTTCCACTGCAAAACCATCCGATCGCAAAAAGCTCTATTAACATCTAAAACTTCCTTAAAGCGCAAACCCAAAGAGCAAGTCTTGTCTGCCTGCGACAATTTTAGCATCAGAGATCACCTTGGTATTGTAAATAACCAACATCTGGCATCAGATGCACAGTAAATGAGCTGAAAGTGAGCCCCCCAGGCAGACATTTTATATCTATTAATAAAAAAAGGAAAACAATTATCTGCCTTGCTCCTACCACCAAATGTTAGGAGCCCATTAAGAGGGGAGAGGCGAGTGGAGAGGCGAGCCCTGCGCAGGCAGGGCACAAGGACGAACCTGAAGCATCACTGCAGCAGAACCAAGCCAAACCCCAAAGCTGGTATTTAAGGTAAGTCGAAACAGTTGGACATCCCCTGTCACCATAAGGTCCTTTCTGTCCCAGCGCCCGAGGTGCCATCTCTGCTGCCGTCCCTTATAGAGGGGGGGCTGAAAGAGGCTGAGGATGGGGAGAGCACCCTCGGGGGCATCGCCTGCCCCAGGTCAGAGCCAGGCAGCATCTCCAGGGACGGAGGCAGATTCCAGCTGAGATGTTTATATAAACACGTTATCAAAACCGCAGCTGAAAAACAACCTGGGTGCAGTGCTAGGGGCCGGGAGGAGGAAAAACGGAGAAAGCCAAAAAAGCCCTTGGCCTCGTCTGCTCCTGCAGCCATGATTCACATGACTTTACGCACATGGGACTGCTTGGATGAGACAGGGCAGCTCTCCAGAGCCCAGCCTGTGAGATCGGGATCAGAAACAAAGTCACAGGCTGGACTCAGCCTCCCAGCGCCACGGCTGAGCACACGGGGAGAGGAAAAGGGGGAGGTAAATGCCCAGGAACGAAGACCAAGCCCTTGCCGTGAGCTCAGGAGGCACCCAAGCTTGGGAGCAGATGTGCATCGGAAAACCCCCTCTGCCCAGCCCCAGTACCGTTTTAAAGCAGAGACAAGCTGGCAATAACTCATTGCCTGGGCTTCAGAGCCTGCAGCCTGCTCTGACCCGGCTCCCACCGTGCTGGAGGCCGCACCAACCCCGCTGAGATGGCATGTGCTCCCCGCCACAGCTGCCGGGGCCACGTGTAGGGCCAAGGCTGGCTTTGAAGGTCCTGTATTTCCCAGATTAGCCAACCTCCCTCAGGACTGAACCCTGGACAAATGTCACCATTCCCAGGAAACAGCTCCTTTTGCTCCACAGTTAGAATTAATATATTTTTTCCTTTTTTGTTTTTACTTACATGCCCCATCCTACCACTTCTGAACTTCCCAGATCTCCTGCAGGCATTAGGCTCCCTGACCTGGAAAATGAGCTGTTTGCAGCTTTGACTAGTTGACATTAAAGAAAGATGCAGGTTTCAAAAGCATCTTCACCCTGTCTCCGGTGGAGTCGGTGGCAGCTGGAAGAGCTCCACTCCTCTGGAAGTGAGCCCCTCTACTCCATTTTCTTCCCCAAATGTGGTACTATTAGGTGTAAGAGCTGACAAAAGGCACAGATGGCATGACACATTGAAGAACCAATGAATCAGACGCTGCGGCGTTTTGGGGGGAGGTTATTTTTTGGCTGAACAAGCAGCAGAGTGGGGTAAGTGGCCACGGGGAGGTGAAAAAATGGTGGAAAGCAGCATTGTGCAACTAATTAAAAAAAAACCCCAACAACCAAAAATAGACCCACTATATCCTAGATGATTAGAGACAGCCCCAAGTGCAAACACAGGCTGCCTGGAGTTCTCCCTTTGGAAATACTGTGCCCCTGGGAGATGGGCAATTTGTATCTCAGCATCAATTACTGAGCGGGGCTGCCTCGCTGGGGGTCTGCACGGCCTGGGGACGAGATGCGGGCGAGA
Source organism: Aptenodytes forsteri (assembly GCF_000699145.1). NCBI lineage: Eukaryota > Metazoa > Chordata > Aves > Sphenisciformes > Spheniscidae > Aptenodytes > Aptenodytes forsteri. The sequence goes on along the minus strand of NW_008796111.1, from coordinate 2,386,747 downwards.
GGGTGAGCGCAGAGAGAAGGGCTGATGCTGATGGGGAAAATGAGCCGAGCAGCCCGCCCGGGCCGGCTCAGCTGCCTCCCAGAAGGGCTCCGACAGCTTGCGATGCCCCTGTACGCTATGGCAGCAGTGCAGGTAACGTCAGCGCATCCCAGAACCTCGCGCTGCAACACACACAAGCACGACAGCACCGTACGGGATGAGCTGGAGGAAGAAAACTGCCTTGGGCTGATGACCAACAGCATCTCCCAGCCCACAGAGGCTGGGCTTCTCGCTCGGACTCAGTGCTGCTTAGGCTCGTGTTTACACCCCGCTGCCTTCAATAAGGCAAATTGGCAAAAAAAAATTGGGGCTGATTCTGTGGTGCTCAGAGAGCCTCCAACCACCACATCTCACGGTACGTTAAAGACCCGGATCGGGTATGTCTGCATTCCAGGTGAAAACACGGTGCTTTCTTCCAAGGGGAGGAAAAAGAGACAGTTCATCTGATTCCCCCCTCCCATCCCCATCCTCCACCAAGCCTGGCCCAAAGCGGGATACCCGATGAGCTCTCCCTGCCCACCACTCCTCCCAGCAACTCACCTCGCTGCCCAATGCTCTTCCACCTTCCTCTTCCCAACCACTGCTCCTGTCAAGGCGCGTTAGAGGCAAACACATTCACCCATTTCTCGGGATCTCCCTTCGGGCCAGAGCCTGGCTCAGCTTCTCCGGCAGGGCTGGCTCTGCCTGAGTGAAACAGCTACTGTCCCCTTTGAGCTCCAGGCAGGGGCACTGGGAAGCTGTTCCCGGAGTGACAGACATAAGGATGACTCATTTCCCATGTTTATTCCCCCTCTTCCCATTCAACAGCCCTCGCACTTCTTTTCTCTTTCACTCTGCATTCAGGCTCTGGAACATTTTGCCTGCTCGCTCTGCGCGAGGGTTGGATTTCAGCTTACTGCAGTTTCCCCAGGGGCTGCACGCTGATGGCTGCAGGGCTCGCAGCACCCTCAGCACCAAGCAGCCGGCCAGGACCCGAGCTCCTCGATGCTGCCCGGTACCAAGGGGCTGATCAGACCCTATGCAGGTCCTTGGAAATACCCCCCCACCGCCTGCTCCAGCCACAGTCAGATGGGTCCCAGCCTGTCACTGACTGTCCTTTATCTGAAGGGACACTGCAGACTTGCAAGCCTGCCCTGCAGTGAACAGTATACATTTGCTATAGAGGAAGCAGGCGAGGAAGGGAAGGGGGGCAGGGAAGCCGGGAGAGCTGGGCATCGCTTGCTGTTCAGAGATGCCTGAGCTCATTAGCTGTGAAGGGATGACGGGTGAGGACTGCACCCACCAAAGGACCAGGGACTTTAACTGCTGCATCTGGGCAGGACACCAAGAGGCAGATTAGCAGCCTGATGTGATGAAGAGGAATATTTAATGCCAGGCTGGACCTGTGTCTAGATGCGGGATGCAGGGAGTGGGCATCTGTGTTGTTCCCTCTGCCTGGCACCCACCATGGGTCAGTCATGTTGGGTTACTTGACATTTAAACATTTCCACCTTGCTGGGCAGATGTGCTGCAAACTTGCTGAGGTCTCACTGGGCACTGGCAGGGCTGGAAAGGGAACAGGACAGGGGCTGAACCTCCTCCACGTGCCAGGTTTCACAAGAAGGGGATGGTTCATGCAGGGCGGCAGCTCCCGAGCTGCTCTCCCCTTCCCTGCAGAAACATCATCTGCCCTGTCTAGCTCAGAAAATCCCCAGCCTCACAGTGGGAAAATGAAAGAGGAAAAAATAGACACATCTGGCTCCAAACCATCTCTGGGGCTCTCGGCTTAGCAAGCTCTGCTGCATACGGACTGATCCATCTGCCGTGCAACTCCCCGGCCTCTTTGCTGGGTCTGGGCTGCCGAGCCCTGAGGCTCAACAGGATGAGCTTGTCTGTACTGCCTGGGCATTTAATCTACCCGGTGACCTTTACCGGCAACGGGCTGTACTATCTGGATTTTCACCACATGGACTCCAAAGCAGAGCATGACAATACGTGAAGCACCTCCGTATTGTTAGAGCAGGGTCAGCGGGGTCTCGAGGGGCCTGGTGAAGGCATTTCCCGCTCTCTTTCCTTCCTAACCCACCACTTTCCTGCCAGTCTGGTCTTGTTTGGAAGCTGCCGGGGTGGGACTGCAGAGTCCTGGCCATATATAAGTATTTATAAATATATATATATATTTTAAATAATAAGATATTATTATCTTATTATTTAATAAGATAATCGGAGTAAGAAGGTGCCTGGACCTGGAAAGACCATGAGTCTAATGAGATCAATCAATTTAGCTTAATAAATAGAAGGTGAAGAAATGACTTGAGCACTATCCAAAATATTGAAAGGCAGAAGAGATATTGGCTAAAAGAGCTATTCATCTGAAGAGACAAGGGTATGCAGACGCAATGAAGGGAAGAGAAGAGTCAAACTAAAAGCAAGGCGCTTGTGAGACTACATAGATTTTATATATTTTAAATAAATATATATATGGCTCCGGATA
>NW_008796111.1:2374134-2384064 GCF_000699145.1 Aptenodytes forsteri | reverse complement strand
ACTTGATGGTGATAAATGCTTAGTGACGGCACCAAAGAGCCAACCTGCCCCTCGGAAGTGGGATGCAGAGCCAGCTGGTGATGGATGAGGACTGGGACCTGTGTCACTGAGACAGCAGGCAAAGAGAAGACCAGGGCTTTCTCTTCTCCTAGTCTGAATACCTATTTCAGAAAGCCATGACCAAAGCAGAACCAGTTAATGGCTGGTATTTCAAACCGAGCACAAATACGTATTTTATGTGCAAGGGTTAACCAAGCAGATACCTTCCGACAGCAAAGGCACATGGCTGGACTGCAGATAACTAAACAAGGTGGTGATTTGGCTCTAAACACAATAGGTGGACTTCACCGGAGCAACCACTTTGGGTAGATGACCATATCCCATCCGCATCGGAGTAAGAAGGTGCCTGGACCTGGAAAGACCATGAGTCTAATGAGATCAATCAGTTTAGCTTAATAAATAGAAGGTGAAGAAATGACTTGAGCACTATCCAAAATATTGAAAGGCAGAAGAGATATTGGCTAAAAGAGCTATTCATCTGAAGAGACAAGGGTATGCAGACGCAATGAAGGGAAGAGAAGAGTCAAACTAAAAGCAAGGCGCTTGTGAGACTACCTACCACTGCAGTAATATAGAAATGGTTCTGACAAGTTCACCCTCACTTGTAATTGCACATCAGACCGAGTGTTTGGGTTTTTTCCCTTAACAAATTGAACAGAAATAAATTAAGGGATGTGCTACAGCCTGTATTTTGCCGTGGGTTAGATCAATGATCCAAATGTTCTTTGCTGGCTTTGCAGTCAATGAATCACTAAATTTGGATCTGCATCCTCACCAGATGGATCAGAACCAGAAACCGAGGTACTGCTTCCCCCAGGGTTTAGTGGAGTTTCTGTCTGGTTCTGAAGCAGATCTGGGAATTTTGGTGAAAGTTTTATATCTGTCTTCCCCCTGAAGGTGCGATTGCAAGGTTCAAATTATTTTCTAAGCACCTCAGTTTTCATGAAATCCTTGTGGTTGCAGAGAAAAGCTTGAACGGTCCTAAACGTTCCAACACCGGCAGACAAGTAAAATGAACTCTAAAATTGGGGGGTTTCCTGAGTTATGATTTTCTCGATTTGGCCGGGGGGTGCGGACTTTCTTCCTGACTCTTCAACAGCCAGGGTTGGCAATGCTGAGATAGTCTTCCTGAAAGCACATGCTGGCAGAGGGATTATTATAGTGGGCACAGATATCTGATTTCTTCCATCTTTTCAGTAACAGGCTGTGAGCATGCTTCTCTGGCTGTTTGGCATTTGCTGGAAAAGATTACGATGAGGAGAATCAATAAATTCCATCACAGATGACAAACATGGAGGGAAAACATTGCTTGGGGTTGCTAATCAACATCTGCAGTTGGGATGGATGGAGCATCCCGGGGTCAGACCCCCTCACCCGAAATGCTCCCACATGTGTTGGCAAAGCTCCTGCCAAGAGCTCCTCAGGCGCAACTGCCCCCCCTCCATCTGCAGTGGTGCTTCTGCCAGGTTCCTGGTCCCATTTCAGCAGTCTCCTGTCTCCTTGCCTTGAAAGCCTGATTGCAAATCCTAAACAAGTGCTCTATGATGGGCTGGCTCCCTGCCCAGAGACTGCATCAGAAATTTTGCTTGATGTATCAAACTCTCAGCAAGCAGGGGGAAGGGAGGAGAGCCAGGGGAGGTAAGGAAGGGGTACCGTAGACAACCCCAACTTCCCTGCTTCCCTCTTCCCAGGAGACCAGGGAAGCACCAAGAGGTTCCCTTCCCTTTGACCTGTCCCTACCCAGGAGGGCTTTACACCACATCCTGATGGATTTGATCCACAGGAAAAGAGCAGCGAGAGGCACCAAGGATGCCAGATGCAGCAGTCATGCCATACCCTTCCTATCTACTCATGAGACCCCACTTCTCACGGGATCTGTCTAGGCCCACCAGCCCCACACTCCCCAGCCAGACTCCTTCCTCCCTCAGCAATGCAGGTATTACGGCAGCAGCTACTCGGATATTCGGAGTTCCTGACTGCAATCTTAAATATCAAACCAAGGCCACACTCACAGCAGAGATCTGCTCTGTGGGGTGACACAAGTCCTGCTGAGGAAGCTCTGACAAGAGAGGCTCAGGGCACCTTGGTCGGGCCCACCAGTCAGTGTTGTCTACTCGGAGGGCAAAGTGGAGCTCTTTGGAGGCTACCAGACCTACGGAGCTGTTAAGTCACGTTGTGAACTAGTCCTTCACACAACTTAACTATTTTCTTTCTTGGCAGGCAGAGAAGAGGGATGGGAGTAGCGTGTCTAGGCAAGGAAGCAAGACTTCAGAAACCCCCCGAGCTGTCCCTGGGCCCCACATTTGAGCTCAGGAGACCTGGAGATGCAGATAGTGGTGCAGGGTTGAGCCCTCCCAGCGACCACCTGATACTCAAAGTTTCAACACGACCTGGAGGTGGCTTTGCATTTGGCCTCCTCACACGGCAACAGAAGAGCGAGAAAACCTTTCCTGTTTTTAAGCCAAAGGTGGCATTAGCTCTTTATAAGGATCTCAAATATTTTGGAGTTGAAGAGGTCAGTTTTCAGGCTCCAAAACCATCAAAGGCTCTTGGGTCAAGAGACATCTGGCAACTGTGCCGGTTGATGTTGGTCACCTACTATTTCATTCTCACGCCCTTTTAAATGGAGCTTCTTTTCTCAGTGAGAGGTTGACCCAGCGCACCGAGGAGCCCCTGGAAGAACTGCTGACGTTGGCGGTCTCTGCATCACGCCGATGCTATTCTGGCTTCTTCCCCGTGATGGCCTCCCTTCATTAGATGTCATAGCACGAGGACAGTCTCTTTCAAAGGCAGAAGGGAGAAAAGGCAGCTACCGCTGTGCTTTTCAAGCCAGTTTGGCGCAATCTTCGCCCTCTCCACGCACCGAGGAGCCCCTGGAAGAACTGCTGACGTTGGCGGTCTCTGCATCACGCCGATGCTATTCTGGCTTCTTCCCCGTGATGGCCTCCCTTCATTAGATGTCATAGCACGAGGACAGTCTCTTTCAAAGGCAGAAGGGAGAAAAGGCAGCTACCGCTGTGCTTTTCAAGCCAGTTCGGCGCAATCTTCGCCCTCTCCGAAGGATGAACTTGTGAAAAAAAAAGCGGGACCATGATGCAGAGCCCTTATTGCATCACAGTCAGCCCCTGCAGACAGGAGGTCCCTTTCCTGAGGCGCCTCTGAAATAAAAGGTCCCTACGTCCCCCCAAAAGAATCCCTAGGAAGCAAAGGCCTAAATCCAATGTTTTTGATTTCTCTTACTGATCAAAAGCGGGAGCTCCGATCGCTGTTTTTCTGGGGAGGGTGAAACACTAGGGCTGATCACAGCCAGATGAGATAGTAACTAGTCACAAGGAAAAATAAGATAACTGGGCCCCATGCGAAAGGCAGAAGAGAGAGAAGAGCAAGGTCCTCAGGTAGACGTGGCCAGGGTGGGTTGGGGCCAGGATCTAAGGCAAGTCACGCCTAGAGCTCAGCCTGGTCTCTGGTGAGACATAGGTCCGCACGGGTGGATGGGCCCTGCTCAACTCAGAAGACAACTCCTTTAACACGCCTCAACCTCCAGAAAGAAGGACACCGACCACCGCACAAGAAAGGACTAGCAGGAGAGCCAGAGAGATCCCAGCCCGTCTGCACGGCCTCTGGGTCAAATTAGCGCATGGAAATGGGGACAGCAGCAAGAAAGGTCCTCATGGGAAGGAGGATGCGAGATCAAACCGCAGCACGGAAGGAGACAGGACTCCATCATGCGGCGGCTGAGATGTGGAGCCAGGGTCTGTTCAAGAAGGTGACGAGGGAATGGAAATCTTTTTTTCTCAAGGATATCCTCAGGAATTCATCCAGATATCAAAAATTAAAATCTTTATGTTTTCCCCACCTACCAAACCACCAAGGCAGATGACCATAGATTAAATAAAAGGCATCGTTGCTGGTATCCACCTGCACATCACAGACACTTCCTTGGTCTGACTGGACAACCCTGCCCCATGCAGGACCAGGGACCTGCCCCTACTCCATGGGTGTCACCAGATACCAGGATTACTCCACCTCTCTTAGACAACTTTTTGCTACATCCATCACCCGTGATACCCAGGACCGAGACGGCCGATAAGTGCAGTATTCACCCTAAAGGTCACTCGCTGCTTCCTGACCACATCGGTGGCTGGGAGCAGTCAGAGGAGGAGTCCCGGAGCCGCTGTCCCTTGTGACCAGGGCCGGGCTTTCCCAGCAGGGAGGGAGGTTTGCCACTCACCTAGCAGCAGGTTCATGAGGACCTCTTGGCCTGCCAGCGTGCTGCTCTTCACCAGGCAGATGAGGGTGCCCGCAATCCAGGGGATCCCGTGCCCCGTTATCCCCAGGAGGTTAATCATGGAGCGGGCACCACCCCAGGAGGAGGCTCTGTTGGCACACACTCCCAGCCTCTTGGACATGCAGATATCGATGGCCAGCAGGGAGTTGAAGGCGATTCCTTTGAAGGAAGGGTTGAGCTGCATGCAGTCCTCTTCGGGCAGCTGCTGCGACTGCCTCCGCTCTTTGGGGTTGCTGTTCTGGGCACCAGCTGCCCCGGCCTGGCTGCTCTGCTTTCTGCCGGAGCTCCTGCTCTCCTGGTTCCCCTTCAAGGGCTGATTCAGGGAGAGGAACTCAGCCCTGTTGAGGACATTGTTCCTGTCTCTTGCCCTGGACCGTGGCTGGGATGCTGGCATTGCAGTCTCTTAACGCAACCTGCTTTGCAAATACCGGGAAGGAGAAAAATCCCTCCTCTCCCTGCAGAAAGCTTCCCCCACTCCCACCCTCACGAGCTGTGAATTTGGGAAGCCACAAAGGTTCCCCTCTGTTGCAGTTGCCCCCAGCACAGACTGCAGCTGTTAAATATAGAGTAAGGAATGCACATGGCTGTTTACTTCATGGGCCTAGCAAGCTTGGAAGGAAAATTAATGCCAGGCTTGGCAGCCACTCCAGTGCCAGGGAAAAAGGTTAAACAGCCAATAGATTGGAAGAAGAGGAGGGAAAAGCTTTGTGCCAAAGGTTGGTTGCTTCTGGCCTGGTCTATTTAAATCTTCCAATTGCTTATTCCCCTGGGCTGCAAGGGAAACTGGGAAATGTAGTTTTTTTGCACTACAAGTCACATTTCAGTATCAGACAGTCAGAGCTGGAGGAGATCACGGCATCCCCCCCCCTCCCCACGGCAGCTGGTATTGCTCCGATGGAGGGCTGTGCCGCCTGGTTGTGCAAGCTCCAAGGCTGGGCATTGCTCGGGGGCTTCCCCCCAGGGGGCTTTCCCCGGTCATCTTCTCGATTTGTCTGCTCTGCAACACCTCACCCCTGCTAGGGCACCCTAAATACCACCTTCCTCTCCCTGGTATGGACACCTTTCAAACATCACTAGCCCCATCCTCTCTCCCCACTCAGGGCGCGTCCCTGCAGCGACTTCCATCACTCACCTCGTCCCCAGACCCAAGGAGAAGCATCACCCGCCTCCTGATTAAAAGAGACACGGTCCCGCTAATGAGCTCCCATCCCCCTGCCCCCAGCGCTGAGCGTGGCCTCAATACCGCACGTTTCTGCCGTGTCATCCAGCATCGCAGATCTCACGCTGAGAGCAGGTGACAGGCCGTGCCCGCGTCCCGGAGCTGCGGATGTGATCAGCAGCGCAGGTACCGGCCCCAGGGGAGCGGGCATTGTGGGATGGGGAGGAGGAAGGCTCGTGCCAGGCCCTGGGGAGTCCTCCCGCAGAGGACAGGGAAGACCTGCCGTCCCTCCTGCCACGGCACATTGCGCTCCATCACTTTGTCCGTGCACGGCTGCCGTCAGCCTCCCACCTCCCCACTCTCCACCGCAGCTGGGGTGAACCACTCCGAGACATCTCCCACCCGCCGATCACCAGCGCTGCCGAGCCCCTGAAAACATCCTGTCTGTGCTCACAGCTCCAGCTGACAGGTCTGAATGGTCTTGCTACAGTCCCTGAACTGCAGCCACATGGATCTAAGCCTCAAGCACCACTGGGAGAGACCGTCCACCTCAGCTCCTCCTGCCCGAAGGATGGCAGCCCGCTGCAGCAACCGCCTGAGCCAGATCCACCCGGGCTGCCACCGCTGAGTTACCTTCCCCGGGCAATGGGCTGTCGCGGCTCCACACCACCCATACACCCAAGAAACAGGATTATTCCTATGCAAATAGGCTGGAGATCCCCCGTGGAAAGAGAAGTAGGGAAGATGACCATTGCACCGAGGAGCAGAACAGGCACGTCTCTTGGTGCCTGTGACATTTGCCTACACAAATGTTCAGTTACAGAGGTCAGTATTTGTACAGGTAACCCTGGGAATCAGGCACCCAGGTATCTTTAAAAGTCTTTTCCAAAACGCGCTGAAGAGCTTAAGTGCTAAATGAAAGGTGGTTCTTGGCTTTCTAAGAGAATAAGAAAAATTTTGCACTTTCTTCACACTTTTTATCCGTAGTTCTCAAAATCCTCTGGATGAACTATGCATCCAGCCTGGGCCCATCTTACAGACAGACTGTCCAGAGGCGGGGGCAATGCTTGGCCAAGCAAGTGCCAGAGGTCCTGAGGAGCCCTCGCCCCTGGGCTTTGCTCGTATTTCCCCCCCTAATGAACCAAAGGAAAATAACACACATCAATTTATTTCTGAATTACACCCTCCAGGAACCTACCCCTAGTCTGCGATGATGATCCTAGCTGGAGGAAGAGCTCATCCCCTCCTCGGCCACCCTTACCCAGCCCATAAACCACAACCCTGTTCGGCTCGGGTACCATTTGGGGCTGCGGCAGCCCGGGAGCGTGCACAGACGCTGCCACATCACTGACACCCACCAGCTCCCGTCTGATCACCGGCTGCTCAACGGCATTCTCACGCTATCGGGGAAGTCAGCACCGCGTCCCTATCTGCCTGTCCTCATCCCGCTGCCCGGCTCCAAGGCATGTGGAAAATCTCAGCCCACCTGACATCAGCCGGGGAGATAACCGTCGGCACTGCTTTAACTTGGCTATGGCTGTCACCTCCCCGCTGGATGGCCTCCCTGTTTCTCCTGCTCCATGCAGGGCTGCTGCTGTGTGGGGGCTCCTTGCAAACGTCTGTGAGCAGAGGGTTAAAGCGCTGGTGGCCGGGAGCCTGCAGAAGGAGGGAGACCCACCGCTCCCGCTCGTCCAGCCTGATGCAGGGGATGCTGAGCTATTGCTGAGCTATTACTGAGCATGTTCCTCAGGAGTTGTCACTGGGGAAAAAAATACCTTGAAAGCCCTGGGAGTTAATTTAATCTGGTGCCTGTCTCTTGTGCCAACATCGATATGGGGGAATTTCTCTGCCTTGCACACAGAGCTGCTGCAGCCTCCCCATGGGAATCCAGCCTCGCACCCCAGCACAAGTTCCCAGCAGGAAGGGGACAGAGGAGGAAGGGCAGTGCGGGATGGAGGCAGGGCTAGCAAACCCCTGTCAAAAATGCAGCGAGAAAGGAAAGCAATTCGGTCTCTCCTGCAGCCAGGCGGGCTGTCACCGTCAGTCCCAGCAGAGAAACCGAGCTCGGGAGGGAAACGTCCTCTATCCCTGCACTGGGACCATGCTGAGCACTGTCCCGCTGCACACACGGACGAAGGGACGCAGCGAGCTTAGAGAGGACACGCTCTGCTCGCAAACAGCCACAAAACCAGGGGTTTATAAATATCCCCGCTAAACCTGTAGACAGGCTCCCTGCTCCGGCGGGGCTATTCCAGGCCTGACACCCGATCCACGCGGGTCATCGAGCGCCTCCAAGAACACCCAGACGGACAAATCCAGACGGACAAATCTGGCACGCTCCACGCACTGTGTCTGCTCAGCCCTGGCTGTGCTCCCTGCCTGCCTGCCCACCCCTGCCTGCGTGCGGTGCTGCAGTCCCCGGGGCTGGGGGCTGCCGGCCACAATGGCCCGCATAGCCGCGGCCATGCACGGCGTCAGCTGCTGGCATGGCCACGCAGACCACGCTGGAGATGCGGGTGGGACGGGAGGGACAGCAACGTCCTCTTCCACTCCAATTCACTGGCAGCTTTGGTGCACCCCAGCCTCTGGCAGCGGCTGGCCAAGAAGCAGGGCTTGCAGCCAAAGCGCTTACAAGCAAACCTGCAGCGTTCCTGGGTGGGGTTCTTCTAGGGGCAAAAAAGAAAGCTTGGCCAAAATAAAATATAATATTCTGCAGTATTTACGGCACGCACAGCAGCGCCAGTCAGGCCCGTTAGCACAGCATAGCATAGCCTCTGGTGGGCTGGTTTTATTTGCCGCTGCTCAGATGGTGAAGGGGAGACCCTGCCTTTCGGTAAACCTGGGAAACGCGCTGGAAGGACATGGAGGCACAGTGCAGGCCATGATGCCGGGGGGAGCAATAGCAGGAACGGAGCATGGCCGTGCTACGATGAGACATGGACAAGTGCATCAAATGAGCAGCAGAAGGAAACGCGACTCACAGCATCACCAGACACCCCTAATTCTTACTTATCACAGCTTGGCCTCACATCTCCAGCAATTCCATCAGCGAGCACCACGCTCTCGGGCACAGCAACCGTTCTGCGCAAGGCTTAATGCAGCCACTCTGGAGTGGAGTGTGCTAATGCCTTCATCACTCACAGCAGCGCGACGGAGACAGGCACGACCAAAACCCAAAGAAAACTCCAGCTGAAGATGAAAAGCTGATTTAATTAGAATGAGATAATGCAATTTCCTAGTTGACCAGAACACCAGAGACAGCCAAGCTGAAGCAAGACCTGGCTAAAGCTTCAGTGAAACTAGAGTTGCAGAATACGCAGTTTCACCAGATTCATAATGCTCCGAGAAACTGTGACAAGCTTGTTTGAAAAGTGTGAAAGAGTCTTGGAAATGTCAAAGGATTTCAGCACCTTCTGGAAGCTGCTGAAGCAACTGGATATTTCATTCAGAGATGCTCATTTCATTCTTTCTTGTACTACGTGGTAGTAAGTTGCTTGCTTGTAACTCGAGCGCGTGCTTAGTTTTTATATCTGTTGGAGGGCTAGTGACTAGAATTGTGCCCCTCACAGAGATCGGGAAGTTTAAAATAAATACTTAGCCAATGCTTTGAGAAATGTGCAGAAGAAGAAAAACATAACAACATACTGTGTTTTTTCCACCCCTTGCCAAGGGGGTGGAGAGGAACAAATCTACCTCCCCTCGTCCTGTGGCATTCGCTTGTCGGGATCGCCCAGTAGCTCCAGTCTCTCCTACCTGCCGGAGGGCAGACAGCAAGTGCACAGTGTTGAAAAACACCAGGCACCGCGTGAGCTACTCAAGCCTGCTGTGAGCGCGGGGTGGGACGTACTAAAAGACATTTACTCAGCTCTGCGCTGCTGTACCATACCGCAAGCGGCACCGGCAAAGCAATTTTTACCTCTCAGTTCCCCAGGATTCCTATTTAGAAACAAGTCACGGAGGACACGCACACCCAGGGCCACGTGTAACGCTCGACGTACAGCAGCTATTACCGAAAAGCTGGTCACACGCCCCTCATCTGGTGCTCAGCTCTTGAAATTCAGATCCTCAGCTGGCTGGTGGTCAGCAGGACCAGCCAGCAACGCTACTCCTAAAACTGTCTGTAATAGAAGTTTACAACTTTCCCACAGGCCGTTGCTGCCTCAGACGCTTCTAACTCTCTATTCCAGCTACTCCTCGGTCCCTCTGCTGCTATGGAGAGCTTTGCATTTCTAGTTGCCTGAATCGCAGCCCATCCAGCCTAGGGCTACCAGTTTTGCAAATAAGGAGAGCATCCCTTTACCGAATCTAGCAACGAAGCTCCAGCCGGGAGAGGAAAATCTTGATCTGAAAAACCAAGAGAAAATACACTGCGGTTAAACTAAAAAAAAAAAAAAAAAGAGAGAGAGAAAAAAAGCACTTTCTA
>NW_008796111.1:2373735-2373966 GCF_000699145.1 Aptenodytes forsteri | reverse complement strand
AAAAAAAAGAAAAAAAAAAAAAAAAAAGAGAGAGAGGAAAAAAGACGTTTCTAAAAAAAACTACATTACCCACAATTCACGGACATGTGGGAGGAAATGCTGTTTTTGCAAAGGAGGTTCAGCTTCTACAGCTGCAGTTTAAAAGCGAAATACAGGGGGAGGGATGGGACTGGGCGAGGGAGGGAGGACAGGGAGGCAGGGAGCGGGGCGGGGGGGGGCGCTGGGAGCGGT
>NW_008796111.1:2364272-2371665 GCF_000699145.1 Aptenodytes forsteri | reverse complement strand
AAAAAAATCCCCGAAGCCCTGAGAGCGCTGGCGGAGGAGCCTCCGAAATCGGGGATCTGGCTACTTTTTGCATTTTCCACCCGCCGTTTCTTTCTGTTATTATTGTTGCGAAATGCGAAAGGAAGTTATGAACAACTGCAAGTTGGAAATCCACACCGGTTGTGACAAGCTGGGGCTAAAAACTATTTCATTATTTATATAGATGTATCTATCAACATTCTGCTTTTCATCCAAAGAATAAAGGGAAATACCGGCTAGCCCTATGTTTGACGGTGAATGACAGACCGCATCTGAGGAAAGGAAGGACTAAATATATCAGCTAAGAACACCACCGTTATTTATTGAATTCAAGAGACTTTTTTTTAACCCAAAGACTGTTTGAGCAAAAGATTTAATGGGTCATTAAAAGGGGAAAAAAGGTTTTAAAGGCCCTTTTGCTTCTGAAGTGCAGCTAACCTCAAAATAGGAGCAGTACTTGTAAGACAGATACTCAAATTAAGGCTTTACGTGATGAATTTTCTATCCTATGGATATCAGTTTTGAGATTACAAACCAAGAAGATCTGTAATTGATCTAGCACCAGATAATTTCAATGCCTAATATTCCCCAGGATTGCTGGAGTACCCTAGGAGCTGTGTCGGACTGTATTCGGGGTATGCCATGGGCTGTATTCAGAGTATTAGCTGCAAATCCAAAGTTTTCCGGGAAAGTATTTCAGTGATTGAAGTCAAAGCCTCCATCGATCCCATTCCCACCAGCATCGACGAGTCCTCCAGCGTGGTCCTGCGCTACCGGACCCCTCACTTCCGAGCCTCTGCGCAAGTGTTGGTGCCCCCTATTCCCAAGAAGGAGACCTGGATCGTGGGCTGGATCCAGGCTTGCAGCCACATGGAATTTTACAATCACTACGGAGAACAGGGAATGTAAGTATTTCCAAGAGCGCGTGCGAGCGGGTGCGGGTGCATTTGCCTAGCGGGAATAGCAAGCGGGAGGACCATGGCCCGGCTGGGAAATACTGGATTAAGCCAAAAATTATAATCCAGTTGGTTTGATTTTAAAACCCAGCTCTCCTGAAACTTAACAGGACTTTCTCATATGTTTAAAATACAGGAGAGCTTGTCCCTGCCCTTTTGAAGGAGTAGGTGTTCTCTTCTAATGGGAATGTGCCCAAGCCCTAACCAAAACCCACTTGTTCTGTTAGGAACCCAAAAGCAATACTGTATTTCACAACAGCTTTTGAGCAGCGCTGGAGATCCTGAAATCCCAGGTCAGCCCTGCCACGACAGGCACCCTGATTTGATACCCGTTTTACATGAGGGGTTCCCCAACCATCAGCTCCTCTCTTTGGCATCCCTCCCCATCCCTTACGGGGTAAAACCGCGCGTTGACCAGCCCCAGAGAAACCTGAGGGCTGACACTTGTGACACGGTGCCGTCCCCAGTGTGCTCCACTGCTGCTGCAGTGGGCCATGGCTGTGAGCTCCATACCCCACCAGCTCTGGGAGCAGACTTTAACGTCACAGGAGGAATCCTGCTTGCTTTGCCCACAGTAGCAGGCAGCCCACAGGGGAAGAACAAGATGGATTTAACCCACTGATAATTAAACCCTTTGCATCACCTTGGAGGAGGGTGAAAATTGCACATTATCCTCCTTTTGGGTAATGTAAGGGTGGGAATATATAGGTATCTATGTAAGGCAGGGGGAATCTAGGGGCTGTTTGCACACCAAAAACCCCATGTTACCGGTCAGACAGTCATAGTGAGACAGGAATGAGTCAGATTAAAATGTCACCTCCCTACCCTGAAAAGTCATCTCTCCCCAGTCCCCCACCAGTTTGTTCACCAAACGTTCTTGCAGGCTGTGGCCCGCAGTTAAATCAGCAACAGCACCTGATCTCCAACTGCCTGCACAGAACAGCAGTTCTGCAACTCACGGTGCTGGGCAGCACCGGGTGCAGCCTCCCGCTGCAGCAGAGATCTGTCTGTCCAGCCACGGGGACAAAACTTGACCGCAGAGCCCAGTGCTGGTAGATGGTTTGGTGGCTGGAGGCGCTGATGCTGCCCGGTCTCTGGGGCAAGGGAGAAAGGACGGGAAGGTCAGGTTTAAGCAACCCTCCCACCCGCTCATCCCAAGTGCCCTGTGTCAGGGGGACGCCGGCTCAGCCCCTCAAGGGTCACCCTGGGTGGCTTAGAAAAAGGTGAATGAGGAGGGCTGAGGGAGGATGGGAACACGGAGTAGGGCTGGAGAGCAGGACAGACTCTGACTTAATGCAGCGCCTTCCTGAAGGCCTGAACATCTGCACGCACGCCCCGGCCCTTCTTCCCTCCCTTCTGCCTGTCAGCCCAGATGAGGACACGGGTTCAGCATCTCAGACGTAAAGCGAATACGTGTTGTGGGATGTGGACCAGAGGGAAGGGCACGCCGAGGAGCAGCCGTAAGTGACAGACTGTCCCCCGCTTCTGTCCCCACATCCCCTCTCTGCTCAAGCAGAAGGTGCCTTGAGAAGCAAACTAGCACCTGGCAAACACCAGCAATGAGGCTCAGCAAGGGAGAAGACCAGCTTATCGTGATTTTAAAAGTACTTACAACAGGCCCGAAATCTGTAGGCTTTTTGGCTCCAACACCATCTTTAGCAAGGACAATTTGTTGCTCGGATGTTCCCAATTCCAGGCCTTTGGGATTTGCATGTGTAATTCTCGGGCTCATTTAGAAATCCTGTCTTTAGCGACCAGCTGCAAAGGAAAACAGAAAAGTCCACTGTATATAAATACAGCTCACATCCACCAAAATAAAGAGGACTGGGCAGAGCTATTCCGCCAGTGCTGCTGTGGGCTGCAAACCTCGATGTGTCCTTTTATTTCTCTGCACCTGAGTTTCCCTGTGTTTAAAATGAGGACTTGGTACGGTCTTCCCTTGCTGGAATGCTCTGAGACAAAAAAAGTTGTATCTACAAGCTAAGTGCTGTAAACAGGTAGTCAGAATTAAACACTGCAGCTACGTAGGAGAGCTATTAGCCAGAAAATCATGGAAACAAAGATTTCTTTTTCCCTAGGAGGTTCATTGACAAGATTTCTTTTTCCCTAGGAGGTTCATTGATGTTTAACTGATATAAAAAAAAAAAAAAGAGTTACCCAAACATAAGTAGGAATTGGTCGGCTCCTCCACTCTCTATAGACCCATTGCCATCTGAAAGCTATAAATAAAGGCGTTTGGGAGGAAAGGCTTCTCTTAATGCCATTGAAACATGCTCTTGGAAGACCTTTACATAGAGAGGGACAGGACACAAACCTAGCCGAAAGGATGGGCCAAGCTGGTGTAACTCAGTGTAATCCCACTGACCTCCACGGAGCTGCGTTGATTTATGCCAACAGAGTATTTGTCCCAACTTTCCACGATGAAGAGACACTACTGCGACATATATTTTTAATCACTGTGGCGACAGGCAAACAGAAAACTCTAAATAATAAAAGAAATCAGTCGGTCAGCTGGAGCATCGATACTTACAGCAGGCTTTGGATTAGTTTTTCGCTGTTACGCTCCGAAGTTGTTAGCTGTGTATAAGCTGGCCATTACGTTGAGGGTAGAAACAGCTGAGAAATACTGGAGCAGATGGAACTGTGCATAACGCTCCTAGAGGGATGTTAGCTACAGAGGGGATCATTTCGACACACGCGTTTAAAGTGGCACTGATAATTCTGGGGCTAAATGCAGCGTTTTTAAATGTAAAGGAAAATAATTAAAGCTCAGATAACACGTAAACGCTGGCATTATTTTACATGCAAGTCAGAAGATGCTGCTGCCAACATGAAAACCCCCAGCATGAGGATGTGGATGTGCTCTCTGACCCCCCCCCAGCCCTGCAGAACGGGGGCAAACTCCCGTTCAGCCCCATGGCTGGTATTACTGCTCCCCCTGAGCAGGGTTTTACCCTGTCCCCTTAGGGAAGGACGCGGCTGTGCAGTGGGAGGCATCAGGATCAGGCCACAGAGCTCTGACCTGTGCAGGACACGCTGGACCAAGTCACCGCTGGGATCTCCGGGGGCGGGTGCTGGTTTCTGCACCCCGTTGTGCAGCACCTGCTGGGACCCATGTCAGCGGCTGGGCCACGCCAGAATGGCATTATCCAGCCTTGTTTCTTCATCTCCATGGAGATGTGCAAGAAGCGGTGCAGATGGAGATATGCAAAACAGAGAGATAAATAGATCGGAGTTTGAATATGATCAGCCAAGAATCTGGAGAAGTTTCAGGTAGATATTTCTCCCCAGGAGGACCCGATGGGGCAGCTGGGCAGCATTACATCATCGCTTCACATTACCAGGCATCTCTCTCTTGCGAGATTAAATCTTCCATGCCCTGCAGCAGAGACACAATGAACTCAAGAAATCGACTTGTCAAGAGAATAAACCCCTCAGTCCTTGGGAGGGAAAACACAATCAAAACCAGATTTACCGAAGGAAAAAAAAAAAAAGGGTTACGCTTTCCATGGGAAGCGAAGGGAGGTCAGTTCACCATGGGAATTTACAGAGATACCCCTCCAGGGGTTTAGAGGAAAAGGCTTCGCTGCCCTTACGTGGCCCCTGGCCCTTACCTGCGCTGTAAGCACGCACCTTAGCCCAGTTAAATAGGTTGTCCACTCTGCCTGAGCCTGCTCAGCTAAACCAGCAGAAATTTGTCCCTTTTGCTTAATGCCAGTTTTCTGCTAGTTTTACTCCCTGAACCGGTGTGCATCAAACATCAATAAGCTGGTTCAAGAGACGAGGCAGGAACATGCAGCTGGAGGATGGGGGGGAAGAGGGACCACAGCAGCGTGGCTCCGACAGATGGGCAACATCATCTTAAATTTCCTTCCTGTTCTTCGCTGTAACCCTGGCTTGAATTGCTTGATGTGCTGGACTAGGTGAGAGAGACACTGTAAAGGACAATTTAAAATTAAGCAGCTCTGAATATCAGGTTTTCTTTCTTTCAGCCAGTCACCAGCACAGGTGCAGCGGCGGAGGGAGGCAGGTAGGAGCAGAGATGTGAAATACCCGAGACGGCTTTTCGTTGCGCCCACACATTGCCCTGGTACCTGCACCGAGCACAGTCTGCGTCTGAACGGGGCTTCTCTTATTTAGGGAGCTGGTGGAAAAGAAGGGTGTTGGAAAGCGCAAGGTTATGCAAGTCCATCTGGCCCGTGACTGATTAGGAGCTGGCTTTAAGGAATTGGGGCTGAGGATGCAATAGTGCCCGATGCCTGTCTGAAAAGGTTAACTGAATATACCTGTGTCACTGCTGGATGCACCAGGGCTGGAGGCTGCTGTGCTTGGATTTGCTGTCACTGCACAGGCCGCTGCAGTGATTGCTTTGGTTTGTGCTGCGGGGCAGCCATCTGGAGGGCTCGGGATAAGCTGGGGGCTTCGTTTCGTGTGAGAGAATAGGAAGAAACGTATCTGAATGAGAACTAGGAGGCTAAAACCTACGTAAAGCTGCTTGGCTCTCAGCAGCAGGGCTACAGTTGTGCCACAAGAAATAGCTCAAAATTCCTTCTTCTGGTAGCAAGAAGACATTTGTTAAGAGAGGCTTGTTGGCAGCTCCAGTCTCTGGTGATGCCCCTACTGACTCTGAAGGTTTCAGAAATGGCAGAAACAAGCTTGTCAGTATTACAAGCCAGAATCTACTGATTTTGGAGCCGATCAGCTATAGTGAATCCATGAAACCAGATAGGTTGGTTTCTTTTCATGCCTCTTCCCTGCTATTGTCAGCGAAGTGTTTACTGGGCACTTTCTGGTCTTTCCTTGGCTCGACACCACCACAGAAAGATGCTGATGCAGCCAAAGATCATTCCACAACGTTCTTTCCAAAATCATCCAACAGGGCAGTTGTTGGCATATTATTTAACACAGACATACCGTGCAAGCAAAGGCTACTCACCTGGCTGGCACACAGGCTTTGCTGCAGCAGCAGGCGAGGGGCAGCCCCCACCAGCAGCAACCATTGTGCAGCCTCTGCTTTTGCTCCAGTCATGGGATCATCATAAGGCCTCATTTTTCTTCTCATTACTAAGATGCGCAGATAAAGCGTGATGGTTTTGAAACCCCAGGGTTAACCACACTCGGTAGAATGAGGCACAGCGTGCTCCACGAAGAAACACGGGCCAGTTTCTTCTTCCCCGTTCCTGCCCACGCCTTTTCTTAAGCAGGGTGCACTTCTGAGCCACCCTGAGCGCAGCCACGCTGCTCACGAGCACGCTCAGCTTTGCGACGGGGTTTCTCAGGCTCTGCAGGCAGCATCCTGCCTTCAGCGACCTGCCCGGGCCCTGGCACAGCTCCACCTTTTTGCTCTCGTTTGAACCCTGGGGAAATCCCAAGAGGGTCCTGCAATTCTGTACCGGTCTGGGGTCAGATATGCCTACCGGGAACGAAGATGGGGACAAGCAGATCTTAGTTGACCTGCAGTTTCTGAGCATCCTCTACCTGATTCTCCTGCCATTCGCCCACCAGCCTCTGATCCGAGTAGGCTGGAGCAGCCCAGGGGGTTTATCAGCCTCTCGTAGCATCTCAGGTCCCGGTTTGGCACCTCCACGCCCGCGGAGATGCTGTGGCTGCACCTTAGCACCACGCCTGTCACAGAGTGAACCGCCAAGAAATTGTGACATCTCATCCCCGGGTGACAGCCAAGCTGAGTACCGGCCACTGTCTGAATGGAAAGTGATCCTAAACCATCTGCTGAAAGGGAGAGAAAGAGCCCCCAGATGGTGTTTCAGAGCCGGGCTGTGCGGCGGGGAGGAGGTGGGGGGCTGCAGAGCACGACCTCCGCTCATCTGCCCGCCGAGGGCTGAGTTCATCCAACATCCCCAGAGCTTTTCCCTTCTCAGCTCTCCCTGAAGAACTGGGGGGGACGGTGAGCCAGGATGACTCCGATTTAGAGAGCAGAGCTTATAAACATCTCTCCGGTAGCCGGGGGTCCTGGCAGGACTGCTCAGGGATCTCCTTTTGGCTGCCTTCGCTAAAAATTTTCTTCCAGGGAAAGGACTCCCTCTGCCTGCTGGCTATGAGCTCAGGAGGGAGGATTGCTGCAGCCGCGGTGCCGTAGCTGACAGCAGCCCGTAAATCTGCGCGGGGAGATGTCGTGCTTGCATAACCCCCGGCTGCTGCTAACCCCCCCACCCCGGTCCTGCTGCTCAGAGCATCCCTGCATCCCCCGGAGCAGCCCGTATCCTGCCTTGCACTTAATCTCCCGGGTTCCTGCCGGGCCGCTGCAAACCAGCCGCCTCCTGCGTGGTGCGGCCCTTCGCCCAACGCCTGCCACGGCACGGGGGAGATTTTTGCTAGGACCCCCGCTCACATGAAAAAAAGATACATGAGGTCTTTAACCCCCCCCCCCCGCTCTAAACTGGGCGCGACAACTTCCAGGC
>NW_008796111.1:2327159-2364173 GCF_000699145.1 Aptenodytes forsteri | reverse complement strand
CGCGCGGGCCCGGCCCCCCCCAATCCCCCCCCCCCAGCCGGCACCCAGCCGCAGCCCCCGCTTCAGTCAAGGGGCTATTTTAAGCCGCAGTGCTGGACTTATTAAAGGCTTGGACAGTTACCCTGACGAGCCTCAGCACGTCCCCTCTGTCTCCCTCCCAAGATAAACCGTGTCCCGTGGCACAGCCCGCAGCAGGGAGCCGCAGGGCTTGGGGGGCTGGTGCACGGCCCAGCGTCCCAGCCCCACGGCGGGGTCAAGGGCAAAAGCCACGCTGGGAGCTGCTGGGAGCGAGCTGCTGCTGCTGCCACATAGCCCCTTCTGCCACTTCAACAGCGGGGACACCGTCTCCGGGTGGCGGGGAGGGCTGATTTGTAAGCAAGAGGGAGAAGGTAAATTAGAGCCGCCTCTACCACCCTGGTTTTTAAAAGAATGTCCTTAAAATACCTGGCATGCGCTGAGCACGTGGTCTATGGTTATGCCATCTTAGTGCCTTTACTCTGCAAATAGCTCACCCTTTTTCTGAGACGTTTGCAGTAGTTTGCTTCGATTGGCAAATCTAATCTTAAAAATTAAATTGGAAGTTAATAAAAGAAATCCAAGTTGTGCATTACAAGGCGACGGAGGACCATTTTCACTTACTTTCTTGCTAGAAAGACTGACCTTTCCATCAGTCTCGCAAGCACAGCACACAGACGACCGGCTCAGGCAGTGTTACAAGCTGGCTGACCTCAGTTTCTCTGATTACTGTAATACCATCCCCAGCCCGGAGCCTGGTGTGCAGCCTTTGAACTGGGTCCTTCCTAGGGCTGGAGAAGGATGGGTTACACTTCCAGCGCCAGGCAGACAGCGGGGAGGGACAGTGGCTTATCCAGAGAGAAAAATGAGCGTTTGCAGTTAGGCACTGAAAAGAAAGAACAGAATGGGGCAACGGGAAGCTTTATGGTCCGCTTGAGTCCTTGATCTTACTTCCACCGCTTAGGTTGGCTCTCCTGTCACCTCACCCCCAGGGCCAGCTCTGAGCTTGCCCGTTCTTCTGCCGACACGGGAGATTTTGTGCTATTGAGAGAAAGAAACTCAGCCCCGAGCCCTGCTCTCACCGGCGCAAGAGTCGAGATCCCGAACGCGGCGCTGGAGCGAGTCCTTGTGTTCAGCCGTGCTCAGCCGGCCAAGTTGCTGCAAGAAGATACCTGCATCACTGGATTTTCCCCAGCACTGGAGCTTTCCTGAGCACCTACCCTTTGCAGCCTTACTTAAACACAGACATATTTTGAACCACTCCAGGTAGCCACCGGTCCCTGCAAGGAAAGCCCTGGCCCTGCAGGGTGATGGTTCCTCAGTGGTGTTTAACAGCAGGACAGACGTTCATGATTAGTCCTGGAAATTTGCAGACAGTTTTAATGGCAGGGATGAGCTCTTTCGGCAGGATGGCGTGAAAGGCACAAATTCCAGTAAAAGCTGAAGGGGGAATGTATTCACAACTCCTACCTCTTCTTCCTTGAAGTCCGGCATGTTTCTAAACTAATTAATTAATGCATTATCCATAATTTGTTGTTGGTTATGGCAGGTCAAGTTGGGAGCTTCCGGATCTACTGGACGGTAAAATCCAGGCCATCAGTGACTCAGATGGAGTGAACTATCCCTGGTACGGAAACACGACAGAAACCTGCACCATCGTGGGTCCCACAAAGAAGGAGTCCAAGTTCAACATCAGCATGAACGACAACTTTTACCCAAGCGTCACGTGGGCAGTGCCCGTCAGCGAGAGCAACGTGGCCAAACTCACAAGCATTCACCGGGATCAAAGCTTCACCACCTGGCTGGTTGCAACCAACATGGCTACCCATGAAATGGTGACCTTGCAGACTATCAAATGGCGCATGAGGCTGGGCATCGAGGTAAATCCCAGCAGACCCCTGGGGCAGCGTGCCAAGCTGCAGGAGCCCTCTGCTCAAGAGCAGCCCCAGGTCCTTAGCAAGAATGAGCCAATACCACCCAGTGCCCTTGTCAAACCCAATGCCAATGATGCTCAGGTACTCATGTGGAGGCCAAAGGATGGACCACCACTTGTGGTGATACCTCCAAAACACCGATAATATAAACCTGGCGTCCCGGCACCAAAAGGGAGGAAAAAAAAAAACAACAAAAAAAACCAAACCAACAAAGCAAAACAATCACTTAGGTATTAGAATACACACGTATAATCTGAGCAAAATCAAAATGCACTTTTTATTCATTCAACAAATGCAACCATTCTACCTTCTCCCATTGGGACGGATTTCACTGTGCTAAAGCTAAAGAGGAGACCTTTGACTGGGGTCTGTCTCATCACTGGATTCCTACGGGAAGAAACTAACACTGATGTCTACCCGTATAGCTTTTTTTTTTTTCTTCCCTACTTTAGTTACTGTTTGAACTTCAGTCTCATTAGCTTGTCCAGACTGCCCAGAACAATAAGGACATTTTATTTGGGATTTTAAGACTTCTTTTTTTTTTTTTTTTTTTTTTTTGGTTGAGAACAAAACAAGTTCCTGGAGCAAAAAGTTGGCTATTTAAGATAAGGAATTATTATTTTTTTAAGCTGTAAGGTTCTGAGTTGCAAATCCAAGTCATGCGGCCTTATGTAGACTTTGCTTTGCATTGCCAAACTTTTGCCTTAAAGCTATGTTTGAAAAAAAAAAACCAACAAACACACCACCAGGCAGAATGTCCTTTCTACAGAATTTTTGGGAGACAGTTTTGGAACAAGGAATAGACTGTCAGCGTGTCACGGGCTGACGGATGAAAAGGGCATGAAACTGGAAGAAGCGTGATAAAAAAGAAAGAAAGTCGTCTTGGTTTTAAAACCTGGAACAAGGAAGCATGGAAATAATCTCGGTTTCAAAGCAATGCAAATAACAAACCTGCTGTAGGATGTCTCTTGAGTGGGAGCTACTAGGCCATCTCCCTGCTTCGCAGAAGGGGCAGCAAGCAAGCTTGCACTGCTTACTGCTGGGTAATCTCAGTCTCCCATTTGCATTATAATATGGGATAATCTCACAGCTAGAATTGTGGCCCTGAGTGTCAACGTAAATCAAGAGGGGGGACGTCCTGCTGGGATTGTCTCTAGGGCACGCAGATGTCTGCCCAGCTAACCCAGAGTCTCACCTTCTCGTGGGGTAAGAGCCAACGGCTCGTGCGCCGGCTGTTGTTGGGTGAAGCTCCGTTGCCCCGTTTCCCCATGAAATCCAAACGACGGTGCTGTAAGAAGAGCAGGATATAAAAAGGATCCTTCTGAAGTCATCGGAGGTGCACGGGTGTGAGGGAGGGCAGAGCTTATCTACCAAGCCTACCCATCAATATCCGTAATTCAGAAACAGCCGCATCTGAAAAGAACAGGCACCCATTCCTAGCAAACACTAGAAGCAAAAGCTATAAAAAACTCCTCTTCCCATGATAACAAATCACATTGGGGTTAGTAGATCATTTTCTTCCAGATGACCTCACAACCTACACCACTTTCAGGAATGGGGTACAGACAGGACCATGGGTGATTCTGTACCTGTCTGGTTATGGCACAAACATCTATGTAGCAACGGGTGAGGCATGAGAAGGTGCAAGCAGGGCAGCACCTGAGTCTTGGGTGTAGATCCTCCAGTAAGTGAAGTGCGTTTGGAGCAGGAGGTGGAACCTGTAGGTTTTAATAAGGACCTTGTCCAGATGGCTCCGGAGATAACCAGATGCGCTTCCGCAGAGGAAGGCGGTATGGAAAAGCCGTTTGAACGGGAGGGGCACAGTTTGCAGGCAGAGGAAGTTCTGCAGCAGAGGTGGCATCTGGAGGACAGGGTACAGGATGGGGAGAAGAGGATCTGCTCTCTTGCTCCAGCACATGGCCTCAGGCAGATCACTTCCCCTTCCCTCTGCAGCTCCTTCCCCTAGATAACGTTTCTTCCTCTTATTAACAATTTGCCTCAGGAGCTAGGACTGAAGAGAGCTCAGTGAGCCAGATACAAGCCTGGCCCTGCCGAACTGGTCTGAACGGGTCTTGCAACCACACACATGCTGCTCAAAAGGCTCTCCCCTCGGAGGGGCACCGATTAGCTTCTGTTGCCATCTTCATCTTCATTACCAGCAAGAAATTCTCCTTCCTCACTTCTCCAAAGCCACACCATCTACTTCGGCAACAGGTTCAACATCACCACCTGCCCGGGGAAAGCACTCCCAGAAGATATGTCCCCCCTCCCTGTGACAGTCTCAAACCAGCAAACGAAGATCCTGGGTCCCTGCAACCGTACCCCCGTTCCAAGGGGAGCCCACCCTCCTCCACGCACCAGTTTTCAGAGATGCTCAGCCACGGAGCTGCTCTCTCCAACGGGCAGATCTTTGAGGTAGGAAGTCCAGTATTACAAGCAGCTTGCAAACGAATGGACTGGATCAAACCCAAATCCACGAGCCAAAGGTTGCCTAAATCCAGGCTTTGGGACTATAAAGGATGAAGCTAGGGAGGCTTTGACTTGCACAGTCACTCTCTGTATTAAACTCCATTTTCTTACATGGATTCAAATCCTAACTATAGCTCTACTGGCACAGCCCTTTGGGACTTGTCTGTATTTTCTCCTAGGCAATACACGCAGAAGAGGACAAAACGTGAGCCGTGGGTGAATAGCCGATAACGCTTGCACGCATCTTGGCTACCGCTTAGATGCGCTTCTGGGCAGTCCCGCGGGTGGGAGCAGAAGGGGTATTGATGTCTGGTATTCACTTTGTCTCCAGGTGCTGAGTACTTACAGTTCTCACTGATGTCAGCATGGGTCGAAGAAATCAGACCCGGTTGTCTTAATTAGCTGCACGAAGGAATTCCAAGGAAAGATTTCTTCTCAGTCACCAAAAACCACATTCAGGGAACACCTACGTCCTTTTCCACTTAGCTTTGTGTTGGACTTAGTCTCCCAGTGCATTAAGTAAATCTGGTTCCTCCTACTCCCTCTACCTGGTGGACTGGATGCATCCATGCAATTTGATAGTAACCTCCTGGCTAATTCGTCCTGTTGCACTGAACAGACCCAGCTAAGCAGTAAATACGAGATTCAAATTTCACGTTGGGGTCGGCTTTGCATGGACTTCTCCCTTCCCACAGAATGCCTTTATCCCGTGCCTAGGTTGAAACGTGCCCCTCCACCTCCATTCGCATCACCAGACACGGCATAGAAAAGCGATGCTGCCTCTTTTGAGATTTCATGTGTTGTGATTAAAAGTGATGGTTTTTCCAATGCTGCTTCATTACAAAACTGATGGGGACAGATTGCATATAAAAGGAACGGTGGCTGGAACTAAGAGGTGCTATAGACATCACTCTTGATGCGGCTGGTTAACGGCCACACGGTTAGAAACGGGGATTGACAGGGTCCCAACGGGGACTTAAATGTCTGGGGACCCAGGGCATTCTGCACCGAGTAAGGTGGTAAATAAGCAGAGGTAAATAAAGCTCCTTCTCTGGCAGCTTTTTGCAGAACCAGGAATGCACAAAGGATACGCTGGGAAGGTGATGGGGCACCAACATGGGATACTGAAGTACGTGAGCTTGTCTCTGCCTCACCTCTCCCATCAATGATGCTCAGCTCTTTATAGCCCCAAATCACCACAGGAGCCGAGAGTGTCGCTGGACCATCCCTGTCAAAATCCCGTAGTGGTCCAGGGTGGGAAGCAGCAGGACGAGCCCTGGCCGAGATCCTCACCTGCATCCTCTCCCCCTCAGCCAGCAGCGGGGCAGGGGCTGGCAGACACTGTCGAGCGCGGCCAACATGCCGAGCAGCGTCACGGGCCATTTGGTTCTCGTTTCCTACCCTTGACACCAAGATGAGCGTGGCGAGAGAGGGGCAGCCCCTCGCAGGGTCAACAAAGATATTAAGCGGCGTTGGGGAGGGGTAGACCTGTTGAGCCGATGCGGTGGAGAGCAAGGCTGGGTCCAGCAGCAGGGGGTAAGGCGAGGGCTGCCCGAGCCTCGGCACCGCTGTCCCTCCCTGCCCTCCTGCCCTGGCTCCTGGCGCAGCAATAAGAATCGTCCTTGGTCTTGCAGAGATACTGTGAAAACAAAACCAAGATGTACCGAGTCTGGACACTTACAGAGATGAAAAAAACAAAACCCTGCTTTTATAACAGACAGAGAAATAAAGTGAAGTTTTCAAACGCGTCTGCCTGGAGTCGTTTGGGCGGTGGCTGTTTTTAAACGAACGGCTCCACCACCTCTGCACTCACGTTTCAAGGCGGCGATAAACATCCTATTTGCCATGAGTGCCTTTTCTCTCCATTTGAGCTCTTACGCCACACCAGATAGAGCGCGGAGGTTTCTGGTTAAAAATACCAGCCGACATCCTGCATTTTTCATTACCAGGCTGCTGTGCATCTTGCGACGGCAGGACAGAGCCGAGCCGGTTGGCACAGGCAGCAGCTGAACTTCTGCACAGTTCAGTTTCCAGACGCTGTTTGCTTATTCAGCAAAAGCCTGGTCAGATGTTAGCTGTAAGTACCGCATCTGGAGAGAGGCAGCCTCTCAGCCAGGTTCCAGTATCCCGGGCAGCGGAGAGCAGCCCTGCCCTTTCAGACCTGGGCAAACGAGAGGTTAAAAGCTGCTGCAGTGTATGGCTGGTTTTCAAATACCACGCTGTATTCATTTCACTGTTTTCCCCCCACATTTTTCACATGTAGGTTCTGCTTGCTTTTCAGTAAGGGAAACTGTCAGAATTATTTTCAGAGAGCAGGGGGGTGCCTGGCCAAGTGGCCAGCACAGCCCCCGTGCTAACCCGTTAATCCACAGGGCCCAACCCTGACCCCTTCCAGGTCTGTACTCCAGCTCCTCCTGCCATGGCCCCATCCCACCATGGGCTCCCTTCCCACCGGCTGTACCCCAAGGCAGACACAGGTTTCTCTTTCTTTTTTTCAATTTTTTTTTGTTCTTTCAGTAGTTTTGCTGCTCTCTGATCCAGCCTGCAGAGAAGCATTGAGGCTTCTCAAAAAGCAGCAGAGGAAAGGCTTGCTCTGCCTGCTGCAAGATCATGCTGCTGCATCGGCTCCCACCCGGCACCCCTGGAACCCTCCTGCCCGTCGGGCTGGAGAAGCCACACCACGCTCGGGGCTTTCCCGGCGTGTGCCCTGAGCACAGGGGCTGAACCCTTACCTGGGCACCCCGCAACAAGGTGCGCCTCACACCGATGTCTCCCCTTCGCTGCATCTCCCTGGGTCCTGCCTGGAGCGAACAAGAGCCCGTTACAAGCCTGTTATGCCCCTTAAAGGTTGTAGCCAACCTTTGCAGCTCAAAAGCCTTTTGCACGCTGCTGCCGGGCAGCAGGGAGAGCTGGTACCGTCATCCACAAACCACTGAGGTGTGCGCCCACATAAAACATGGACAGCCACATCGTCAGTTTGGGAAGCTCCACCAGCACGTAGCAGTGACACAAACCCAAGTGCGGGAGGGGAAGGGGTGGAATGATACGTATGGGAGGTCACGGCTCGAGGAAAGGAATGTGCATGGATGGAGCCTGAGCAGAGGAGAGGACAGGTTCTGAGTGGGATTCCTTTCCACAGTGGAAACTCTCCAGCCTCATCTGTTGATAGCAGGTTAAATTTAGATGTCCTAGTTTTGGAGGGAGGGAGGGGTGGAGAGGGGACACCAGCCAACTCACAGCTGTTTTGGGTGACACCCTGAAAAAGCCAAAAGCGCCCGGTCACTTATTGTCTGCGGAGAGACACTCGAAAGCCTCCTGAGAAGGATCACGAGGATGGTGGGAAGGCCGTCGGCTGCTGAACGCAGCAGAGCCGGGGTGATGGTGGAGCCCAGTTCTGGTGCTTCAGGTAACACCAACGTCCATCCTTTATTGCAGTGCGTTTGTGAATGCTGAGGCTACAAATCAAACTGCACCCTTCTAGAGGTTTTGTCACTTGGCTTTGTGATTTTCTAACCTCGGTTTCAAGCGGACTGAGGCAACAGTTCCTTCGGTTGAAGAAATACCCTCCGGCCTCCACGGTCCCTGCTCGAAACTGTTTGCAGGGACTTCCCTCTGCTGATGCAAATCAGGTTTTGTTTCCTATTTCTTCTATCTCACATCTTGTTAAGCTGTTCACGTGCAGCAGCTGCAAACACTCATTTTATTCCTTCATGCTTTCAAGTTTTAAACCAAAATATTTTTAGCAAAGCACCGAAGAGCCTTGAAGCATCTATTAAAAAACAAAAAAGCAACCCTGTGTCATGGGTTGCATGCACATAGTTACAACAGAGCTCCTCAAACAACCTGCATCAAGGTTTCCAAGGCTGCCTTTAGTAACACCTTTGTACATTGGTTCCCACAAAGCTATCGGGTAGAGAGTCCTGGCAACACGTCCAAACACAGGAGAGCAGCACTGGAAGGTCAGGTCCAATCCTACCACGATTCATAACTTTAGGGTTGTCCCACATTTCCCCCTCAAAATAGAGCAATCGCTTATTTCAGCTTTGATGCAGAAGCCGTTCTGACACCATTTCAGCACAGCGCATTTGAAGCACTGAAGCTCCTGGCACCTGCAGAGCAGAACTGCAGGGAGCGACTCCAGCACCCTGCTCTGAGAGGGTGGTGTGAGGGGGGTGACCCGTCCCTTCCACCGCTGGAATGGGGTGCTGTGACGAGGCAGGACTGCAGCCCAAGGCCAGAGCATCGCCCGCGGCTGCGTGCTCCCGGGAACAGTGCCACAGCACCGGGGCTGAGCGACAGCCCTGCCGTATTGTTTGAGCAACGCGCTTGCTGGCAAGACGCAACTTCATTTTTATCTCGTGTTCAGGGAACGGTACGAGTTCAGATACAGGCGCTGGCGGCACAAAGCGTGCCTGTGTGTGATAAAGGCATGTACGGAGAAGTCCCGGCTCTGCAGCAGGAGCCAGAGACACGTTTGCAGAGGAGCTTTGTGACCTACTGAAAGTTGCAGAAAAACAAGGTGTGGATGGTGCAAGACAGGGAACCTGCTGAGCGTAACCGCGGGGCCCTCGGGGACCTGACACAGAAGCCCATGGGCACACAGAAGTGTGAAGAGTTGAAAAACGTGCCGACACGTCCAAGCTCATCCCTCGCTGAGGAAGAGTCGGTCTTTCCTTGATGGCTGCAAGAGCCTGGGGCCTCGCTGCTGCAAGAGGGAGAAAGGACAGGGCTGGTCTCGCTGCCGACCAAGGGCTGCTCGTCCCCGCCAAGCTGCAGCCGCCTCTTCCCAGCCCCTGGGGCTCAACGCGACATTTATCTAGGAATAAAAACTCCCTCGGCATTACCAGACACGCTCATGCCAAAGCCTCATGCAGGATTATTTTTCCTTGTAAGCCACGCTGAAAGCAATGCACAAGGGCAGGACAGATGAAAACTAAGAAGGGAGAAATAAAATGTCACTTCAGCCCCCGGGCCTGCAGCGGCAGGGACATGTACACGGGCTGACGGGGCAAAGGGAGGCAGCTCCGTGCAGGACTGCTGGCAAGGGGCAGAGACCAGCGCCGGCCGAGACTGTGCCCCTGGTTCCTTGGCAAAGGGGTGGGAGGAGAGGTAGTGCCACCACCTGCCTTCACCTTTCCGCTGCCTCACTCCCTGCTCCCAGCAGCTGGAGCAAGGGTCCGAGATGTTGAGCAGCACTTTTCCGACCTCCACCATCTCACAGGAATCCTACTCATCCCCGAGACTCACCACACACACGCAAACACACCACAGCAGCTAGCTGTTGAGGCCGATAAGCCCGTCCTGAGCAGGACGGTCATGTCAGAAACACGTCTGGTTTCTCCCACGGAGCATCGCCAGGGTTTTGGTCAGCGGCATGTCAGCTCTGCCCCCAGCACCGCTCAGGCAGGGAGGTGGCCATGAGGGATGAAGCGAGCTGAGGGATATAACCCAGCAGCATAGGATAAATTTCAGCCCTGCGATCCCTCCTCGGTTCCACAGCAGAGGGATGCCTCTGGCATTTGTCCCTTGGTCACCTCTCCCCAGCACGCTGTTGTGGCACAGAAGGGCCGAGGCCGCTGGGGACAGAGCAATGACGACCTTCCCTCCCAGGAGATGGATCCGGATGGAGCGGTACAGCCGAGACCACTGGTACTCTGCAAGACACCTGTATCCTGGAATACCAAAATACAGTAAAAACCTTTAGAACAGGAGATTAAATAATTTTTCTTTCTTTTTGCGCCTCTGTGACGAAGCTACATTTTGCCCCTTTTCCAGAAAAAGGCTCTTTTCTTTGTTGCTCTTCTAGCCTTCGAGGAAGCAGAAATCCCCAGGCTGGTCTCCCCACGGGTTTGGGGAGATCTTCGCTATGCCTCAGGCTCCCCTCTGCCCACCAAGTCTGTAACACCATCGTTAGTGCTCTGCCATAGCAGAGCATCACCGGCACTCAGCTTTCCACTGCCTCGAGGCCATGGCGTAGTCTCAGGGGAGGGAAAAATAAGCGTGTTCTTTCATTAGAAATAATTAAGAATCCACCTTTGATAAAAGCCTTGGAAGATTTCTTCACATACTGAAATGGCAGGAAAAAAAAGGCACAACCACATTAGCACAGACAAAATAAGCTCCTTCAGAGTAGTCGTGGAACGGTTGCCATTACTTATTTGAGGATTAACCAGCACAGACAACACAACTACTGAAACAAGGGCTCCAAGCCCAGCTAGTCCTTGGCTTCTTCACCAGGTCTGCCAAGACGGGGGCTTTCTGTGTTAGTAACTTTATTCTTTGGTGGACGTCTGTCCACAAAAACCTGGACAGAGGCCATGAGATCACAGGCCACCTAACACAGATGACAGACTACTGTAACAGCTTCTGGCAACCACCAACCGAACGTCACAGGCACTTGCCAAGTCCTTGAGTCATCTAATGAAAATGCAGATCTTTCGAAGTCGACTTTGCTACGTTTTGTGCATATTCCTGTAGGCTTGTGGTCACGATCAGCCTCTCTACACTGCTCAGCTCCTCCAGCAGCTACTATGGAAACCAGGAGCAGCGCCCTTCTCAAGGGCAGAGTTCAGGGGATTGGGTTGTTTCAGCCATGATTTTGGAAGCATTGCAAGAAAATAACTTGCATGTTCAATCAGGATCTAGAGCAATTCTAACGGCCCTTCACTTGCAGAGGGTAAAGGAGTTAAACAGGTACCAAGCAGCACAGCAGGGACAACCCCCAACTGCTCCCATCATTCCAAAAGAGAAACTTTAAATGGCTCAGCATGCCAACAGCACATTCTTACCAAGCCAATCTTCTCCATAGCAAGAGGTTTATTAGCTATCTGGGGGAGCACAGCTGATACGGCCTTGCTAGGAGGTGTCGCATGCCACAGCGAGGGGAGATTAATGCAAAGAATTTAAGGTCAATGGTTTGGGCCAGCTGCTATTTATAAAGAGGAAGGAAAGCAGAACAGCGGTATCGCCTCTAGGCCTTAAGAAATGCTGTATAGTCAAGGAGAACATACTGGGAGGGCACAGTTCAACCTGTCTTCAGCTTCTTCTTCCATCTCCAAACTAGCAATTTTCAGAAAACTTTCTCTTCTGTTCCAGTGCTGTGGTCCCAGGATCGCTAGCACTTGCTCTCTTCCGTTAGAGGGGAAGGGAGGTTATAAACAAACCCCTGACAACAGTGCTGTCTCTAATACGACGTGCATCGTGCCAGAGTTCAGAAATCCAGGGCATATGTAAAAGCCGTAGAGCCTATAGCCTTGCAAAGCCTCTCCACATCTAAAAATAAGCCCTCCTTGTATGCTATATTCCCCATATTTCAGTGGTCTTCCTTTTTAAAGGGAACCTACCCAACGTCATTCCCGGGTGCAGAGACAGGAAGGACACTTTCCACAACTAGAGGAGGAGTTAGGTCGAACGCCAACTTTTTATGTTGGCTTGAAAAAAGCAATTTCTTCAGGAACTGTTGACAGATGTAAGTATTTAGTTTATAACACTGGATGTGAAAACAAGCAGTTATCAACTATTTACAATTCCAAAAAGTGACCACATGCCCACTTGCCAACCAAACCAGAAAATGACACTTGTCATCATATTGTGTGGTATTAAAAAAAAGAAACGTTAGCATGTTTCTGCTGAAAACAGAAAAAGCAGAAGTATGCCAGAATGTCCTAACAGGACCAACAAGATCAAACCATCCAATCTGCATGTATTCAACTAATACATAAGCTGTTATTTCAAATGCATTTTTCACAGAGCAACAAAAACCCATTACATCATTTAGAGGCTTCATGGAGGTCAGATGCATCAAATAGAAAAAGTGTTCATCCAGAATGCCTTCAGGGCATTCTTTAAAACATTTGCTCAGTATGTTCAAGTATAAACATATGAGAATTTCACAAATGTTATCGACTAAAGCTAAAAGCTACAGGGAAAAAGTACAATCTCATACATGGTAGAAAAAAAACCGTAGCTGACAGTAGAATCCAACAGCCAAAGCCACAAGCTGCAAAATCACTAATGCCTCCGGATGGAGGTCACACTTCTTATTCAAGGGCCAGAAGTTTTCCCTGAGTTCCATTCTCCCGAGTTCTGTAAAATATACAGAAAGGTAAAAATAGGAGAGCTTTTACTTCCCACCTCTTTGCTGAATGTTACTGCCATGGGAACGTGTTCTGCACGCAGCCAGTTTCTTCTCAGATAATTTCCTATTTCTCCACTAAGCCTCTGGCTCACACATGACTCAGTTTTAGCACTTCAGTGAGATAAGCATGTGCCCCATCCTATACTTAAAATTAGCAGGGCAAACTTCAGCCCCTTCTTAAGAGCCTAGGATAATCAGTCATTCTCTTCAATGAAAAATGTGCTGGTTTATATCAGGAACCAACTTGAGCTACTCCCTTGTCTAGGCAAGGGATGAACAACAGAAAGCTAAGTCCAGTACGGGGCTGGTAACCACAGCATACATCTATTTCTTCTAGATCCAGGGAGATAAACCCTTCCAAAACAAGTAACATCAAGGCAGATAAAATAGTTTAATATAGAGCGAGAACAAGTGTTGCATAAAAATAAGCAAAATCTTTTTCTTAAAAAAAGGTCTGAGAACTCATATTTGAAAGAAAAGCTGTTTGGATATTGATCATGTAGGTGACTCATGAACGCAGGAGCTACTGCACAGTTCTACAGGAGAGTTCAGGATGTTCTTAGCTTCTCCATCCACTAAATCCAGAGGAAGATCTGTGGAGCGAGGAAAAAAAAAAACCAACACAGCAATGAGTGCTAGAGTCTCCCTCAGGCAGTATTAATTCAAGAGATCTCTCAACCAAAACTTCCAGTCTCCCTAGTATCAGAAACTTATTATGAGATCGCATTGGTATTTCCAGCACCTTTTACCTGAGACTGCATCAACACCTACTAACTAGATATAATTATGCTTATTCTAGAGCCTACCATCTGGAGATACACATGCTTTCTCTACTTGACAGGGAAACAAAGTAAAAGAAACTTGCTAGAAGTAATCCAGCAAGCCAGCGGCAGAGTGGATGACAGAGTTAACCTCAGACCTTAGTCCCGTTCTTTAACTAAATCAGCACCTCGATTCAGCCAGGTAAGTACCAATTTATTTCATTCCTTGTTTCAACCTGACAAATGGAGTAGATATTAGATTCACACACAGCTTGAGCACACACCTCATGTGCCTGAGAGGTGGAGAAGGAGCATGATCTAACTGAAAATTCTCTCTTATATGAAAGATTAATCTCACTGGAAAGCACACATTCAGAGCCTGGACTTTGAGCTCTATGTAGTGCCACTAGAAAGGAAATCAGAACTAGTACGTTACTGCTACTTTCAAAGCTTGCTCTTGTAAACATTCAACTCTTCTGTTTTGGTTCTATTTGTATTTTTAACGAAGAGTTAGACACAAAATGGTACTTACGTGTTAGATGATCCAAAACCAAACCCTGAAAGAAAGGCAAGATTAGAAAAAGAATTGTTAAAAAGTAAAATGAACGCGTAAGATTTGTAGTAAATGTCCCCTCCCACACACAGATTGAAAAACATTTCTTTCCTGCCTTAGGCCAGGGAAAGAGTGATGGGCAAACAATGAAAGTCAAATCTCCATCTAGAAGAAAAGTGACTTGCCTCGGTTCCTAAGAGGGCTTTGCTTTCGCTGCTAATCAGCTAGGTCCATCCATGAGCAGCAACTGCGTACAATGCGCCTGGTTTATTCACCTCTCCATGAAAGTAAGAGGGCTGCTTTCTGAAGATGGAGTTTGTGCTTAATGCAAGGCAGTGGTGCCAGGCAGACCACCAATGAACGTATCCTCTCTCAAAGGCTCTGTTCTCAGCCCTGTGTAAGTCACTGCAGCTTCACTGAATTACGTCAGATAAAAATTTGGCTATTGGTGTTCTAGCTCAATTTTGCAGTGCATATTCTTTTGGCACTAAGTACTTACATACAGATACCCATGCATGTGGCACTGAAGAGATACTCGTTATTTCTCAATATTGTCCTTTGAGAAGAAAGAACAACTCCACAAAAAGGGGTGAAAAGCAATAATCTGATGAGGTGTGCAGAAGAAGAGTGATTTATTGACATGCCAGACAGCAAATCAGTGATGGAATTATAAGATAAAGTCTGTGAAGACGCTACACCCCACCCTGCAGCTCAATTCTCCAGGCCGTGGTGCCCTCCCTATAGCAGGACTAGGAGCAGGCAGATTTTTGAGAGGGAGCTGAGGAGTCACTCCTGAGTTACAAGGAAAACTGGAGGCATGGGGCCTGTTCGGTTCATTGTATTTTAGCTTCTCCTACCTCCTCCACCTGTCCCAAAAGCTGAGAATCCACTGCTTTGTGTGCCGAAACCGGTACCCTGTTGCGACAGCGATCCAAATGTCGGGGTATTTTGATTTGCTAGAGTGCCAAACGATGCTGTATTGTTACTGGTACCACCAAACCTGCAGTTTAAAGCAAAAATTTGTGTTTGGAAGCATCTTCTCACTTACAGTGCTATTTTGTCCCCATACCACAATAACAACAGTGCAATCCTTAAACGAGGATACATCAAAAGAGCGAGACCACCCAATATGAATAATTATAATTGTTCATTCTGGAAATGGATTTTCTGGTTTGGGAAAGACTATTGTACATACAAACGTCTGTTCAGCTCCCATTCTTAATGTACACCAGGCAGAAAGGCAAATACGTTCATGCTTACACAGGATACATTTTCAAGTGCTTGGAAATACCAACTCCAGCAATCAAATGGAATATATTAACTCACCCCTGTGTGTAGTTTTCACCCTTTAAGCTCCAGAGTACAGCATCGTTTTGTTTCACAAACAGGGCAGCAAACATGGAATTGGCATGAGCTGCTCATGGCCAGAGCACAAAGCAGAGCCCATATACAGAACCCAGGCTCCCAACTTTCAGACGGTACCTTACCCACTGCCCATGTAAACTGTCTGCAGATTTCTCAATTCCTTTCTCTCCCCAGCCCATTTTGAACCACGCACAGTTCCAGTGCTTTCCTGAAGATCTGCCCCTACCTGGCATTTCTCCCCACCACCTTTGGATTAATTCCCTAATTGCTTTTGGGAACTGAAATAAGAAACACTTTTATATATGGAAATTGGTCTCCTTTCTCCACCCAGTCCGTCCAACCAGGCATTGTAGAGCTATCAGCATGACACACTACTGAGAACGATATGTACCCCCCCCCCCGCCTTCTCCCGATTCTGAACATAAGAGGTGCACTCAAAAAATGAGCTTCAAGTGTTTCTCTAACTTAAACTGGGCAAAATGCAGACACAAAGTTTTCAAATGACAAGCTCTGCTAAGGCTCTGCAAGTGCACAATGCTACTAGTACTAACCCAGCACCAGCCCGCCCCTGAGCAGACACTTGGTCAAGTCAAATAGTGTGCCAGCTTTGCAAGGCTGTGCCTCACACAAGCTCCTGTCATTTCTGACTTAAAATATGAACTGACAGCACGTTAACCCACCTCCCCACCCATCCAGATCTAGAAGACTTTAAAAAAGAAAACAAAAAAAAAAACCCAACCCACAACACACATCAAAATATATCTCTCCAGATAAAAGACAACCCTCGTAGCAGTGTGACAAGCAATTCACCTGGTAAAGGACATCACCTCTCCTATCCCAGACACTGTCAACCATACACACTACTTCCACGCACAGCATTAGATACAATGGGCAGTTCAGTGACTTTGCATCTTTGGCCCTGCTAACCCCTGTGCCTCTGGTTTGGCTCTTGAGCCATGTACCTTGCAGACAACTTCAGCTCAGAACAATAAACATGGTTTTCTCAGGAAGAGCAAAACAGGTTTTGTGGTTCTTTTTAAAGAGAAGCAAGATGGGGTGATGCATTATAGAACAAGAGGTTTTAACAGTGCTCCATCTTCTCAGGACTATGCCGCTAAACACACAAATCATGTCTACCCAGTGAAACGAAGTGGAGGTGAAAATAGTGACAAAGAAACTTGTGGTTCAAACTGCTTCTTTCAGTTGCAACTGGAAGAACATGCCTGTTGAAAAAGGCTAAGCATAGTACAAGTAGAGAAATAGCTTAAGCTATGGGCAAGGTTTTTTTTAAACATATAAAAGACATGAGATAGGTTTGATTAAATTGTTACCAGGCAATGACTATCTTACCCAGATTTTTAGGTCTTTTGTAAAGCTCCTATACAACACAGAATGGAGAGGCACTTGAGGTTAGTTTATGAAAGCAAAACATTATTTGCTCACAAACAGCCGGAATTGCAGACTTTGAAGAAGTGTAGTTGTTTCTATTTTTTGATACCCAAGTCATTTACCAAGCGATGCAGATTCTTCAGAATTGAAGCAGCAATGAATCACATGTATTTAAGTTAGCAGGGTGTTCTCAGAAACTCGGAGCTAATACCGCACAACGTACTGGCAAGTCACTTCTCTCTGGACTTGG
The DNA here is from genome assembly GCF_000699145.1 of Aptenodytes forsteri. Classification (NCBI taxonomy): domain Eukaryota; kingdom Metazoa; phylum Chordata; class Aves; order Sphenisciformes; family Spheniscidae; genus Aptenodytes; species Aptenodytes forsteri. The sequence continues at coordinate 2,347,300 of NW_008796111.1, read as the reverse complement.
GATTTTTGAAGTTTCACTTCAAGAGAAAGGCAGAAAGGAAGTCCTGCGCAGACGCTACCTTATACTGCAGAATTAAACTATTGCTCAAAATTTTGTGGTGAGATTTGGATTTTTGTAAAGCTGCCTGGGAATTCTGCATGCTCTTTTAAAGTTTTTAAAATCAAAATCAAATTCCTCAGGCAACTCCGAAGATATCAGAGTGAGACTGCACCTTTCTAATAGAGAAGATATTCTCAAAACTTCCCACAAGTTAAGCCACTGAATTATTTCTTGAGTCTGCAGACTCGTTATGCAAGCCCTCTGTTTGAATCAGCGCGCTGCTTGTTCTGAATCCCATTTTATCTTTAAGCTTCCAACATTGTCACTGAGTGCATCCAGCTTCAGTACAAAATCCTGCAGCACAATGGCTGAAATTTGGAACTTAACAAAATATCAGTTGAGTTGAAGCTAAGTCATCCCTACAAACGCATCCTTCTTTGTGGGGATTTAATTAAGCTGCCTCTGTTTTTACCCTTTCCAAAGGGACTCTCCAACCTGCTGCACCAGAGTTCAGGACGTAGCAGAACCACCTAGCTGAAGCCTCCCACAGCTCAGGGGTGCCCTGGCAGATGGGTATCTGCCTAACCTCATGGGGAATTAACAAGTTACACTTCTGGATGTTCTAATGTGCCTTACGTAAAGGCAGTTCCTCCTGAAACTAAAGACAAACACTTGTGAAATATGTAAACACTAAGATTGGGAAGATATCCAGTTTCCTCTTTTCACTGGCAATTTTTCTTTTTTTAATTGGGTCTATTCGGTCTGCGTATAATTGTAGGGCGTGAAGGAGAGTTGCTTGCTGGTAGTGCAATACTGAAGAATTGCATTTGCTGCCTATTGCAGAAGCTGCTTAGCAAGGTTTGAAATTCTGTATTTTCTGAACAAAACAAGGAATAAAGTGCTGTCTACGCTGGTGCCAAGCACAGGCTTAAGGGGTAAAGAAACAGGTAAAACCAATCAGTGTGGGATAAACACAATTCGCTCTGGAAGCGCAGGCTGTTACAAGTGCTTCAACCCATCCCCCTAAAGGTGAGGGAACAGACTGAATTCTCATTAGTATCTCTAGCGCAAATCTCACAAGTGGATAAGGTGGCTAGACAGAGTCACAGATAATGGTATTTATTATTTTCTTTGCTAGGCATAGTTTGTAGGCCTAGATTTGAACTCATTAAGTGTGCACACAGAAAATACTCCTGCATTTCCTTAGACACTTGCAAGATGACTCACATTCCCCCCCCCCCAGTCTCTAACGCTAAAGATTCAACACAGTTTCAGCATTAAAATAAGATCATACACATTATTTCCTTTGGGGTTAAAGTCTTAGTTTTATGCCTTTTTAAAATTTTTTTTTTAAAAAAACGAACAAACAAACCAAGGACACTTAGAGCTTTGCAATCAATTGCAGAATATATTTTTTATGTTAATGCAGAGGTAACTAAGCATAATAGTTTTTGTCATGCAAGAACATTGTTTTCCCAAACCCTGGACCCTGGTTGGCTTACCCAAATCCTCCAGCGCTGGCTGCTGCTGTACCCTCGCCGAACACTTTGCCTCCCGTTGAGCCCAGAGGGCTTGAAAAGGTTGGGGCTGAACCGAATGCTGGCATCCCTCCGAACCCAGGGGATCCCCCAAAAGTGGGAGGGCTGCCAAACACTGGAGCAGCACCGAAGCCACCTGAGCAAAACAGAGGCAAAAAAGGGACAAGAACATCATGTAAACAATAATGCAGAAAGAGAAAACAAAAACTAGATTTCCAAGTAGACAATCTCCATAATGGGGCTGTTCATATTATCATATGGACACAGCATTATTTATAAAACTAACTGCCACAAAGCTTCCAAACTGCAGGGTATTTTGTTATATCCAGAAGAAAACCACATTCTGGGTCTCTTGAATGTTTGAGCACAAGATCAACTCAATCCCCAGAGCTGTACTAGAAGGTGGTAATATATCGTACATGCTTGCACACTTGCTTTATATAAAAAAAGACCAGTATCTTAATTGTGAGGCAGCAAGTGTGCACAATAACCAAGTTATAGTAAAAATACATACAACAGGTGCTAGACTGATGCTTTTATTATTATAAAAGACGACATATCCATCCTTCATCATAAAACTAGCACTCCTTACCGGAAAAAAAATCTTAGCACATGTAGTCAGTTTTAAAGTAAAGCTCTGCTCATCACCATTTAAACAAGTTACTATCCAAAGGAACTGCATATAACGATGTAAAATGAAAAGTCTCCTGTAAAGGTCAGCTTTGTGAACATTTGGCTGCTGGGGTTTGGTTGCAGTGTTTTACCCTGGCTTCTAATCTAAAGCTCTGGAAGAACATACAAGTGTCCTGCGGACAGAATTTCATGCATGCAAGTGCTTAAACTGGAAGAACTCCCCAGTGCAATGGGCAAGTCTCCCCCATCTCTTAAGACCAGAGAGTAGATAGCAAGCTTGGATTTTTAGGTGCTCCAGTGACGCAAAAAGATTCAGGAGGTAGGGTATTATCTACTCCTGGTTTAAGTGTGGAAATTAAGATGCAATGATTAAATGCCAGGTCAGTGGAATTGCACGATTCCTGCAGGGAATCAAGAACTCAACCCTGCTCTTGGAAATTTCTGTTTGGGGTTTAGCTGCCTTCTGCAGCTCTGAATGGACTTCTACCCAGATTATTTCATTCTATGTTCATATGCTGATATTATTGGCCTGTTTCTAATTGACACTGTGGAAGGTGAAGGACACCTGCTCTTTTGTTTGACTACGGATGAGGATGGGATACCACCACACATTTTAATACCCTGGGTGAAATTCCAGTCCGTGTCAAGGTAATGGATACTGTTTGGCTGTAAAAACAAAAGGTCTGGAAAAAAATAAATCCTAGGCCTGAATTATTTAAACACAGATCAGATATCTTGTTACCTCTATCTCTAGGAAGTTAAGAGTATTTATCACAGGGGCTGAAGCTTTGCTCGGCATACACTCTCTTTTGCAATGCATATTAACAAACAGTGGAGAAAGGAAAGTGAAATACGTAAGTAGTGAAACCAGGACAAAGGGGGATTCAAATCAAGTAAACCCTTCCACTGCAGTTGGAGAGGAAGACACACCATTCATTTCAATATTTAGCAAATATAACCAGAGGAGGGAAGGATCTGAGGGGCTCTGTGTGAGTGGATGTGCTTCTGCAGAAACCTCTTGAAAAATCCTATCTCAAGAAGAACTTTGAAACCAAAATAATCAAAAGCAAGGAAAGAGTCATTGGGTAAATGAAAGAAGAACTTCCTTCAGCAATGCCTTTCTCCTCCTCTAGCAAAAATAGCAGATGGGAGGTATGCCTGAGACAAGACACTCAGTCCACTACCAAGCAGAATGCAATACTTGAGAGACACCTTACAAATGGCTGCTGGATCTAACAGCAGCATCATTATGCTCTCAGCCACTTCACTAACACGAGAGCACAGCTACTGTCAAAGCAGAGTGCTTCCTCTCAAAGCACTGCTTCTCCAAAGGGAGTTCTTGAGCACCATTGTCTCAAGACAACTTCAAGGATGACCAAACCTCCCCTACTTCCCCCAGTGATGAAGCTTCAAGAGACGCACTTGGAGCGGAACACCTATCTTCATCAGTGTTCACTGTAAGAACGGTCTGAGGATAGAGGAGAAAAGCTTTGCTCTGCCTGATCCTTTGGGCCTCCATTTTTGCCTGGTAATTAACAAAATGAACATTTTGCCATTCAGTTCTAATGAATATATCACAGTCACCGCTACTTTTGTGGCTCTTTCTTTGGGCAGATGACAGTAAAAAGAAAAGAGGGTTTGTGAGTTAATTGAATCAAATATTGGGAATTCCCAATCGACAAAGGGAACAACAGCTCAACCACAGAAGAAAGTATGATGACAGGTCAGACTGATTTCAAAAGAGAAGGACCTGAAGCATGTCTGATATGAATTTTATGAGGAAGCTTTCCCATTGTAAACACCTGTGCATTCACTCGCATGAAGAAATGGGGACAAAAAGGGTTACAAAACCCAGAGTGAAGTTTGAAAGATAATATTCCAAGGAAGCATCTAAAATAGGAAAAATCTATTCAGTTTCATATTCTGTACTCTTCATTGTACGGTACATAAGAACCGAAATAATTCACACAGCTCTCTGCTCTTAAACTGCAACGGGAATTTCTGGAACGAACACCAGAAAATGTAGTTTACTGGATGCTTTTCTGCACAAGAGATTGTAAATCTCTGCCTTGAATCCACCAGCTAAAGTTCCATTCACTAAGCCATTAGTTATTTTTTATTTATTGTTCAGAGACAATTCCTGTACATGTACTGAGTCCAGGCTGTAGATGTCTAAATAGTAGAATACTCTACTAAATATCTCACAGATAAGCGTGGGTGTTCATAGGGGGTGGATTAACAAAGTACCTGCTTTGTTTGGACTGGAGAACCCAAAGCCTTGAGATGCCACGCTTCCACCACCAGAGCTGAAAGTGCCCGTAGGCTTCTGCTCTCCAAAAGATGAACTGCCAAATCCAAAAGTCTTTGCTCCGCTGTTTCCAAATAAGCTAGAAGAATCTGGGGAGATGAATAATACTTGTGAAGCTCATAACAGACAATATTCTACATTACGCTTCATTAACTGGATCAGGAGAAAGGGAAACGCCTTTTACTTCCCCAAGCACAAAATGAACACCACATTGAAAACAGCACGCTGCCAAGAGAAGCCGAGTTTTCCCCTATTCCTACGGGGCTTTGTAGTTCCACCAAGATCCATTCTGGATCTGATGGACCACTAACAACCCTTTATTGCTGCAATCTAGCAAATCACAGTGATGGATGATTTGTTTAGTTGCATCCTGTGCCGCAGTCACTAAAAGACAATCCCTCAAGTGAGAAATCACAGCAGCTAGAATCAGTCTCTCTTGACAAATTAAAGATTCTGAGCTATTTTGGCAATGGCCAGTATTTCTTAACATGACTATCTGACAGGACCTTAAAGTAGGAGCCAAACTTTTCCAGCCTTACTGAGAAATGACTCAAGTTTTCATCTTTCACAAGGCTACACAGAGTTTTAGTATCCAGTGGCAGGACACAGAATAACCAAAGCTTTTCTCTGGTGAACCATCTTGTTTTATTTCATCACAAAACCCAGCAATGCAATAAAGGAGGACTAAATTAGCAAGGTTAGAGAACTGACCTCAATCATTAATCCCAATGGATCATTAAAGAGGCAATAAAAGAAATGGATTTGCTCTCCCAAGACTTGAATTGCTTCTTCTAGCCACTTGCAGCTCATTCTACAGCTTTCCTTTGTTCCCCTACTTTTACGTCTTACACTGCTTCTCCTTCTTTGTGCTTTCTACCTGCTGGACTCCACCCCTACTGCTTTCCCCCTTCTGCCAAACCCAAGTCGCAAGTGATGAAATAACGAAGCTGGGCAGTCATTAAATAAAAGCCACAGTTAAGAAATCATCATGAATAGCGTTTGTGACATACCAATGCATGTAACAAACGCAGATCTGCAATAGCTGCGCACGAAAGGCACGAGAGAGCCTGCTACTATTTCAAACTAATTGCTACAGCAGACAATGGCATACATGCATCTCGGCTCAAATTTTAGAGTATTACCAAGACCTGTTAGCCCAGAAAACTCAAGTCTAATGTGTTTTTATACACTAATAGACAGTGATTGATTCTTGCCCTTACAGTTAATCCTTTACAGCTCCTAGAAAAAATTTCTAATAGTCCCTTAAAGTCCCTGGTGCAAAGGAACCTGCAGGTAGCTTTAATGTATTCTTAACTACTTTTCATGCCTCTTTTGTTAGGTTGGTTGGCTCGGTAAGAAGCAACATGCGGGAGGGTTAGTGTGGCACCTCACGTGCAGATTGATTTAGCTAAAACATGTGTGGACCGATGCCTTTTAGCTGACAACTGGAGCAAAAGAAAGGATAAGTGCTGAGTCCCTCCTCCCAAAGAGGGCTTTAAGACAATTCCTCTCATCTACCCAGCTTTCACGACGCTTGTAAGAGTTTATCTGTGAGACCCCCACCCCATCTACCAAATCTGTATAAAAACTGATAAAAGGAACTCTGTAATTCTGCTTCCTTACCAAAACAGACTACATCCCCACGCCAACCACTAAGCATATTTATTTTTCTTTACTACATCCATGTGACTGAAAAAATTCACATCTTCTTCTAGACATGAAAAATGACTGAGAGCTTACCCATATATTACAGCAAATTTTGATAAAATATATCTTGCATGTGCTGCATAAAGATAGCCATTTTTAGGACAAAGCTGAGGAAACTGCTATCCATCACACACTTGTTAACTTTGTTTCTCTTGAAGATGGGATTCTTAACAATTGCTACAGTGTTATGGCAGGTGAGAAATAATTAAAGCTTTCTAACTTCCAACCAAGTTGGAAGCAGAAATTCAGTGACAAGAATTTAGAGTATTCAATTTTAAAGAAGCACTTGGCCAAGAATCCCCTACAGAATATAGATATTCTTCACACTTCTTGCATCTGCTTATTTGTTTCAACAGCTTCCCTACTTGTTTTCCATGAACCTAAAAGAAAAATTCCGGATTACACATCATGCATACTCTCTGTCTCTGTTACCTCCTAGAAGCCTTTTGTGTTAACACAGAATTTACTCAAAGACAACTAACGGCAGAAAAGCAGATGGGATCACAAAAGCAGATGGAAATCACAGCACATTTTGTATTCTTGTTTTGTTCACTTACTCTGGGAAGCTGCAGATCCAAATCCTCCACTGGAGGAACTGAAGGGATTCTTATTGGCTGCATCCTGACTTGGCTTTCCTCCCAAACCACTGAAGAAGCCTCCACCTCTCCCACCACTTCCAGCTCCAAACAAGCCTCCACTGGAAGAAGATGGCTGCTAGAACACAAAAAGGACAAAAAAGGGATTTAAGCAAAGTCAAAGCAGCACATGCCCCCAAGGCTGATTTTTCTGTCTGGCCTATTCCTCTGGATGTACGAAGGGGCTGATGAACCAGCAAGCAATTACCTTCCAACACGTAATGCAGTGAAATCTTATTTAAGTCTGTCTTAAACCTTCTCTATGGTACAGAATAATGCCTTTGAAACTTGCCCTACACTGTCCACTTTCCACTTAGCATGGAATAAAGGCAGGTGACTTACTGCATCTCTATCTTATCTTGCATGTGATGAAACATTTGTCTCTCCATACCCCTTGGAAACATTCACACAGATGCTGCTTTGGTGCCCACTACAGTAGCACATATCTTCACTAGAGACTGGGACACTTTTTACTGAGCATGTCAAATAGTTTTTGTTTTGTTTTTTTTAAATATATTAGAAATAGGTAGGGAACCCTGAACAAGTCCACTATACATAACAGTCCCTTGTTTCTACAAAAGCAATAAATACTTGCCTGGCCAAAGACAGTGCCTCCAGTATTAGCTGCTTGCCCAAACACAGAACCTGTGTTACTAGAACCAAAACCTGCTAAGAAAAGAAAGGAAAATAAACCACCAGAACTATTACTAGGGTATAAGACAATTCAGAGAGGTGACACTAGTCCAGAACAGGGAAAGGACAGGTCTCCCATGCCAAAACACAGGGATGCAAATGATGTTACCAAATGTATCTAGGTTGGACAAATTTAATGTGCCAACACACAAATAATAAATTCCATTTAAAGTTTATTTGAAAGTAATTCTCCTTTTCTCTTCGGCCAACTTAAAAATAAACAGAAAATAAAAGACCTTTTCACTCGTGGGATTGTTGCTAACAATATAAGAGAATTGGATTTCTGTTAACATTGCTATAATAACGCTGCAAGTCATGAACAAGCCCTGTAGCATTCTGATTTCCCTTGTGTAGGGAGGATCTGAGCTTTGTTACCTAAAGATCCCCGTTATAGATAATGAAATGTTTTGATTAAAAAAAGAACTCCCCATCCCATTTCCCAGTTCACTTAAATGTGCATTGTGTAACAAAACTTGCATTTCTATAATTAGGAACACCTTTCTCAAGCAGAGTTCACTTCCCCCAACTTAACTATTCTCTGTTACTGTAGTTAAAATGAGCAAGCAGATTGCCTACAGTGCCATCATTTTTAATTAAATGAGCCTAATTAGTTTTTCTTCCTTAGAAATACACGTTCTCTATTATTACTATGTACCTTTCACTTTTCCCTGGGAGCTCTCTAAAGATTTTACAGACAAAGCTTTGGAAAAAACCCAACAATATATTGTAGCAATGTGGAGAACAAAAGGAGACTGACAAAGAAGGTTCGGTCTGTGCAAGTATTCGATTTAACTGTGTAGACAGGTAGCTGATGGTCATGTTACCACTATATTTAATTTTGAGATGTTTCCAAATGCAAAAGCGGATTTAACAGATTAGTTCCTTGCTAACCCATCACTTTGAGGGCTTAATTTTTTGCCATCCCAGATCATGATACAGTACTACACCTGGCTATACCGCCACTGTTGCACGTACTCAATGCAGCCCACTGAAGGAAGTCCTGCATCTGTATTCCTTGCCCTGATTATGGTCTCAGAGCTGCCTCGTCACTTCAGTGTAACAATTTACAACATACTAATTTAAGATCTTTTACACTATGCTGAATCCAACCCACTTATTGTGCAACAGGCAGGACAATACATAATTCAGAATTAAGTCAAGGTAGACTTGTAAGTATAAAGTGAATGCAAGATTGGATTGAAAAGGCTACATTCAGAGGCCTACTGGTGAATAGCGAAGCAGAGCAAAAGCTTCTTTGGTCTCCAACATTAGCCTCCCCCTCACACACACTGCAGTTTCTATTCTTACAATTGAAAAAAGGCCTACTGGTGAATAGCAAAGCAGAGCAAAAGCTTCTTTGGTCTCCAACATTAGCCTCCCCCTCACACACACTGCAGTTTCTATTCTTACTAATTGAAAAAGAAAAAAAAAAAAACCCAAACCAAAACCCATCAAGTGCCATGGGGCATGGGGGGGGAACCAAAACAAAAACATCCTACTTTCCCCAGTGATATACTGCTCTCTGTACTTCAGCCAGACAGGACCGCTGGGATATCGCATCCCCCTGCCGTTTGCTCTTACCTGAAGCTTGGCAGAAGCTGAACCCAGCAGATGACGTGGTAGTAGTAACGGCGGCAGCGCTACCAAAGACGGATCCCCCTTGCCCAAAGCCGGTGTTCTGCCCAAACACTGGAGGGCTGCTTTGTCCAAACAACCCCCCTCCAGTGCTGGCAGATGGCTGTCCAAAGGAAAAAGAGCTAGCACTGTTGGTGCTAGCCGGTGCTCCAAAAACATTGCCACTGCTCGAGGCTGCTGTGGAAGCCGCTGGCTGGCCAAAAGCTGGCATTGTCCCAAACCCAGACTGGCTAAAGGTAAAACCACCTGAAGAACTGCTCGCTGGTTGCCCAAAGGTCGGCGCTTGTCCAAAGGCTGGCTGACCAAAGCCCCCGGTAGTGGTGGTGCCGAAAGCAGAAGTACCAAAACCTGAGCTGGCAGCCTGTGTGGTAGCGGTGGCAGTGGACAAGGTACTGGTGGTGAGTTGCCCAAACGGAGAGGATGCTGTGGTACCTGCTGGTAGTTGTCCAAAAACAGGTGGTGTGGAAGGAGGGGCAGTTGTATCACTAGCAGGCTGGCTAAATGCTGAGCCAGAAGAGCTGGAACTTGGAGGCTGAGAGAACACCGAGGAGCCTGCAGAAGTGGGGGCAAACACAGAGGCACCAACAGCTGGACTCTGAACACATGTAGTAACATCAGAGGTAGCAGCCAACACACTTGTGGCTTCTGCAGGAGAGGCAACGTTTGTTGTAGAGGTTGTCACTGAGACATTCTGATCTGGTGGGGCAGATGCAGAGACGGCGGGAGGCACTGGTGCCTTCAAATCACTTGTGGAGGCAGGAGTAGCAACGGCATCAGGGGGAGGTGCTGCTGATGTGATGCCAGAGCCTGCAGAGACAGCGTCCCCGGCTGTGGCCTGGGGTAAAGCGGGTTCTTTAACGGACTCTGAAAGCTGTATCTGTGGCTGTGGTGACTGTGTCACTGGAGGCGAAGACCCAGCTGCTACAGCTTCATTTTCAGATGGCTTTTCTGACACGGACGGTAATTTGGCATCCCCTGCACCCTTATTAGAAGTTGCAGCAGGGACAGCAGTTTGTGATGAACTCAGGAAACTTCCAAATGAGAGGGATGTTGAAGTAGGGAGAGTAGAAGGGGTAGAGGTGGATGTGCTCATACTGTTTGGTTGCTGAATACCAAAGGAAAAGGTGGGTTTGTTGCCGCTAGAGCCTCCAAGATTAAATACCCCAGAAGATCCTGTGTTGGTTATCTGGACGTTACCAAAGAAACTGCCTGTGGCACTAGTGCTGATGGACGGGGATGCCGTGCCAGCCGATGCGACTGATGTTGAAGCAGCTTCTCCAGCTTTTCCTAGTGACAAGGGAGCACCAAAAGTAAACCCAGAAGGTATTGTAGATACTTTAGTTGACTGTGCTCCTGCAACACTGGTAGATGGTGCTTTAGTGGTGGTCTTGGCATTATCATCTACTTGACCAACCCGTAGTCCTGAGAAGCTCCCAAGAGTTTCCCCAGCTAGATTGCTCTGAAACAAGTGATCTCCTGGTTTAGATGGAGGGACATCCAACTTGCCAGAGGCTGTGGAGGGAGCAGATGATGTTGTTGCAGCAGGTTTGTTTGACTGGGTGCCATCTGCTGAGGAGCTATTTCCTATTAAGGCTCCTGGAGCACTTGCTGGCTTGAGGGACCCAAAAGCAAAGTTGCTCTCAGGGACTGCTCCAAATTTGGAACCCCCAGCAAGCGAAAATGAATCCGTCTGGGTGGACTCTTTAGCAGGGGCTGTCAGTGAGAGAGACAGAAGTTACAAATTGAGTTACGGTATGCAAAGCTCATTTATCATTCTTACAATAATAGCATGCTTTAGTGCTTCACATTGTTAGACAGTGCTCTTGCCTCAAAAATACAAAGCCTCTGACCATCAGGTAACTGCCACTTCCATGTGCATTCAGGAGACAACAATGACATCTGAAGCCTTTATGGACAGGGTTGCAGTGACAAACAGTTACTTTCATGTCATAGCCTCCACTTAACCATCCTTCTCTTTGAGTACAGACAATTTCAGCCTTTGGCTCCTATCTCTTTTTCAACAGTTTGATAAAAACATAAAAGACCCAGTTACTACAGACCATTTGCTGTTAACACCATTTTCACCCCTTCTTACTTGGTTCAGCTAAACAATTCCTGACATTCACTACAGAACTCTCTGTTTAATCAATGCCTCAGAACAGAGTTTGGGACATAAAAATACTTTCTGGCACTTGAAAAGTCTTCTACAGAATCAAATCTTTCTTTACAAATTCAGCTATTTATAGACCACTGACCAGTTTCTATGCAGCCTGTTTTCAGCTTTGAAAGACTAGAGAAGAGCCCTCAAATGTAATTGCCAAAGCAGCTCCACTTATAAGATATACTGCTGTCCAACAGTGTGAAGCTGCTGAAGTTTAAAGGGAGACTGGACTAGTTTTATTTGATGTATTGTCATTTCATGTCTGAGCACCAAATACACACAAATTCTGACTTGAAGACACTGCATTGGTGTTTGGACCACGGGTTGATTTGGACAAGGTACAGGAAATCTACATGGAGATCAAATAACAAAGAGCAAAAGCTTCTTAGCACAGCTGGTATTATCCTTATGTTTTACCTTATATTAAGTATATTTAAGTATATTAGTAACTGACACTGAATAACGTAGCGTTTGTTTCCTCCTGAGGCACTGAAATTCCTTCTGCTGTTCTTCCATCACCAGCTAACAGAGGCAAAGGTGCTCCTACCATTTCACGGAGCAGCGTGAAGTAACTGTCCTCACACAACGCTGTAGTTTACAAGTCTGTCTCCCACACCTCCCGCTCCTCCTTTATTCAGTGTTATTTACCTAAGCTTTTATGTTAACTGAATCTTCAAGTTTTAAGCCAAGTTAGTTCTCTCTGTTTAACGTCAACAGAGTATTAGTAGTATTGCTGTGGCTGTGATGGTCTAAGGATATAAGCAAGCCAAGATTTGTAAGAAGAGGTGATATCTTTTATTAGAGCAACCAATAACATTGGAAGCGAGTTTTTGACCATACAATCTCTTTTGCAAGACTGAAATTAGAGGCAGAAAACTTCAAGAATATTGTAAAGCAGATGTATCAGTCCCCTTTTTCCAGACCGGACAAATATGGTCTACCTACGAAATGGAAAGGCAGCCTATATATTGTCAACTCAATTTTAAAGGCATCCCAAGCATTCCCCTCCCATTACTAAATGCTCATTCCACTTAATGATAGCTTTCTGTGTCAGACCACCTCAGCAACTTTAAATCTACAGATTAAAGACAGCAGAGAAAATGACTACAGATGTTACCCTTTTCATAAACTAGTACCTCCTAGATGTTCTTGGCAGCAAATATTTTACTTAGTCTTAATTGAAAGGCAGGTAGCCTAGATTTCTGTGCATTACAGGGCATAATCCAGCATACGTATATAATGTTATTGCAGCTGCTGCAATTTTAATAATAGAACTGCAACATAAAACAAGAACCACACGAATTAGGAAGAGTAAGCATTCTCTTAGCAGGGAAGAGATGTTGTTTGCACACTCTTCCAAACTAACCTTGCGAGGAAGCCAGGCTGGGCAGCGTCGGTGATGAAGCAGCTGATGTGACGACACCAAAATTAAATCCAGACCTAAGAGGAAAGAGGAGAAAGGGAAAGAATGACACTTAGCTCAAAGTGTTGAAACTTCCAATCCCATGATTAACACAACTTTGAGACTCAGATTTCCAGTACAGACTTGCACAAAGTCAGGCACAAGAACAGTCTCTCCAATAACTAAACAGGCAGAGAAGCATGTACACAGACTGGGCTCCATTTGTTTCCCCTCTGACAAGGCTTCTAGAGGGTTAAAGAGAGTCAGAGTTGGAAGTTCTTTTGACCACCCCTCATCCTCTCATATTCTTTCCTTTCTGCTGTGTACTTCTTCCCCATTCAGCCTGGCAGCTGAACACTGCGCACCAAATCCTGACAGCTTTAGGGAGACTAAGAAGAGTAGAAGTCACAGTGGCGACTAGAGTTTATTTAAAAGAGCTAAAAGGTAAGAGACAGTGCATGTACAAAAGGGAATAAGTGGATACTACCACCTGTCAAAAAGGAAATCACTCATAGCAAGACAGAAATTAAAAGTTTCCATGACTATTTCACACTAAAAATATTGTCTGGCAAAAATACTGTGATCTTTCATAATGAGCACTGGGGTCCTCCAGAGACCTTCATTCCCTGAGGCTTTTTAAGCTTTCTCCAATTCTCAAAGACCAGCTACTGACATAGAAGTCAGGCCGTGTAACTAAGACATCACTGGCAACGGCACTGTATTTAGCATGTGGTTTACAGACTGAGGCACTGCAGCCTGGGACAAAGGCAGGGTTTGTTTGCTTTTGGAATCTGAATTTCCATCTCTCAAAAGGACTATTTTAGCCCTCTGAAGAGCACAGCAAGGCGTTTGGGTAACATCCACTTGACAAACTTGCAGAGAAATGGTTAAGACTGAAGGAAACCAGCCATCTGAAAGTATGTGTGTTCTGAAATATTACCCACTTCATAAAGAGAAATTCACTTGAGTATTAGATAGGTAAACATGCAGAATTTCAAACAATCATTTCTAAGGAGTCATCCCTCTCCCCCAAACATAAGATATGATCAAAGAAATATTCCTGTCATCCGTGAAAAAACACTCCATAAGAGAGATTTCAGAATAACTGTATGTTCATAACATGCGCCTTGCTTTGTCTTATTGTTATGTAACAGAGATCACCAGATGGCATGGGGACTCTCTAGTCACCTTCATGAACAGACTACTTTTCAAGCCAAAACATGGAATTTGTTCTGTTGTACTAAAATAAGTAATTCAGCAAGTTTGACCAGCAGCACAATTTTCAAGTCCTAACTGGGAATTCCAGCACTTCTGTCTCTCAAACCTCTGCCAGCATTTGAAACCCTTATATGTATGCCCAGGTTAGAAGACCCAACATCATTCCCTTTGGAATCCATCTTCAGAGGTGACAAGTGTTAATATGACCACGTTCAGGTTTTCTTCTTCTTCTCTGGGAGCAGAAGCTCCCAGTGTTCAGCCTCTGCTCCTGCTGCTGTAAAGCTGAAGTTCATTCTCACATGCCTCTGCACAACTTGCTAGGGATGATTTTCCTGCTACTGCTCTTTTGTTCACTAAATAAAGAACAAGGTTTAAAACTAGCTATGGTCTGCCTCTTTTTCCTCTTCCTTAACCCCAACATACAAGATTCAGCATAAATGTTCTTCTCTGACTCTATGAGAAGCGGTGATGTGCACTCAAAGACAGTCAGTGAACCCAGCGCATCAGACCATGAGTGGGTGCTTTAACCACATTCTCTATGGTTCATATCGCTCTAATCTCAAATCATCACCTGATGATGAGAAATACCAGTACACACAGTGTATGATTTGTTCAATAGTCCACTATAGATAAACCTGAAAAGAAAGCCAGTCATTATTTACTCTTCATTAGTTACAGACTGAAAAATCTCAAAGCAACACGGTTATCGTGTAAAATTCTCACAGACCTTCAGACCTCACTCAGGTAGGCTTCCACAAACAAGAAGGTCTTCCAAGTACTCTGGTGCAACCCCTGCCCCCCCAATCTAACATTTGCAGGTGCCATTTTACAGTACTATGCAGCTTGTAGGTAACGCTTGCTGTAACAGCCGATACTCATATTTAACATCAACTACAAAGAAATCTTAACGTTCATACAGACCCCACAGAAGAAAATGAGAACGCTTTGTTAAGCTGTGCAGTTGTTGCTTGTACTGATGTCACTGTAGAAGAAGTCACAGCTGTAACTGTTTTTACTGTCCCTTGTCCTGTAAGTTATAAGAACAAGCATTACAAAAGAGAAAAAAGCACCTTGTCATCCAACTATCAGAAAAGGAAGGAATAGCTTGCACACGCAGTCTCCAGTTTGATCAATTGGAAGAAAAGCTTTTTTGCCACTTATACCAGGTCTGATATTTGTACACAGAGGCTTTCCTGCCACTGCTACAATGTCAGCAAACACATGAATTATTTCAAAGATTTAAGGCAATAACATATATCAGATTAGAGCAAAGATAGGTGTCATCATCTTGACAATAAAAATTAAACAATAAAATCAAGAAATCCTTGGTAAAATCTCTCATCAACATATCAAAACACATTTCAAATAAAAAGGAAGCGCTATCAAATTCAGGAGCTGACATTTTCAATAAACCAAAATTTAAGAAGCATTTGCCAAGTCAAATATGATTCCTAGCTATTTTTACTGCTTCTTACCCCTGGCTAAGAGGCAACCTACATCCACGGATTAAAGGCAGAAGAGCAACAGAGATGGATTTCACATATTTATGCAAGAGGCTTATAAAACCATGTCCAATGCAAGCATTATTATCTAATACACATTAAAAATCAATTCCTTCCTTCCCTAAGTGTTTCCTCTTCCCCCATTTGCACCGAATGATGTAAACTGAGCAATCCTTTCCTTAGAAGCTTCTAAACTGTGTGCGACTGATCACAGTATCTGAACTGGCTTTGAAGTTGGTCATACAGCTCAATGCTCAACAGACCCAGTACCTGAATTAGTTCGTTTCAAGCTAGTTCAGGTACTCCTACGGTGCTGCATGTTTAAAAATCAAACCAGCATGTTTAAAATGTTTAAAAACAGCATTATTTTCATGTTTGAAAAACAGAACAGCAAAGACGCCTGCTTTTGATTTGCTGTCAAACCACAGTAGCCTTTGGTAGATGTGCTTTCAGCATTCCTTGATAAGGGTTAACACATTCTGAGCCCACTCTGAACAAGGAATTGTATCATTGAATTCTAGATGCAGGCACAGAGACAAAACACAGGGCTGTATACAAAACCACTCTCCTGCTCTTCTGTATCTTGGTTTTTCAAATTCTCTCCCTCAAGGTTGGCACAGCAGCCTCTCAGTGGAGGCAAATTTTTTTTCCTCAGTGTCTTCATTCCCTGGATTGCACACCCTGACAGGTGGCAAGAGACATCCAGGCCTTATTTCCGCCTCCACTAAAGACAACTTACCTGAGATTTTGTTGCCAGATGATGTTGGACCAGTTGTAGATGCCATGGGACAGGGTGCACACACAGAGGAAGGTGGAGTCTGTCCCTTAAGCGAGCTTGTTAGAGGTGTCTAAAAAATACAATACCACTTCAGGTCAGTGCAGTCTGTCCGTTAACAAAGGCCCTTCTGACCTTGATCTAGTATTATGAAAGTCATGCAATGACTTAAGAACAAACTAGAGGAAGGTGGTTGAAGCACTTAGAAGTACCCTTCAATCTTGGGCCCATTATGTCTTGACACTTAAATACAGGGTCAATACTCAACTTTTTCCAACAAGTCTCTTGCAGAGGCCAGTAAGCCTCCATGGGCAACAGCTCAATGATTCCAGGGGACAAAGACTGCTGCGTGGTTTTTTGATGTGTGGACATAAAACCTAGCAGCTTGTCAACCAATAAGAAATGTTTTCAGTAGAATAACAGGATAGGTAAACTACTCTCTCCCTTGATTGCCTAGCACTTTTTTTTTGGTGAAATTTAGGTATATCTACCTAATACAGTTTCCTTTGCTGTTCGTTGTAACCCTTACTGCTGCAAGGCTGTGGCCATTAGAAAGCTGCAAGTCTTCAAAAGAGAGAAAAGGCAAGACATAACAAAGATATGCCTGGCATCACACTGTCGAGGTCACAGATAAATAAATGGTTTGCCAAGAATGCAGGGCAAGCTGTGAAGAGCGATTTTTAGATGACCTGTTCACCAATAATTAAACCCCCAAACTGTCCTGAGCATGCCCAGGTACAGTATTCCACAGGGAAAATGTTCTATATCAAGATACCTGTTTAGCTTGATTTGTAGCAACAGTAGCCAAAACTTGGTGGACTGCCTGGGCTGCAGAGTGAGGTACAGATGATCTTAAAAAGAAAAATTAAAACGTTAAATGAATGACTAGTCTAAAAGAGGACTTCCTCGCCTCTCAAAAAGCACAGCTTCCAGAAGTCTTGAACAACCGCTGCTATTAAAGATTCCACACACAACTCCAAACGAACAAATCTGATTAGGGAATAAACCTCTTAAATGAATCAGCCACATTTAACAAAGGAAGTCTGCAGATGTGTTTAAAGCTCCAGACTTAAACGATCAAGTCTTCTTCACACACTCTTGTCTCTGAAGAGAGTCAGGCCTTTCTATTTTACAGGGAGTTGATGAAAAATCAGCAGGTAAGGGGATTACAATTTTATGCCTAGTGGATAACAAATTTAAGAAGCTTCCTTTACAGTGTGGAGCCCAGACAAGTACATGCAACTCTCAGAAATGCTGAGCAAGGAGACAAAGCTGGGGGTGTGGGGGGGAAGCGCTTCATGTCTTTGAAGTGTAGTATAAACATTAATGAAGTCATGGCAAGAACTGCGATAAAATTAACCTATATTCTACACTATAGGTTTGGGAATTTTGACCATGAAATAAATTGTACATCAGAGTCCACAGACAATTGCTGCAGAACGGCAGCTACTTCTGGGGTGAAGCATCCTACCTACGTGCTGTGGGCCATTAACACACCAAATCTCTGTAACTTGGGAACAGCCATCCAGTTTTAACATCTCCTCAAGTCTGCGGCTCACCAGGTTCAGCAGCTTAAATGGCCAATACCAGAAGCTTTCGGAAGCTTAAATTCAACACTGATTGCATTCTCTTGGTGGCAAAGGCCAGCTTTCTCTTACCCTAGCAGGCTCTTTCCATCTTGACTCAGGCCAGGTGTTCCCCAAGGCAATAAGCAATCTCTCTACTATAGAAAGGGCTGAGGCTGCAAATCCCAGACAGTACGTGAATCTGGGCATCAAAAGTTATATATCTCCTAAAGCAAGAGGGCTCCCATTTATTATTTGGTCAGCTACAGGCCAACTCACAGAAATTTGCTACTATATTCCAAAGGAAGGGGACACATGCATGAAACAGTAATTTTGCATAGCCATTTGGTCTTGGATAGGGTTCTGTGCCTTTAACAGCTTTGCATTACTAGTAAGTCCTTCCTTCCAGCAACGAGCGCTCTCTCTCTACATTGCATGGCCTGGATTTGCCCTCTGCCCAGAGCAAAAATAAAGTAAACAAGGAAAGCTTCAGATTAGCACAGGAAAGAGTCCACGTTGGGATGATGCAGCTGTAAATTTCAAGTTCATACGAACCCTGAACAAAGAAGAAAACAAAGGAATGTCTGTGAAATTCATGGTAGGGTGGGACCTTTTCCCCAGAAGTCTCAAGATCACTTGACCCACTGCTTCTCCGAGAAGGCTATGAAAATGCTGGTTTTTACTTCAGTTGTGGAAAGAGGTTGTTTTTTCCACTGAAAACTATATATAAGTAACTGGACTGGGACCACCAACACACCTAGCCACAGGCCATTGAACAACTGATAACAACTGAAAAATCATTACTGCTTAACAACCCGAAGAGTGTGCTGTGGCAGCAAAAGAGAGCCAGGATGTCTGAAGTAGCAAAAACTGGTGAATTAATTTTGCTGGGTGAATGCTCTTTATTTTAGTGCTGAATCTGACTGGCAGGCACAGTTGATTTGGGTAGAATTTTCAGAGAGTACATTTTTATGGGGTCAGCTATAAAATAAGACTGTAAAAAGCCTTCAAGATATCAAGCTAGCTGGTGCCCTATAAATTAGAGATCAATCAATACTGCCAGTCTAAAACTACTTGAAAGTAAGACAGGTCTTTAACTACAGTTCAAGTGAAAACCAATCTCAGATATGTATTGCTCGCTCGTGTCCTTGTCTACGTACAGCCAGTACTCTTTACTTTTTTCATCGTAGTTTTCATGAAACAAAGGGTGGAGAACTCTTCCTGGTCATAACACTGCTTTTAGCAAAATTTCCCAAGCAGAGCTGTTTGCAAATTTTACTTTAAAAAAATGTAGCATTGCCCTTCTCCCTCTCAGTTTATCACTTTTAGGAGAAAATAATATAGTAAAAAGCTCTCAAACTGTTTCCCAATTAAAATGCAGAAGAAACCTTGAAGTAAATTTCAAGATCAGCAGCTGAGTACCACCGCTGTAAGACTCTGTTCCCTTTTTGAAAAGCTGCATCAAAGGAATTCCACCTTTTTTCTTTGACAGTGAAGAGTATACATACATGTATGAAAACCAGAAGTGATGCAACAACAGAAATTGTTCCAGGAGCTGCACGTATAGCCCACAGTGATATGGATAAAGCATTTGCAACTCCATGTGGACTTATAATCAGATGTATGTGGTGAGTTTATCTTGCTTTATGCAGCAAGCCCAACTTTGCTCAGACTTTTCATTGTGCCCTTGCCTCCCCAGCTCAGAAACAGCCATACATTATCTTGGTCTTAAGCAATAGTAGGAACTTCAAGCAAAGACAGTTTCAAGGTCGTTACAACGACAGGGAAAAGGACTAGTTCTGTGGCTGGTGACAGACCCTGGTGATAAGACAGAAATCTCTGGAATGAGCTGAGCTGGCTGTTGTCTGTAGGAGGCAGAGAAGTAGGAAAGCCAAGTGTTACAGCTAACTCACGAGAAATCTTAACAAATTCAAGGTTAAATACCAGAAGACAACATTCATAATTTACTCATGAGGAAGACAGCCTTGCAGCTCTGTATTTTTCCAAAGTGATCAGCCCCTATTGACACCCAACCCTTCAGTCAAAATTCTGATGTCAAAAAATTTGAGACAAGTTTCCAGAAAAGCCAGAGCACAGTTCTTGCCCCCCAGGGGGTGAATCTGGGAACAGACAGAATCATAGAATCATTAAGGTTGGAAAAGACCTCCAAGATCATCGAGTCCAACCGTCAACCCAACACCCCCATGCCCACTAAACCATGTCCCTCAGCGCCTCATCTACACGTCTTTTAAATACCTCCAGGGATGGGGACTCCACCACTTCCCTGGGCAGCCTGGTCCAATGTTTCACCACTCTTTCAGTAAAGAAAT
>NW_008796111.1:2311478-2326804 GCF_000699145.1 Aptenodytes forsteri | reverse complement strand
ATTTCTGATAGAGGCCAGGATGCCATTGGCCTTCTTGGCCGCCTGGGCACACTGCCGGCTCATGTTCAGCTGGCTGTCGACCAACACCCCCACGTCCTTTTCCGCCAGGCAGCTTTCCAGCCACTCTTCCCCAAGCCTGTAGCGTTGCATGGGGTTGTTGTGGCCAAAGTGCAGGACCCGGCACTTGGCCTTGTCGAACCTCATACAGTTGGCCTCCGCCCATCAATCCAGCCTGTCCAGGTCCCTCTGCAGAGCCTTCCTACCCTCGAGCAGATCAACGCTCCGCCCAACTTGGTGTCATCTGCAAACTTACTGAGGGAGCACTCAATCCCCTCATCCAGATCATTGATAAAGAAGAGGCATAACTCCAGAGAAAGTTTTCTCTGTAATGGATGACAAAGTAGAAGGCACAACATCTGGACAGCTTAAAGCGACAGACCACACTCAGCAACAGCGGGGTGCATTTCCCTCACAGAAAGAGGCAGAACAGAGGTAGTGACTGCAGAGATACCAGATCCAAAGTACATATTAGCAGTAAAACCACTGGATCCCAAAAGGAGAGGATGCACTAAAATGCATTTCACAGACTAATGGAGAAGGAGGTTAATACTGGTCTCGTCATTTGTTCAGGACAAGCCATTAGCAAATCCTTGAATGACCTGGAAAGAAAATGTTTCTTCCTTTCATTCCACAAACCCAATACTCTTCTCTAAATGCATCCACTTTAGGTCTTACATCGCCAGGCTATGTGAAATACTACTACTGCTCCCCACCAGCAGATGTGCTCTATTGCAAGTGCTACCGAAGGCTACCAGAAAGAAGGGGAGCACCCACTCACCCTATTACTGCAGAGACAGCTGGAGTCAATGCACCAGTCTTGAGTTCTCGCACGTTCACCACCTGAGGAACATTTTTCAGAGTTGATTCAGTCAAGGAGGTGCTTACAGCTTTAAGGAGGAAAAAAAAAAAAAGAGGTAAAGATGATGTCCATATTAAGCATTTCATTCAATATGGTGCCTACGAGTAACTCCAGAAGAAATCCATCCAAGTTTCTAGAAGGTACGTGGTGTATCTGGCCCAAAATGTTTGGTATCTCAGCCTTCAATAAGGACACCAAAGAATTGGACAGCTTTCTATATAGCCAGTACATTTTTCATTGTTAGCTGACCAAACCCAATTATTCTTACGAACTTTCCCTCACCTACATTGTAACACCTCAGGTTAACAGAAATGACCTGTGTAGTTACACCCCAGCCTCTGCCAGAAATCATGTCACTAGTCCACTCTCTGCACTTATGCTTTCCTTGGGCAAGGAAAATAAACTAATCCAATTCCTCTACCAGCAACTGAATTTTGTTTCTCTTCTGCACTGATGCTGCAGCACTGGGGAAGCACCGAGAAATGTCTAAAACCAAACAAGAAAAGCTTAAATTGGGGAACCTTTCTCCTGTCAACTCAAAACCTTACAAGCAGATCCAAGGCTTAACTCAACAGTTCACCTTTAACTTTTCAATATTAAAATTGTTTCACAATTCAGATCTTTAATTGCAGAGCTAATAATGAAAAGTTATTAATATAGGCCAGTGACCTCCTTCCTCTGCTCTCCAACAGAGTTTCTTGCACACAGATCAATTGCCATGCCAGGATCTCCTAAGAGTCATCGACATTTCTGCCACTGCACAGATGAGAAGGGGTACAAAGAAACCTGAGGTGGGAGCTTCTCAGGCATTTTGTACTAGTAGCTTACAGGAAGAAGGAAGACAAAGAAACAGTGGACAGCTCAGAGGTGCAACAAATACAGATCTGTGTCACATTTTGTTTGATGATCTTCTCCTTCGAGAGCACTAAACTCCTGTGAAAGCCACATTCAGCTGCTCAGAGGTCACCTGGGCAATTAGCCATCCTTTTACCTGGGGACTGGTTAGCCATCTGCCTCCGCAGAGCTGCAGCAGCAGCTGCTTGTGGTGCTGGAACAGTGACAGTGGGAGCAGGGGCCCCATGTTTCACAGTCTTCGTTGCAAGCATTGTACTGTCTGCCCCTTGTGGTATGATTCTGTTTGAAGATGTAGGCACTGAAAAACAAACAAACAAAAATCTTACAGTTCACTATCTCTACAAATCAGGGAGACTTGAAAGCCTTTGCTGAACTACATTTCCTCTAAGTACACAGCTTCCTTCTGCAAGACTGACATGCAGGCCTTTTAAACAATCAACACAATCTGTCCCTGGCAGTTTCTGTATACCCCAATGAATTTAGCAAATAAGTCTCAATAGCTGTCATTTCAATGCATTAGATGGCTTTCAGTTTGCTGTTACAGACAATTCTGCTGACACCTTATTTTTCTCTCTGGCTACAGAGATTTAAAAAAACCTCTCTCGCACAAGAAAAACTGAGCGTATGCAAATACAGTTCTTATTGTGAGTTCTGGGCTCAGAACTCCTAACCCTGGCCACACCAACCAAATGCAGTAGTACTTCAGTTTCCTGGTCTTTGGGCATTATTTTAAGAAATAATGGCATACGCTTAAGGCAAATTACTAAAGGAAGACAATGCTACCGATGGTCAGTACTATCCGAAAGAAACAGGCTATCAGAAAATCACAGTCAATGAGTCAAGATATTTTAGTGCTTTTAGCTCAAGTTCATGAAGTTACAATGCCACTCCGCTAACTGCTTCTGGAAACTTGGCAATGTAACACTGCATGCTGCAATCTCATTTCTGCAGGACCTGAAGCACTGGCAATGGATACAGTGGTTAAAGATACTGACAAGAACACGCGCAGAATAGGAGAGACGTTGCAAAAATAACTCACGCAAAGTACCCAGGGAGAGGTGCTGTTTCCCAAAGGATGGAGACTGAGCCATCAAACCAGGCTGGATAGAGGGAGTACGGACCACAGGAGCGTGACGAGGGACTTGGACTGGAGCAGCCTCTTCTTCCTGGTCCACTGCCTGTGAATCGTCATTCTCCAGTGACTGGGAAACTGAGGATGTTGAACTGACTTCATCCAAATCTTCATAATATCTTGTGGACAAGAAGGCAGATCGGGACAAACTTGCTGCAATATCACAAACAAAACCACGTGTGTGTATTAAGTTGAGGGAACCATCCAGCCTAATAGCCAAGACAGAGACACCTTATTTTAGGATGCTCTTCTACTGGCTTGTTTTAATCCTGCATTGATAGGATTTGACTTCTTAACTGCCAGGAAAGGCAGCCTTTAACAAGACGGTAACTGGAGGAAATTCTTACTGACAGCAGATGGGGGAACAAGAAATGAGAAGTAGGGGTTGAGGAGTGAGAAGCCAAAAGCTAACTTCAGGACTGATTCCGACAGCAGGTAAGTCACCCTCCTGGAAAGCATTTCAGACTTCTACGGTAACTAAAGGTTTACCTGGGGCTGTAGACCTAATTGGTGGAGTTTTCCTCTTGGCTAGGAAATTCCTCAACTGTGCCTGTTTCACAGGAGATAATTTAGCTGGAAAACCAAAGACAGTTATTAGTCTATAATCAAACAGCAAGTCAAAAAAAGTAATTCACATTTATGGTGTGAATGCCAGGAAGAATAAATTACCAGGTACTTTAGGCAGAGGTTTGGCATGTGATTCCAAGGTAGTTTTCATCAAGGCATTGCGCAGGCTTTCAAGGTCGCTGTCAAAACTGGGACAAGGCAGAGCAGTGAAAAACCATGATCAGCAGAAAGAAACCAACCAAATCAGGAACAAAAGGGGGCCAAAGGAGCCACTAGAACCGTTGGCTTATCTGGAAGGACAATTGGCTCCTCTAGATACTGTGCTATTTAAACACATGCATCTTTCATTATTTTGGAAACTCTAAGAGCCATTCACTTCTTCCCCTGAATTCAGACAGACAACCAGCAGTACCTCAGCCTGGAGGCTCTATTATCCTGTTTATTTTAATAAAATCTAACTTTTAGGGGAAACTTCTGATAAGCATCGAACAGTGTGTCACAGAATATAACCAATGACCTTCTGTATTACCTGAGTGTAGTTCAGTATCATTTTTAGGACATTCTGTCCTCCCATACCACATCCACAGAACATCATTCTTTGGAGGATAAACCCTTGCACATTGCTGGGGGCAAGAGAGAAGGTGTGTCAACACCACTCGTGTTTCACATACCTTTGAGCACTGCTAAGAGAAGATGTATCACTGGGAACACTCCACTGAGATGTCTGATTATACAGTCGGAGCTGCTGCAGGCTGTTCACGAGGTGGTTTAGTCTCTTCCTCTGCTGATTGATTATTTCCCGGTTATTAGCCAGGGTGTTAAACAAAGTCTCTCGCTCAGGAACTATCAGACGCCTTAAGACATCAGATCAAGAGACAGGGATAAGGACCATTCTATGTATCTGGCCAGAAGCAGGCATGCATACACAAAGTAGTTTAGCAGTTCTTAAACTCCATGAGGTCAAACATGGTTTGGTTTGAACACCAAAGCAGTTCTGTTCATCTCAAATGCGTATTTCTTTTTTGGATATGCTGCAAGTTTATTCATTTAGCTCATTTACTTCAATATGTTTTATTTATTAGAAAGGTTTCATTAGCTACCACCAATAGATGCATTTGGTTTCTACAAAGCTTATTTTATAGTTTTTTCTATAAGCACTGTTTACACCGTACACAGAGATGCAGCAAGCTTGTAACACGTATGAAGCTAAATAGTCTGAACCTATAGCTCCCACTAGGTGTCTTAGTCAAGCTTTATTCCTAGACCCCCTTGAAAAAGATCATACTGTTAAATGGAAAAAGGCTTTTTGTCTGTTGACTAGAGACTAATGCCCGATTCACTGACGTGTTCCTTACAGTTGTTCTGCATTCCAATTTCAGTTACTTACTTCTGCTTTCTCTTCTGTTCCAGGTGCCGATCCCACTCCAAATCCAGAACGTCATTCACATCCTGAACAGCAAACTTCACGTACTGGTGCAAGCGTCGAATTTCCTACCATGCAAAATAAAGTCAGCTTTTAATTCACTTCAGAAATCTCAGTTTCAGTTGAAGAAGCTGAAGACCTTTGGGCTCATTCAGTCCAAGCCAAGCGGCACTTGCCCATATTTCTGCCTGGAAAGCTTTATCAGCACAACAGAACCCAACATAGTGAAAATCTATTTATCAATCCATGGGGTACTCACAGGGCTTGGCTTGGACATTTTATCTCAGCTCTCAATTAGAAATAACACTTTCCATAATGTTTGCAAAACATTGCCAGGTCTTTACAGAAAGGGTTTTACAAGCATCAGGCATTATACAAAACAAACCTTATTTCAAATCTCACTTCCAGAACATGAGTCATTTGCTCCCATTTTACAATGTTGAAACTTCTAACAATTATGGGTGATCAAAGCTTTGCAGGCCATTCACATGGCTCTAGGATACCAGCATTCACAGAATATGATTCATGAAAGCATTCACAAAATATGATTCATGAAAGCATTCACAAATGCTCACAACTCCCACATTAAGGCAAGGAATTAACTTGATTTTTATAGGTAGGAAAAAAAAAAAAAAAGCACGGAGAGAGTAAAGTGACTTATCCATGACCACATAGTTGCACAACTGGCACAACTAAGCCAGAGACCTCTGGCTACAAGCCCTGCTCCCTAAACAAAACCAGCGTTCAGTCTCATTATTATCATCCCTCCAGCCTGTCATGGCATGAACATGTCTTGAACTCTGATCTCGTAAAATGGAAGTGGAAACTGCAGTTGGTTTCAGTTCATCTCAACAGAATGCTCACTTAAATACAATGATGAAGCAGCAAAGTAACACAGCTTGGGAAAAATTCCACTGCAACTGTTTTCAAGATACAGCATGAAATTCTAATGTGATATACCCAAACTGAAACCAAATCCAGTCCTACTGTGGGCTTAGTGTTACACACTACCAAGCACAGGTTTCCTCCCTCCAGCAGCTATGAGCATTATATAGCAGCAACTCTCTGGACAGCAAATCGATATGGCTGGACATCAGAAAAGCCTCAGGATCTTTAAAACTTCATTGAAAAACTAATACATGAAGTTGACTAAGTGAGCTTTTCTCACCCAGAAGAACAGGGATGATGTAGACTGAACAAAATTTAAAAGTCAGACTAGAGCTGTCTTTCTCGTAAACTTTCAGAAAGTTGACCTGAAAGCTCTCTCCTTACATTTCAATCCACTTCCACTTCTCTCCCACTCTGTTATTCTTTCCTCATGATCCCCTCTCTGGATCAGTGAAACAAGCATTTCAAGATTACCATCTCTCTGAAGTCACAAGCATAAGCTTGAAATGCCACAGAGACATACTGGACGTCAAAGCAGGCATACAATTAAGACTGTGAATCAATCTACAGAATCCAGGTGAAGATTAGAGATCAGACCTAAAAGAAATTACTTCATGTCAGCTGATTTCTAGTAACTGTCTGTGTGCATGCTTTTGATACCTACTGTAACAAAGATGACATTCAGTTATGTCTTCAGCCTGCTAGTCAAACTTCGTGAGGGGAACTTATCAGTGTAAAAAAGGCCAAGTGTCATTTGTAGGGCACATTCACTCTATTTTGCTTTGGGTTAAATAGCCCTCTTGTCACCAGAGCTGTAACAAAAAAAAGAGTGCTTCACCCCTAGTTTCTTTCATGTCTTTGAAAGCCTCTTTATGTATTGCTGGTTATTTTCCTTTGTGCCCCAGCTTTTAGAATATCATTTAGCTTTATGCTTCGCCATCCATGAAACTAACCACACAATTCTGTAAGTCATAATAAATCATCAAATTGTTCCATAAGGCACTTGCTGAAGATAAAAATAATTCCAAGAACTCTTCTACAAAGTGTTGGAAAAAAAAATATATTCTTTTAACTGAAATCCCTGTGCAAACACTACAGGCTGAGAAGGAACAGGATGTCAAGAGTCACATTCTAAGCTTAGAATAGACTTGGATCTCAGGTGAACTACTTCCCCTCAGCAGGAGTTTTGAATCATCACTGCAAATGGCAATACCACAGAAGAGCTTTAGGAGAGGATTTTCAGCATGTCTTGCAAACTCATGGAAAACAAAGCTCATCACACTTTTACTAGGCTATGTTGAAACCGCAAATACCTAGAGTAGAACAAAACTGCTGGGCACTTGCACACGCAAGGCTCAGTTTTAGTTTATTTAAAACTCTAGATTAGAAGTTGGCTGACATGCTTCATACCTGAAGCTGTGCTTCACTCTTGGGATCCAAAGGTTTCTTGTAGAGCAAGTGTAAATACCCCGAGCTATGATTCCGTTCATTCTGTTCTCTAGCCTCTTCTACCCCTGCAAATCCCTCCAGCAAGGTTGTCTTCAGAATACTAATATCTCCGTGAAGCGACTGCAAACAGAAATAGAACAGATGGGACAGGGTTCAAAGTAACATTTTTTCATTGCCTTCTCTAGCACAGGGGCTTCTGCAAGTGTCTGCCTGAAAGCACAAATGCAAATGTCACCCCCACATTAAAGCAGCACAGTCAGACGTTCCATCTACATCAGTTCAGCTTTAGCAGGTTAAGTAGGAACATCAGGTGAGGGACAGTCATTGCTGAGGAGCTAAACAGTTTGAAGATACTCTTCTCACCTCTGTTGTCTCTTTAATTTCCAAGAGGAAGGTGTGAAGATCATCTGATTCAGTTCGCAACATCTTCATTTCCTCTGGAATACCAACTTGGAAACAGGCTTTGGAAGTCCGGGCCTTCAGTTCCTCCATCTCCTTTTGAAAATGTGCAATCTACGAAGTCAAGCGGAAGAAAGTGCAGCCACTGAAACATAGCAGGGTCTGGAACAAATGTCGCAGCTCTTGGATAATGTTTCTACTATACCATAAACACCTGTCACTTTGCAGCCAAAGCAGGAAATTCTTCTTGAACATTAACAGGAAAGAATACTAAATTTTTCCAGCACAGCGACCGAAATTAAAGATGACTCAACAGGACTCACAAACAGCAATTACAAACCAGGCTGATTATCTTGGGAAAAATTTCCATTCTGATTCCTAAACTACTGACAGACACCATCAGAGCATAGGTGAACTGAAAATAAGTGTCTGTGTACCTATACAGTGGTGTCTCAGCTTCTAAAATGAAGAAAACTGCTTGAAAACCTCACCTCCTCTCTGATTCCTGCTATGACAGGGTCTGAATCCTTCCACTGGTGGGCCTGTTTCTCTAAAGCTGTGCTGGGGAGTGCTGATTTGCCCTAAAAAAAAAAAAACAAAAAAACCAAACACAACACAAAACCGAAAACAATATTAGGGATATATCCTTAGCAACAGGGAGCTTAGAATATCATAAAAGGCCTGCTGTTAGAAACTCCATTCAGACACCAGTCACCAGGGAGACAATTGTCATAAGCATAAATACTAGTTCCACAGTAAACTAAGACTGGTATGTGCGTGTTTGAAGTAGGACTGCAGACTACCTGGAGATAGGAGGCTAAAGCTTTATGAAAGCAAAGGAAGTCTTTGTGTGCTGCTCTGTATTACTGCTTTGATTTTAATATCCAACAAACTTGGTGTCTCTCTTAATACACAGTCAAGGCATCTCTTGACTGCTTATTAGCTAGGAAAGCTGTGAAACCACATTTCCATAACAAAAGGAAGAATTAGTTTCCACAACTCTGATTACGACAACATACATCAAAACACAGCTCTCGAAAGACATGCATAGAACATAGTTTTAGTCCCACAGATTTGCTACGATTTTAATGTCAAAAGCTAGCTAATTCTTTGACCTAAGAATAGTCATTCAGTCCAATGAATTCTAAGCAATTCATGGGCCATGTAAAACATTCACCCTCTAAAGAATCCACTCAAGTTCCCATTACCTGAGTGGAGCTTGGCTTTGCTGCAGACGGGGTGATTTTGGCTGTCTTCTGTAGTAAAGAAGCTGAAGGCATATTCTGAGCAGGACGTGCCACTGGAATTTAAGCAGCGGAACAGTAATTTATGAACTTACACAAAGCTTGAGAAAAGTGGTTGTGATCAGACACAACCAAAGTCACTGCTGTCAAAACCAAAAGCAATAGTGGTATGGGCCCCAGTGCAAGAACACACCTTCCTTAGGTGCTGTTTTACTCCCATCCAACTTCTCTGCTAACGGTAATAACTGTCACTCTCCAATATCTGCCTGTATCACTCCTGAAGGACCTCAAGACCCCCCCAGTCACACAATCATTTGAGAGATGGAATATTATTCTGCTAACAAATGAGTGCTATCTAATTTAAACTCACATGTGACCATTTCAAATTCTAGTCACTCCAGATGCAAGATAAAACACTGATGTGTGCGACTGCCCAGAAACATTCATAATCAGAGCTCTACTACAGAGCACCAAAAATGCCAGAACTTCTGGATGAACTTACGAAGCTGAATATATTCATTTCATGTATGGCTCTCCGGGGAACCAAGTACACAAATGGAAAACCTTCTCAGTTTCAGTACTAAGTCCATCATATCATTATGGTGTGCAAATCAGGAGGTCTGCTGCATCAGTAAAAGCAGCAGGAAAACCAAGAAAGAAAGAAGCCAGATGAAGCTCACTATGTCCTAAAACTTAGAACACTGTTTATATTATTCCCAACAATATGCATCAGACTCCTACCCGCGGCAGGCACAGGGGTCGAAGCCTTCAGTGGTGTGGTAGGAGAGGCTGCGAGGGGCGTGGACAGAGGACCTCCAGAAGCAGTTTTTGAAGTGGTCGAGAATGAAAACATTGTGGAAGTGCATTGACCACTGCTGCTAGTGGGAGAAGAGGTGTCTACAGCAGTGAACCTGCAACAGAAAGCAGAACATCTTTCAGCTCTGAACTGGTCCTGGCTGTTTCCCTCCCTCCAAAATGAAGGATTAAGTTCTAATGAATTAGCACCCTCTGGGATCAGCAACAACTCAAGCTCCAGATACAAAATTACAAGTGTAGCTTCTTGAGATAGTGGGAAGGAGCCGTTCAGGATCACTTCTGAATATGTGGAACCACAAAGACTGGTACCATAGACCCACCCAGTAAGCAAAAGCCAAATGCCAGCAAAAAGTACCACCCTGCTTCAAAATGCACTTCATCGTTTTGCACCAAGGCACCAACTATAGCAAATCTGAGCTGCCCTTCAGTGTCATCCTTGCAGCAAGGCTCAAACAGAAATTCTGCAAGAAAATATGAATTTCCATTCATCTGCAAACTCAGCTCCTCAAGGCAGCCAATTTAAATATTCAGCCAATTCACAAGCGTATCATTTGCTTTATACACAAAATACAAAATTTAAAAAGCCTTTAAGAGCTACCATCAGATCCTGGTGTAGTAAAGATTTTTCTAATTTAAAAATAATCATTTGAACCATCAGAAATTTCTTATGATGCATTTACATGAAAATTGCTCTCCATAGAAAGCAGCTCCAATTAACATAGCTCTGTGTTTTAAACCATTCTTTCTAAAAAAGAGAGCGAGTCTCAGGAGTTGGAGGGAAGAGTGGGTATATGAAATCTGAGAACATTCATCACTCAAATCCATTTTGCATAGTTTCTAATCAATATTAGTTTTCTTTCAGTTGGCATGAACAAGCTTTGAAGATTTCAGATCCTGTATTCAGTGACCAAGCATCCATTTAAGAACAAAACCAAAAGGTCTGGCACCTTCTCCACTGAAGACAGGAGTGGAAAAGAAATCCATCAGCTATGGATACACCTTCCTCTCGGCTCTGTGAGTTACTCTTTAGGTTGGGGGTAAGAAACCTTCAAACAGTCAAAGAAACTTGTGCTATCACCACCACACTAAACCAGTCCCAGACATAAAGGATTTCAAATCCCAGTGTTCCCCAAGAGTCTTTAACCATAATTTGCATCAAACCAAGGCATGGAATTACCATTTGATGCCTATGAAGCAAAGACATGAAAAAACTAGGTCTCTGGCAATTTGGCAAATTATCAGTCTAATTTTTGGCATCGTGCCTTGACTAATATTTTGCCCACGAACATAACCTCTAGCATGGGAAGCACTGAGGGTTTTCACAGCCAAGATGGCTATGTCTTGGATAAAGAGAGGCTTCCTCAGCGCTTTCTTGGGAGCATGGGGAACAACTGTCAGGGCAAAAAGCCAGAAACCATCTTCAGAACTACCATACGTTGTCTGTGCCTGGAGCAATTTAACAAGTATCCAGCCACTGCATTAACTACGGTATCTATTTACTTCTCATTGAGGTTCACTTTGACTGAAGAAGCTGAAGGGGCAAAAGATGACTTCTGTGCAACATGTGTTGTGGAGAGTGGTGGCCCAGGTGAGCTGTCTGCAGCTGGTTTAAAGTTCATGGATCCGAATGAAAAGGAGCTGGCAGTAGCTGTAGTGGTGCCTACAGAAGGAGCAGGAGACACGGATGCCTTAGGAGAAGCGGAGGAGAAAGAGAACGTTGCTGCTCCAGTCGGACTGGGAGCCAGGGCTTTCTTGGAGGCATCAGTAGCAAAGGGGTAAGGCGGAGGATCACTGCCCGTAGCGCCAGGCATCTTCACAGTTGAAGGTATAAAGGAAAAAGCAGCTGCTCCACCCCCTGCAGGAGGCTGACTTGAGGCAGGCGCAGCAGGAGCAACACCTGGTACTGTGTCAGGCTTTAAAGAAGTTGGAGGAGTGGTTGGAGTTGTGGCAGTACTTCCTGCAGAAAGACAAATGGAGAAGGAAGAGACTCATTTGGCTGCATTGATTAATGGCAGAAAGTATTGCAAGGCCAAATGCTATTTGGTGAGGACAGTTCAGCACTATCTCGCTCACTGGACAGACGGCTCAGTGAGGAAGAGAGATGACAGAGCCGGGCTTCCAGTCCCCAAACCCAGTAAATGATACAGAAACTGCACAAAGTCCAAGCCACGATCAATACTACAGTCTGTCTAGATTAATGTTGTCTGGAATTTTCTGTGAAAAGGCTTCACCTTTCTCCATTGATTTTGATGAGGTTCCTGCCATCTCAAATAAAACAGGCTGTCAGCGCACAAGTCAGCCAGTGCTGCAGAGAGGCAGGCTGCCAAACAAAAGCATTCTGTTTGGGGAAGGAGAAGCAAATTTGGGCTTAGGGAAGGAAACGGTGGGCTTGCAATTATTACTGCACGCATGCAGACAGGCAAAACAGCCTACCTGCTTACCCCAGCATGGGAAACTGCCTACTTCACACTGCATATGGCAACACAGGTAAAACTACTACTCTTCACCTGCTAGCACAAATTTTCACAGTGCTGCAGAAAGCTATTGTTTAAATAAGCTTTTAATATCTTGGTCTCCCGTGGCAAAACACATGGAGGAAAACCATCAACTCTCTGCAGCATGCAGACCGTGCTCTGGGTCCGCACAGTGCTTTATCCTTGTCCCCAAGCAGAGCCTGCAGTCACTGCTGCAGTTCCAGTCATACACCCCAAAGCTGGGCAAAGGGCCTCCTAGAATTTCTTTGGCCCTGTTCCCCAAAGGTTGGTTGCACAGTAGAGTCTAAGTGCACAGTCTGCAAAGTGCTTGAGATCCCGTATAATGAACGGGACTAGATAAT
The DNA here is from genome assembly GCF_000699145.1 of Aptenodytes forsteri. Taxonomy (NCBI): domain Eukaryota; kingdom Metazoa; phylum Chordata; class Aves; order Sphenisciformes; family Spheniscidae; genus Aptenodytes; species Aptenodytes forsteri. The sequence goes on along the minus strand of NW_008796111.1, from coordinate 2,314,276 downwards.
TTCACACTGATGCACAAAAGACAGAGAACAGTCCCGGGAGCACAAAACACTCAAGAACTGCTCCCCATTATCATTATAAAGAAAAAAAGTTATTTTCTGTGACCACATACATGTCTGAATACCAAACTTACAGACAAAGATGACGAAGATCCACAAACGCAAGTGTTTCCCTAACCCACCGGAGCACTTACCTGCTGATTTTGGAGCTCTCTCCCCTACTAACAGCAACGGCTCTGGAGTCACAATAAGCGATCTGACTCCCGGGTTTTGATTGATCATGTAAAATGGGCAGAGCACACCATCTGTAGAGAGCAGGATCAGAACTGGAGCTGGAGCAAGGGTCTTCTCATCACCTGCCAGAGACCACATATGTAAGTCCTGCAGCCAAAGTTTCCTGTTCTGTTCCTACTGGCATCGGTACCTTCATGTGAATTGCTTAGAACAATGCTTCTTACATTTCTCCTTTCTTGCTTTCACTTGCATCTTTGTTCCTTTGCTTCTCTGTGAATGCCCAATTCTCTTTTTTTCCTTCTTTATTCCTTCCTGTTCCTGACTTCATGTTTCATAAATTCATAGATGAAGGGTTATTTTGACAATCAAATGTCATCTCCTGAATGACAAAGCCCAACTTTCAACCATGAATTCCTGTGCCAAGCTTTCTCATATTCTGAAGTAGTCCTTTTTTTCACCTATACGCTGCTCCCTCCTTCAATCCTCTATGCCTTTCAGCCATCCTCACATTCCATTGGGTCCTGTCACACCATTAACATTCATATACATAAAGTACAAAAGAGAAATGCTGGATAGGAAGCTTTTTAACTTTAAAGAAAGCCAGCATCAGACAAACATCCTGATGATCTGAACCTCTGATATAAAATACTTGCATTTTGCACAGTTACAGCTTTAAGCCTAGAGTCTGCTTCAGTTCAAATATTCTCAGCAGTTAAAGGCCCCAAACCACTCCCTATATTTCTAAAAAAATTTCTATAATGGTTTAACTGTGCTTAATTAAACAAAAAACCCCAACAAATCTAGGATGCAGGAAAAATCTGCTATAATCACAGTGCCTTGTTTGTCGGGCAGTGCAGTGTGTGGCCATGTTTCTCCACCTATTGGTTCTTCAGGAAAAGCATGCTCGGGAAGGGCAGTTTCCACATGGGAACAAGGTCCAGGACAAATGAGGTTTCTTTGCAATCCAAACTTGCTGTGAACTGCAAAGCCAACTAATGTGCAGCCAAAACCGAGCTGATTGCACTCCGTGAGAACACGGAGAACATGTTAGCAAAAAGCTTCTCCAAAAACCTTTCTAAAAACTCTAAGGCAGCACAACCTGGGCTTAAAAAAAAAGCTGTCCTGACAGATTCCTTAATCCAATAACTGTATAGATTAACAGAGACCATGCTTCAAATTCAATTTTGCATTCAAGTACAAAGTTTGACTGCAGTTCCCTACTGTAGGTTTTCATTCAGGTAAAGTTCTCAGTTAATTGGCACCTTCCTGTGCTCTTCAGGAACTCTTGACTGCAGTACCTTCCACTCTGCCTGAAGGCATCTCTATTTCAATCTGCCTCTGGGTTTCAAGGGAGAGTTTTCAGAATTCACTAAGGTACAACACAATAGCTCAGATGAAGCTTCAGCCTCTGACAAGGTGCTTTAAAGAGCCTTCAGGCAGCACAGAAGGTACAGCAATAATGCAACTGGCTAGATGTAGAGCACAGCATGGTTCGGTCAGTACAGGCCCTGTATTTTAATGCAGAATTAAAACCTACGCATTCACCTCAATGATCTTTGCTTTTTCTGGCTTTGAAACTAACCCACTTCTCCTTTAGATCAGTGCAAATGTACTTCATACAAAACAGTTCTGCAAAACGACGTAAGCTTACAAGAATAAAACTTCACAGGCAGTCTGAAATCCCCAGTGTTAGAATACAACTCCTTTAAATTCACTATTATCCCGGCTCTGTGAAACATAGACGTAACTCAGGTGCTTTGTTTGCCATGTCTGTTAGTGTAGTATCCCAGGCTGCTGAAAGCTTTGAGGAAGAACTGTATTTATCACTTTGCCATTTGAATCCTTACACAGAAGTAAGCCCACGTGTGCTGTGGGCTTGGTATAGAAAGGCAGGATGTATTCTCTGTGTCGATCTCCCTTTCAGAACGATCTCCTAGAACCCTGAGAACCAGGCTGCCCCTCAAAAATATCTCGTATATTGTTGTTATTGGACTATTCCACAAGAAAGACTAACAAGACTTACTGATTGGGATAGGCATGTTACTGGTGTAGTCTACAGCAACACCAACAGGCAGAGTGTCATCGCTCTTATCTGTCACAGGAAGTTCTGCTCTGCTGGAGTCCTCCAAAACCCATGATTCCCAGTTCTGCAAAAAGTAAGATTATTATTCTGTCTACTGCTTTCCTGTGATCAGCCTTCTTCAGAAACTCTAGCCTACTACAGTTGAAAGATAAGACTACAAAAAAGCTAGAGAACACCTACTTAAATTTGTCAGATTAACAAATGCCAGAAGTATCAGGGCCCTTCACAGATTTGTGTATGACTTCTCGCACATCATTGCATGTCAGAGTGTCCTGGTTTCAGCTGGGATAGAGTTAATTTTCCTCCTAGTAGCTGGTACAGTGCCATGTTTTGGATTTAGTATGAGAATAATGTTGATAACACACCGATGTTTTAGTTGTTGCTAAGCAGTGCTTACACTAGGCAAGGACTTTTCACCTTCTCATGCCCTGCCAGCGAGAAGCTGGGAGGGGGCACAGCCAGGACAGCTGACCCAAACCGGCCA
>NW_008796111.1:2304225-2311012 GCF_000699145.1 Aptenodytes forsteri | reverse complement strand
CAGTGAGTGAACGGCTGTGTGTTGTTAAGCTGCCTGCCGGGTTAAACCACAACAGAGTTAAGGTCAGACAGTTGTAATGTTTAACTTCAACTGATGACTTCACATGAATCACTTTATTATAGTGAGCTTGACCAAATTTTGAGACTGCCAAGTGAATCATGAAAAATAGCCTTCTGGTACTTGGTTCACAACATACTGTGTTTCTGTTTATCCTCTCTCTTTTGTGTCACTCAGAACTCTTGTTCATCTAAGAATTACGTTTATCTTAAGATTCTGTATAACTCGGATGTAAAAAGAAAGGTTTTTCCTTTGGTTTTGGGGTGTTTTTTAAAAAATATACCATCTCATTGTATTCCAGGTCTTACAAAGGTTATACTTGCTTAGATTTTCGAAAAAGAGGAGGTACATATGCACAAATGCAACAGGAAGAAAATATTACCTGATCCCCTTGCCTGGCAAGAATGCTGACTTCTGTGGAAGCTGCTGAAGCTGCCAGAACTAAATCCCTGTAAGCATGGACACAAATAGGTTAAAACCAACATTACAATCCACAGCAAGGTCCCCAGCTCCACAATTCATTATCCTCTATACAGATTCGTAACTAGGAATACAGTTATAACAATATGAAACTGACTTTTCCTCCCAAGATGAGGGAAACGTGATTTGCTACATCACCGTAGAACATTTTTTTTTTCTTTAAAACTAATCAGCAGGGGCTGAAATCCTTTGCCAACCAATGATTTGACAGCCACTGTATCGTCATAAATAATGACAGTCCAAGTCAGGTAGTTGAAAAGTTAGGAACAGCTTCTTCACACAGATAAACAATTAAGCGAGACAAAAGGTCATGCTTTACCCAAGCTATGACTTACAATCTCAAGGGAAATTGTTATGACAGATTTTAAACAATAATATGTATTCTCACCAGACAAATGAGTATGTTGGTGTAGAGATAAAGCATGCAAGAGAAGTTAGCTATACTTACACAAAATATTTTCAAAATAACAAATTTCATTTGTCTCATATTCAGGTATTATATAGTTTACCAAAGGGAGGAACACAATACACTGAGAAGCACTGACCACTCAGACATGAACAACAGGGGAAAGACTTCGCCATGATTCCTGCCACTCACCATTCCTCAACATAGTTGAGGAAGTAATGATGCTGTCTCTCTGTGCAGCTCCCATAGCAAGGCTCCATGAAATTCACAAACTTCTCTGGTCGCTTCTCTTCCTTTTTCTGTAAGACCAACATTGATAATTTACCTTCCAATGCAGAAATCAAGTAATCTCCCATAAATATGACTGTATCAGGGTACAGCAATAATTGCCACAGACTTCAAGAGAGAACAGGCATCATGAGACCACTTGAAAAACAAAGAACAAGGCAAACAAACCAAAACCCTCCTCCAAAAGATAAAGGGACAAGAAAGAGGTTACCAGGGAGTTCAGAACTCGCAACCCCCCCAGCAATAAATAACCTGATACTGAATAAGACCATATCATCAGGCCTAAAAATCTCCCTAACCTAAACAAACAAAGAAAAATATATCAGGACTCTACATCAGGTAAGGTTTTCTTCCCAAGTGTTTACTTCAGAGGCTAGAAGTCTTCATGTCATAATTTGATCTCGGCAGAGAACAGGTTACTGATCGGTTTTCAAGTGGATACTACTTCCTCCACTCAATCCCCCCAACCCCAAAACCATGATTTACAGTAGTACTGAACTCGAATTCTACATGATGCCAATGTGAATAATAAAAGCAACTTGCCGTTGTAATAAACAAGTCAAAACCAAGCAACAAACATTTCTGTCGTGGTGACTTGCTGGCACTTACCGGCAATATGGCTATGACCACTTCTGGAGGTGTTTCCAGTGTCCCATCAGCCGCTGCATATACAATAGTAAAGACATATGTGCCAATCCACAGTACATCCAAAACTGCAAGAGAAGGAAACAAATACCTCAGCCAGAAACACTTTAGAATGATACTTCCTTGTATCTTGATTTTAACCGTGCACAGCACATGAAAGTAAATGACAAACAAACAAATAAGGAATCACTAACTCCTAAACTACCAAGCTAAAGAATTTTAGTGATCTGTCTGCAGAACATCAATCTTCTTAGGGGGAAAAACTATTTGATCCCAGAAATTTCAAACACAAATCAAAAGAATGTATTGATTTGCTTGACGATATCACAGGCAAGACAACGCCAGTGCTTCCAACCATGGATAATGTTTTGGCATATCCAAATGAAGTGTTTCTGCTTTTCTAAACTTACTGCTTTGACATTTTATTGAAGAGTCAAAGTGATGAGATGAAACTCATGCAAAATATGAGAATGGGATTTATATCCAGAAATCTTCATGGTAAAGGAAAATTACTTGTGACAGTACTGTCTATCACATCGGTGAGCAAAAAATAGCTTTTAAAATGCATATTTAGAACATTCTAGAAATAGACAAGGACTCTGGCCGACTGCTAATTTTTCTACGCAAACCAGAGATAAAGCATACAATTATTTTTTTCCAAATATTTAAAAATCACACTGTAATTACGTAACCAGTGCAGTATACAGCTGCTATAACTAAAAACAACATGAGGAGGAATGAGTAAAAATGTTACAAGAGAAAACAAGTTAAAAAGAAATAAAAAGATGTACCTTTAACGGGATTGTCCGAATCATAAAAAGGAGGACAAGGGATTATTTTCTTCTCCTGCAGATTCTGAAAATAAAACTACTCTTAGATACACAGAAAAAGCCAACAATCAAAGCTAACTGCAAGTTTTGCAGAAAGCCCAGAGAACTGGTTTAGAGCAACTCACCCACTCTTTAATACTCATCATGTGCCACCCTGAAATCATGACTTTTCAGTGGCGGGTGCAAACCTTAAACTAAACCCAGCATTGGTCTAAGACACTTCAATATTACTGAAGTGCTTGGGCAGCTTCACACGGCTCATACCACGTGCCACCTGACCAAATTCCGTAGCTTGCGATGCAAAGAAAATAAAGCATATTGCAAACTAGTGATCAGACATAAGGCCCTACTAGCAACAATACTTACAGGCAGATATTGCACCACGGTGCCATTTTGCCTCCCTACAGCCAGTTGTTTTCCCTTCGGGCTCCAACACACTAAGCGAAAAAGGGAATTTCATTAGCACTAAGGAACTGGAGAGTTACAAGGCCCCACAAAAGCAGGACCAATAAATTAAAACCATGATTTTTTTCCCCTGCAAAAACTATGAATCTGAATTAAACAAACAGGGAGTCATCCAGTCACAGAGAAAGCAAGACTGCACAGATCAAAAACCAAAAGATGATGACTCTTATTTGCTTGCTTCCTTGGAAATGACAGTCAAGCCTGAGACAGACAAACCACAGGTGGGCACATTTGACTCTAATTCACAAGATGCAGCTCCTCCAATCAACTGGGAAAGAGCAGTTACATTGCAACACATTTTCCGAGTCTTAGGGAGTTTAAATCCTTCCTGGGAAATGGGAAAGAGCAGTTACATTGCAACACATTTTCCGAGTCTTAGGGAGTTTTCCTTTTTGTGAAGGGTTTTTTTTTTTTTTTTTTTTTAACAAACCTCCTCCCCAGAAAAATAGCCTGTCTTTTTACACCTATCAATCCGCTTCTATTCTTCAGTGTCCAACATTCTGTATGCTAGCCGAGGCTGCCACTCACCTGATGTAACAGCTACAGAGGAAGGCAGCGTGGCATACACTTTCACAGAGTCCGTGACCTGCAGGACAGAGATGCTGCCATCGGACAGGCAGATGGCCACCATGGCGGGACTAGCAGGGTTCCACTTCAGGTCATTGACCATTGCTGCGCTTCCCGAGTCCTTGGCCAGTTTGTGATAAGCAAATGCACGTTTCTGCTGTTTTGCCTTTTAGGAAAGACAAATACATGAGACAGTCGGAGCTGAGCACAAAACCAAGTTCTCCCAAAGTCACAATCCAAAGCGGTTTTGACCTTCCTGTAAATAAATGACTGATAAAAATAAGAAGCAGATTTTGAGTTTACTGAACAAATCCTTTACAAGACACCTCCCATAGAGACACACAAAATCCCACCCAAGGTATGCCTCTCCTCCTTCTGTAACTTGAAAAAAAATTTTAAAAAACCCACTTTGCATATGCTTTACCTGATTTAAGAATGTGCGAACATCAAAAAAGCCAATGAAGGAACCGATCTCACTGGACATCATACAGACGGACAGCGTGAGATTATCACAGCTTAGAGCCAGGTGCTGCACAGGAAACTTCATGGGAACTAAGATACTCTGAACATTCTCCACTTAAAACACAAAAGGAAAGGAAGATAGAATGAAGGGGACAAATTTAAATAGCAAGAAGTGTTCTTGTAAAACTATACGGTTAGAATGAGTTTATGCAAAAATCACCAGTCCTATTAACAGCAGCTGTGAAAGCCAAAATGTAGAAAAACTGAGTGACAGCAAACCCCTTCATCTCTATCAATACAGCCTCAAGAGTTGCCAAATTCCTAAGAAGAGAAAATTCCACTTTCCTTCCTCGGTAACCTGGAGGAAAAATAAGCGGACAGATTTTTGGTTTTACTTATGTACGCCCATGAATACCTCGGGTGGTACAGTTACTAAGGACAATGGGAGAACGAAACCCATTTTGCACTTGGGTGGTGGAACAGCGATTGCTTTCTCCCTTGCAGGACAGTCGTTTAGTCAGAGCGGATAACTCGGTGCGAGAACTCTGTCCCTCCACTCACACGCTTCCCTGATGCATACACAAGTTCACAGCTCAAAGACCGGCTACCGAGACAGCGTGTGGCTGCAAGGAAAGGGGTACATTCTCAGTTAGGAAAAGTCAACCTCACTTGTATGGCACTGAACACAGGTGATCAAACCTGAAGGACGCTTGAACAGGAGCTAGCACAGAGCATCCTGGTGAAGTGTTCCCAACAACTGTACTTCATTTCAGCTAGAGGTACAGCAAATATTGTTCCTGCCTTCTCACACAAGAAAACGTGGTAATTTCAAATGCACGAAAGAGCATGACAAGGACTGTATCAGAAGCCAAGAGCTCCATATCATAAAAACCCATATAAAGCTGTCACTGCAAAGACCATGAGATGTCAGTGTGCCTTACCAATTTTATTGGGATCTTCTCCCAGCTGGTTTTGCATGAGAAGATTTCTAGTGTGAAAGATCTGCAGGCTGGTTCCTCCACCAGCAAAGACCAGTCCGTATTTGTTAGACACTGCAAGGAGACTGGAGCGCTCTTTGGGAAGATCATCCGGAGCATCAAAGATGCGGACCTTCTTCAGTGCTCTGAACTGAAAATCCTGTTGTAAGAGAGTTGGGAAGTAGCTGTACATATGCTGGCAAAGAGGAATCGTTTACTTCAGTTCCTCTAAGACAGTAAGTTGAAAAGCTTCTCCACAAGAGCTGCAAAACACCTGCCAAGGCAGAGTCCACACCCACTCTGTCACCGGCCATCCCATCACATTTTCTGTCTCATCTAAAAGACTGAGATCACACCACATTTTTTCCATTGGCTGAATCCCTCTTCTACCCAGTGCCTATGTTCATAAAACCTGTAGAAGTTGAATCCGTCTGGGACATCTAACCTTTCCAGAAACATACCAAAACTAGCCAACAGATACAGAAGAAAAAAGAAAGAGAAGGGAACAAAGCAGAGATACGACACGATTGAACAAACTTGTTGCCACAAAGCTACAAAGCACACATCTGCTTAGATGCATCCTTGTTTGCTACTGTAATTTATGACACACGGAACAGATACGGTTATTCCTTCCACCCACCCCCAGTAATTACTTTGTATAATCAGACTTATTTTTTGCATTCGTTTCTCTCATAATTTACATTGTCCTTTTGTAAAGGCAGGAAGAGAAAAGCAGAGTGAGAGATCAAAACACCAAAAACACCAACTGAATTAAGAAACAGCAGTTGCACTATTACCATGCAAAACCTGAGGTTCCCCTTCGGAATGAGTCTCTCTTCCCAAGGTGCCAATTGCTGAACAGAGCACTGGATCTAACGCCAGTAACTCCAATCAAGCGTCTGAGTTTTATGTCCAAATTATTGCCAAAGCACTGAGTAAGTACATTCCTGCAACCTGAGGAGGCTGCAGGAACTCAGAAACTTCTGCAAAACAAACAGCCCAACTCTCTTGGTTTTGAAGGTGCCTGAGCAGAAAGCAGCTCCACAAAGATCCACGGGGGCTTCAGGAATCCGTCCCCCCATGTCCCTGCTTACACAGCCTCACAGTAACACTCTGGGAGACACAGTTGGGCTAGGCTGGCACCACACAGCAAGACTGCAGTTTACACCGTCCCATAGCAGACAACCACACACGCTGTTCTGGAAAGCAGGAGATTCCCAGCACAAGGCATGCTGACAGGAGGACTTAGAAACATCACTCCCCTCCCAAAATAAGGCTCCTCCAGCTCTTACATTCTGCCTCTTCTCCCCCTCAAGGGTCTCAAGACCCTCCTCCACCGCAGGCCATGCCGGCCCCTCCCTCTTCCACTCCACAGGCTTGTACCAGACTCTGCTGAAAAGTCCTCAAGTGCTTCACAAACCCTGCAAGATGCCTCCAAAGGCCCCCGCCATGACCCGAACCAAGGCCAACGCCACCCCCCACCGGCCTGTCAGCCCCACGGCCCAAGCCAAGTCCCTCCCATGGCCTATCACCCCTCACAGCCCAGGCCAAGCCCTCCCCGAGCCCCATTCCCCTCACGGCCCGAGTCGACCCCCCCACCACGGCCTGTC
>NW_008796111.1:2289879-2303632 GCF_000699145.1 Aptenodytes forsteri | reverse complement strand
GCTCTCCCGGCTGCGCGATGGTGGAGGGCGGCAGGCAGCTGCTGCTCCACCCTGTCCCTCAGCCCTCGGTAAGGGGCTTCGATGCTTTTTCCACAGCGGAGGCCCAGTGTTGCTGCAGCTCTAAGCAAATCCCGCTCCCTTAGCGTGGGCTGCAGTGGGAGCACACGGTCCGATGCCCGGGGTCGGTCCCTGTGCACCTCCAGTTACGCGCAGCCAAGCTGGAAGCTCTGTGAGCAGGGACAGCCTTAGCGTGCTCCAGGGCCCCACAAAAGCAGCATGGGTTTTTTCGGTCACAGCATGGACCTGGGTTTCTTTCCTTGCTCCCTCCTGCCTCAAGTTCGGGGGGTTCAGCCCCCACTCAGAGTGCCAGCACAGGGGGTGTGTCACCTTAGCTCTTAGCCCTGCAGGGACGAGGACATGTTGAGAAGGGCTGTTTCCAGCTCTAGCAGGTTGTGCTTCTCTTTTCCAGGACCAGGACAAGGATTTCCACGGAGACAAAAGCAGTGATGGCTTTGGGCAGTGACCTGAACCGTGGCAAACCACATCCAAATGTCCCTCGTGTAACATGCTCCCTTTATTTTCTAACTGAGCAACAGCTTTAACACGCATAGCCCAGAAAAGCAGGTGCATTCCCAGAGGCCAACAGGCAGCAGAAGGCAGACACAGGGCTCTGATCTAAGGGCAATTCTGACCTTTTGAGGAACACATGGAAAAAGCGTACCCAGTCATTCCCCCAGGAAGCCTAGTCTCCATTTTGGTAACCCACATCACACAAGAACCTCAGGCAATTGCTTCAAGAGCAGAGGCGATGAAAAAAAAAAAAATAAGTCTTTCAAGAGAAGCATTACAAGTGTCCGTTCTTGATAAACAAGTTATTCCTTAAAACAAGCACCGCCACCTTGTTGCTTTCAGTAAGTCAAAAAAAAAAAAAAAGACAGGCTTCAGGAGGCGGCCTCTGCATTTCGTAACACAAACTCCATGGCCATTGGGTCAGTTACTACAGATAAAGATCAGATCAAGACAGTCCAAACCTATCTCTCTAGGATCTATTTAAGGGTTTATATTAACAGACTTGGAAACCAGCTCACTTAGTCTGCAACCGATCGTAGAGACCAAGCTTCAGAGAAGCTAAACTAAATACACTGACACACAGTGTAGCTCAAAAAGATTTATTTTCAGTCCTTAAAGTAGACTGGTGCTGCTTTTGCTCATAATTTTCTCTCTCCATTAGTTTTGGTTTTCATGCAAACAGTAGCAAGAATGGTTTTTTTATTTAAAAGTGCAGCCTTTGGCAGGAACAATCAGCCTAGTGGAGTTAATCATCCGCATTTCCTTTAAAAAATTTATTTATTAAACCATGATTCAAAAAAAGTTAAAAGCTGCCAAGAACATGTAAGAAAAGAGTCGGGAAAGGGCAAAGAGCAAACATCTGGATTCCAGAAATTGTGTATAGAGCAAGAATCACCGCAGTAGCCAGAGCGTGGATAGCACAGTCCCAGCCACGTCTGGATCCCAGCTCATACTCCACACTTAGAACCATTCTTATTTTGCAGACTTGAGGGCTTACCCATCAGGGAAACGTACCCGACAGCCCCAGGGGACCAAGCTGAAACACATACAGGGAGGTCTGCGAAAATCAGAGGGACAGAGCAGCTGCGTGAGGACAGATCCTCATCCGTAACTGCTCTGGCAGGGCTCTCAGTTTAGTCACCCAGCCTCCTTTCACCTGAAGGTTCAATTTCCCCCAGGCCTTCCCGAGGGGCTGCAAAGGCGTAACAGCAGGCTTGTTTCTACACTCGATGGACAGGACAGACAGCCACCGTTCAGAGGTTATGCTCCCGATCGGATCCAAGTAGAGATTTATCAGGAAGGGGGGGCCCCTAAGGTAGCTTTAGTCATCCTCGCTTGCAGTGGCTGGTGTTGGACCCACCGAGATCTGACCGCAGGATGAACCCAGGGGGCGGACAGAAGCTGTCCCTGCGGTCAGCCATGCCCGCCTCCAAGCCTAAAGGCCCTGCAGGCAGACCCCTGCGTCCATGCACCTTCCCACGTTCACCTGGCATGGGACTAGGCCACGGAGGTGGGAGCCTGACCGGTGTTTTGGCGAGGTCAGGAGGGGAAGAACTAGTCCAAAGTCAGGAAGCGCAGGACGGAGCAGAGAAGGCACTTACTGCTTCGCACCCATGAAGCTGCTGTCAGGGGCTTTGCCAGAGGAGCGCTCAGTGTCTGGCAGCAAGGCCCTTTAGAAACCTGTCGTGACAAGCACAGCTCTGAATCCATACACTGGGAAGAAAGTAGCTCCTCATCTGAAAAATGCAGGAAGGGCAGAAGAAAGAGTAAGATCACAGGATTTTCTTTTTGGTCTCACATTACACAGCTTCTGTCTAACAAATCAAGTCGGCTAAGAGATGCAGCAGAAAGACGCCAGCTGGGGGTCTCCAGCTTCCCTTGCTGTTCCTCTAAGGCAGGTTAGTTGAAAACTAGGACTGTCCACAGTAAAGAGTAACAAAGCACAGGTAACCTTCTGTTACAGACCAGCAAAGCAAACACTGCCAATTTTTCAGCCTGTCCTCTTCAAGGGAGGCTGGCTATGTCTCTCTCTGGAGGCGGACCAGAAGGTTTTGGGTTGCTTTCGTTGGCTTTTCCTTCAAACATCATGACCCTGCAAAACACAACACATAATACCAATGAAAAAAGCAGGCACATCTTCACCCATCACTGAGGGTGGGATTATTTCATCTGCTGAAAAATAGCATCTGCCTTCTACGCAAGGGGCGTCTGATAGTTAGCAGAGGGGAGAAAGCCAACAGAGGGCAGTGCTGCCAGCCTGGCAGGCAGCTTTGCTTTTCCAGCAGCTTCCAGGAGTGGGTTCCCAAAGCCTCTGCTGGTTTTCCTCTCAGAGCCCAGAGGATTAGCACATTTTATTTAGGCATCCACTTCCGAAATCCCCTGGGCACACACTGCATGCCAAGTGCTCCTGATGCGTAAAAGCAAATACCATCCCTGGCCCACCTTGTACATAACCACACAGCAGAACATTAAAAAGCCAACACCAAGCAAGCAATAGCAATTACAGCCAGGAAAGAGGGCAGAGACAAGGAGCAAGGAACTGACTAGAAGAATCCCAAGCATTTTGCAACCACCAGCACTGTCTTCCTCCCTGAGGACTGCAGCTACGCCAGGAACGCCAGCTGCCACGCTGGATCAAAGGACTGCACTGCTCTTGGGACAAGTTTTACATTTCTGCTCCTGCTCTAAAGAGTCCAACAGGGCGTCTGTTAGCAAGAGAAGGGACCCATCTGTGAAAGCTGCTGCAGTTGGGAGGAAGGATGGAAGATATGGGACAGGCTGTAGGCTCAGCCTGCTTCCGTGGAGAAAGAAAGGTGGAACAGGGGTGTCAGAAGTCTGTGCGTGCTTCGAAGAGGAGCATCCCAACACACAGACACAGGGCACTCAGTGGGGAGAGGAGAGGCTCATTGCCAGCAAGCACGTACTGGCTTAGAGGGACCACGTGAGAGGTGGGAGCAAGATCCTTCCTCCCAACCTGCCCTGAAAGCTGGCTGTGTTTCTAAAGCTGCTTTCAGAAAGGGGTAAGGGGGATGGAGAGGAGCAGCTCCTATTCATGGTGGTTACAGACACAAAAGCAGGGCCAGCCTCTGTGGCTGTGAAAGGAAAAGCCAGGCTTCAATGGGGTGGAGATGGAGCCAAGCAAGTGTTCGGAAGCCATTTGTTACAGCAGGACTTTCAGAGCCCTGTCGAGAGAGCAGAGGGGGCCGTGGGAGGCTAGTGCTGGCAGCCTGTACCACAGAAAACCTCTCCCAGCACAAGCCAGCTGTTTCAAGCATGTGTCCCATCTCCATCTACTGCCCATCTCTCCAAAATCAGACAGCGAGGGAGCATCCTGTGGGAAATAGGAGCCGGCCAACTGGTGTTGGCAGGACCAGCATTCACCACTCAAGTCCTGCCACCATTCACAGGGGAAGCCTGTGTCCCCAAAGCCAGCAGGAGCCACAGGAAAGAGACGGGAAGAAGTCCCGCAGTGCTGAGTGCCTGCATACCCTCGGGGAAGGGGGAGAATCACTCCGCACAGAGCACGTGGGAGGAAGCCTGTGCTAACACGCAGCAGGCAGCTCTGCTGTGAGCGCTTGCCACTGCTCAGCCTAGACATGGACTTACACATCCTCTCACGTCTCTTTGCAACTCCCCCTTCACAAGGGCCCTCGTCTCCCCTCCACAAACACCAAGCACACACAGCTCCACCTCCACCAGGCAGAACAGCTTCTGCTTCCCAGCTCCCCCCAACACGCCAGCTCAGGTCCTGCGTCTCCCCGACTCCCTCCCAGGGACACTCACAGTTTAAGCACAGCTGAGCGTTTCCCAAGCATCACGTTGACAAAGTCCTGGTACGAGATGGTCTCGCTAACCCCTCCAGTCACCTCAGAGATCATCTTCTTCAGTTCTAGGTGGGTCTTCGGAGCCCCCATCTTCTCCATCATCCTTTTGACAGACATCAAATCTGCAAGAGCAAGGCAATCGATGCTGGCAAGAGGCAACCACACTGGGCACAGACCAACCCCAGGGATACAGGCATGAGTTCCCACCTCAGACCACCTCACTTGCAGACTCCAAGGCTGACAGCACTAAGCTGTTGCTGAAAGCCAAGAGAAGCCTTCCAGTTCAGCCCGCCGCTGTACTGCCCAGTACAGAGCATCACTTCCCATTTGTGCAGCTCAAGATAAACGCACCACACATGCAGAAGAGGGACAACTCTCCAAGTGCTCCAGAGACACGTGGGGACACTGCTCTCTAGCTCAGAGCGTGGTGCCGATAGTCACGAGGATGGGGAGGAGGGAAGCAACGCCGAGGTTAAAGTGGGAGACAGACAGGCTGTGGGGAGCGGGTGCTCCTGCCCATCGCCACAGGCCATTTCCTTCCATTGCTCTGCCGCCCGCCGAGACCTGCGGCCCCTTCCCTCCCGGAAACGGCAGCGCAGCCCTGAGTCGGGCCTCCTCCAGCTCCCCACGGGCTTTACTTCAGCTCAAGGACTGGTGGAGGAGGGGAGCGAGGCAGCAGCCTCCTGGAAGGGTGCAGCATGTGAGTTATTACACTTCAGCGTCAGCTCCAGGCCTGCAGAAGGCTGGATCTTTATGTAACTGGTGCTTTCCGGGCCCAAACCAGGGCTGCTCAGCTAAGCCAGACTCACACCCAAGTCCCCTGCTTCCCTCCACTCCCCTCCCAGCAAAGAGCTTCTCTGCATTAGAAGTGCTCACGGTTTTATACAGCTTCTGCCTCAAGCCAGGCAAAACCCAGGATTGTCCAAGCCCTGCAGCTTCCCAGCTCTGGAAGTGCTGAGGATTGAGAAGGCTTTGTCCAAGCCCTGCAGCTTCCCAGCTCTGTAAGTGCTGAGGATTGAGAAGAAGGCCTCGATGGAGAAACAGGGAGAAGAAAAAAAAGCATTTAGAGCAGAAAGAAGTGGAGGAGCTAAGCAGAGACTCAGGAAGAGAACAGGACTGAGAAGAGCTTAGATCTTGAAGCAGGTGAGGAGAGACTGAGAAAGCTGAGAGGCAGGGGCTGGAGAGCCAAGGAAGCCCCTGGCTGGCAATCAAGATCCAATCAAGGCTGGACATGAGAAAAGCCCACAGGTTTTCCTCCTCAACAACACGAGTGCAGAGGGAAGCAGCAGATACAGCAGCAGATGCCACCTCAGCAGGCTGTTGCTCTTCCAGCCCAGCACCAGCATCCCTCAGAGTCACTCACCAATCTCGCCTTGGTTGTTCAGGTCAAACTCCATGTACTTCTCTGAAAGAGACACAGAAGCAAGTTAGCAGGACGCTCGAGCAGGGGGTATGCAGGGCTTTGGAGCACTGCTTGCTTAAAGCAATAAAATAAAAGATTCAGGGATAAGATTGATATACTGCTGAATACAAACAGTTCAGAGAGGGAGACCATCTCAAGACCTGGTTTTAGCACCCTCATCCCAATTCCAGGGCTCTACAGTTAAGTGCTCTTTAATTGTGGCTGCTCTTAGTTTAAGCTGAAGGAAAACACTAGCATGAGGACAAGGTATCAGCTAGCCATGAATACCATTAAAACGTTTCCAGCCGGAAAAACAAAGCTCTGGAACAGCCTCCCAGAAGGAGTAGCAAAGAAAACAAAACCCTGAGCATTCCCAAGATGAAGCTTGATCGGATTAGGAGGCGGATTAAATGACATAGTTGCCTGCAGTAGCAAGGGACAGACTCTACAGTCCTCCCAACGCTGTGCTGCACTCCCAGAGCAGCACCTGCCAGCAGAGATGCTCAAGGACCACATCAAGAAAGCGAAGCCAAGAACATGCCTAGGAGCAGTTATGCCAGAGCAGGCTGTTTGCCCTTCCAGCCTGCTGTCAAACATTGCTGAATCGGGCAACTCCAGCATCCTCAGAGAAAGGCAGAGCCTGCTTGAGAAGGTCTGGTTAGCTTTGCAGGACAAAAGCTGGCATGCTGTTAACAGACAGAGCACTGATTTGCGTCAGAAAATCAGGATTTCAGTCCTGTGCTGCTTCTGACCTTTGGGGTGGCACACCTGTGCCTCCTACCCCCCCTCTCCCTTGCTAGCTGTTCCCCATTTAGACTTTAAGCTCTTCAGGCAAGGATTTCTCTGTCTTACAGACCATACAGCTCCTAGTGCCACAGGGGGCCCCCCATCATCTCAGTTCTGCTAAATAAGAAGAGCAAGATGCCTGCTGCCACCATCCATCCACGCTGAGCTGGAGAAATCTCCACTTGCCCTGCAGTTAGCACTCGCTCCCCAGAACAACCTTGCAGGACTCAAATTAAGTGAGAACTCCCAGGCTGCTCCTTTCCCCCCCAAGAGAAAAGAACCTTTGCCTCTGCTCCAGGGACACCAGCAAGCAGATGAGCGTGAACAGAGACGTGGTAGGCTAATTTAAGGAGCCAAAGGGAAGAGTCGATATTTCGCACATCGGAGCCTTCCCAGGACCTGTGCTTCTGAAGGACAGTGCTGGGTTAACTGGACTGATGGGCAGCTACAGGCAGGAGGCAGAGGAACGGCTTGGCATGTCTTCACCTGGGTCTCAGCTGGTGGATTACTACTGTCACGAGCTGACCAGGACAGACCTACAAGAGTACCAGGTACAAGCTGAAGCTGTTCATGCTTCAGGCAGGAATAAATGTCTCCCTTCAAGCATTAAGCAACCGATCCTAGATGAAGTTGGGGCTGTCACACATGTGCTTAGGGGCCAAAGCGATGCTTGATGTGGAACTGGCTCTCCCCACACTCTGCCCCACCATAATGACCTTGTGCAAATGAACTGCCGCCTCCCTGGGCAGGGATCAAGCACCCCAGCATGTGCTCAGGGTCACAAACCCTGCTCTGCCGTGTCCGTGCCCAGCACATGTTTTCTTTTCTTCTCAGCTGACACTTAGCCAAATGCGCAGAGAACAGAGGCAGCTTTACATCATCGTGCTCTGAGCCTCGGCTCGCACATTCATCTTTCCCTCCCATCCCAGCTGCAGGGATCTGGTGGGGCAAAACCATGCGTGGTCCCTCCCCTCACAAATGCATTTACACAAACACTGCACGGGGGCTCCCTGGGCCCGGCTGGGGAGGGCAGTGGGAAGGACGGCGGAGAAGAAACACTCCCCCCCATCATCACACAATGAGTCAATTGTTGGAGGAGCCGGAGGAGGCGTTGGAGAGCGGGACAGGCCACGGAGGCAAACTCATGAGGCAGCAGGAGGAGATGCCAAGGGCTCTCGTTACAGGGAATTCTGTGCCTGTGACCCACAGTTGCAATGTTTGAAGAGCCCCGATTGTGATGGGAAAAATAATGCGGGGCTGCAGCCAAAAGCCAAAGCCATACAAAAGGCAACAGAAAAAGAACGGGGAGCACAGGAGGCTCCTCTGTCCTCAGCAGGGTAAAGGATCACAAAAACCTAGCCAGATTCTTCCATGCTGGATTGCAAAGCCAAAATTCAAAGGGAAATAGCAGACAACGCCTGAAATGGAAGCAAGGTCAGGCTTTATTTGGTTAGAGCCAGGCTGAGGACAAACCTTGAGGGCATTGTGACGCAGCAGGCATGTTTTCTCAACTGCCTTCAGGCACTGCTTGGAAAGAAAGTGGATGCACAACAGCCTTGCCAAATCTTGTCCTGTAACCATTTTGGGGACAGGCTCCAGAGGACCCCAGGCTTTTTCTCTATCCCCCATCCCAGCAAACGGCCCAAACCTAAGCCCCAGATCTGCTGACCCTCTGGAGTTAGACAGGCTTTGGCCAGGACTAGAGACACATTACTGCTGTTGCTTTCGGTACCAAGGGGCTCGGGAAGGACCAGATCAGACTGAAGAAACTTTTGGGGAGAGAAAGGCCCCAACTCCTTCAGGAAGCAGCTGAGACCTCTGCTCTGTGGGAAGAGGGCCTCCTACTCACTGAAAAGAAAAAAAAAAAAAGTCCAGCTACTGCATCATCCATTATACCAGCTAGCTTGTCTAGGTATCTAGACAGAAACCATCCTCCTTTGCTGCTCCCCAGGATTTTGCCCACACAGCAGGTTTTGCAGTAATAGCAGCCACCACGCAGGATGTCTGCAGGGTGACATGTCCCTGCCCTGCAAGTGGGGGAAGCACAAAGGCTCGTGTGGGAAAACCACCTCTCCAGGGAGTTTCACCGAGTCCCACAAGCAAGGGGGAGGCATCCACCCCAGCTCAGTCACTTGTATTTGGCAGAGAATCTCAGGCTGGTGAGATCCAAGTGCTGAGGAAAATAATCTATTCAGAGCAAATAGGCTGAAACAGGACACGGAAACCCTCCAGTTCTCACCTTTGAACACTGCCAACTTCTCCTCCAGATCTTCTTCATCACTGAACTTTGGGTCACAGAGAAATTCCTAAAACAGAAAAAAAAAAAGAGAGTATCCCCAAGGTTAAAAATATAAAGGAAAACACCCTAGAGGGCACATACAAATGCAGCATTACCCAGAAGACCTATGCAATTCCCAGAGAGCTACATCTGAGCAATAGTGCCAGGAGGCTTGAAAATGGGTTGAATCCCTCCACACCTTGTCATTAACATTCCAGTGCCAGGGGAATGCTTCTGGTGTCTCAGATTTCCCAACAACAGCTTAAGGGAGGACTGGACCCCATGTGCCTTCGGAATAACTGCATGAAACCCCCTCTTCTTGCTCACCCAAGGTTTCATCTCCCCTCATCTCTGCTTAAGCATGCACAGCACATGGATCGGGCACCTATTCCCAGCAAGGGCTCCTATTACTGGCAAAAAGCACTCTGATCTCAGAGATTTCAAACTCTCGGATAACCGAGGGCCAGCAAATAGAACAGTCAAAGTTTGCAGAACATCACACACCCAAGAAAGGACAGGTATTTTGGGGTAAGGAACAGGCTCTCACTCTCTCAAACTGCCTATCCATTTTTTTCCCCCTACCCTGCTCAGGCTGGAGAGGAAACCCTGGGTCAGTTCTGGTCACTTGTCCCTAGCCCCACCTTAAAAACCTTCAGGTACCCAAGAGAACAGGCCACAACTTGCACAGCCAGCTCTACTGCTATACTCTGCCAGCAACACCCCCCTGCAGCTGTGAGCAGCAGGGTCTTGCTCCTGCCTCTACCCTCCCACACCGCCTAGCTCCAGTGAGCCCAGCACAGCTTAATGACTCGATCTGTGTTCAGCAACAACACCGCATTCTTCAGTGTAGAAATCATTAACATCTGCACAGCTTATGCATGGCCTGTCCAGGATAAAACCCCTCCAGGGGTAAGAGTGGACAGAGGGCTGAGGCTGTTCCCTACTCCGGGCATGTGTTCCTCACCACTGTTACCCATGCTCCCAAGGAAGGCAGGAGCGGGTCCCCAAGAGACTAAGATCTCCGGCACTGGTAGTACTGGCGCAGCATTATTTGTGATTAATGAGACACCCACCTCCCCCCCCAAAGAAGCCCCATCTGCAGACACTAGGGCATCAGGACTGCAGGAGGTCCGCACAGCCATCGGTAGCCCAAATGCCCTCCAGCCTCCAGAGCATGTTCTCATTTCTTCCAGAAGGAAGATTAAAACCAGCTGGCCCCAGGTGCGATGAGCTGTGCCAGTCTGGCTGCTGGGCCAGCTCCGGAAGCACTGCAGCCCCAAGCCGATGCCTGGTTCCTGTTGCCGCAGCCAGCTCCGAGCCTTTCATGCTTGATCGCTGCCCACCACCCTAACCCTGCAGCACGTGCTCTGGGCCCCTCCAGCCCACACGCCTGGAATCGCTCCCTCCTTCCTCGCTGGGACAGAGGAGGCTGGACCTGCCCAGGGAGTCTAAATGCCTCAAACCTTCCCTGCCTGTTAACCGCCGCTTTGGCAAGTCCTTTCTGTGCAGCTAGACTAAGGTTTTGTAGGAAGCCCGCTAGGACAGAAGTGACTGTCATCCCCTCCTCCCATCTCAAACTCCAGATGGGACACCAGAGACCATGCCCACTAAACCAGCGTGACAGAGACTTCCCTTATCACCATGGACACCAACTCAAATTGAGAGCTGTGGTGAAAAGCAATGTTCCCAGTTCCTTCTTTCGCTCTCCTTTGCCAACTCAATTTCATTTATCTCAGTTATTTCTACCCAGGGGTATCGTTTGCCAGCCCAACACAAAGGGCCCAATTCAGCTTTGAGACCTGGGCTCAGCCAGCAGCAGAAGTCCCCAGAGAGCGGAGCAGTGTTACGTACTGCCATTGCCACTGAACAGCCTCTGTAGAAGGAACTTGCCAAACATCACTGAAACCAAAACAAGGCTGGAACATCTCCTGACCACCAGGTCACAGCTTCATTTCTGCCCTGCAGGAACAGCAGACAGCTTGCACCTACCAGCAGGACAGGGGATGTGAGAGCAGAGCGCAGTATTTCTCCAGGAGCAAGCAGCAGCACAGAAATGGTGAAGACTGAAGGAAATGCTACATCCATGCAGGATGGCCGAGGGACATGTGCCCAGGTGTCCAACAGCCCCTGGCAGCATGGTACGAGAGCAGGATGGGTGGCACTGTGCACACACCTAGGACCCACTCCCCTTGCATTTCAACTGCAGGGGAACTAGACAGCCCACCAGCGTCACAGCTCTGCTCCAGATTGGAGGAAGCAACAGGAGAGCATATTTCAAAGGCATTCCACTCTCCACATTGTATGTGAGCTGGGCTGTGACTGTGATAAGGCAAACACTCACAATAGTACACAGGAATTCAGTCCTCAGGGCCGGTGACTCAGACTCAGCCCGAGTGGCTGAAGTTCCTCCTAGAGCCCTTTGCTAAAGCTCCCATTTTAAGGGGCATGTTCTATTAATAAGAACTACTTAAAAATAAGCCCCAGCCTCTCCTCCTCTCCTGCCCTGAACAGCCTTTCTTGGGCAGAGAGACTTTTCTAAGCCAATAAATTCAGCCACACAAGTCCCAGCTACCTGCAAGAACCTGAGCAAAGCCAGATCCTTCCTCGCTCCACAAAAAGGTGGCTCCAACTGGCAGGCCAAGCTCTCACCGGGCTGTTTAAGTGCTCGACGCCAGCCGCCCTGCCTGCTGTGGCTGGGAAGGGGATGATGGATGCTCGTGCCTGTCCTGGATGGGAGAAGCAGGCACCTGCTCTCCGGCAGGCTGAATTCCTTCCCCGCAGCCCAGCGCATTAGTTTCAACCTAGTTTTACCCTCTAATCTGTGCTGGATTAGACTTGCTACCTTGATGCACGAGGCTGAACAATGTGATCGCCATTCCCCAGGAAGAGGGGAACAGCCAAGAGGAGATCCCAGAGGATCATTTCAGGCTGGAAGAGAGAATTCAATACTAGGACTCAGCTGTCCTTCGGCAGCACGTGTACACTCAGGATGTTGCCTGCCAAAGACCCTTATCCCAGTGAGAGCTCCAGGGGAGAAACCAGCCAGGAAAACAGGGCTGGGAGGGACCTAAGTGTTAGGATGAGACAATGAGATTAAGCCTGATCAGAATTTGGCCCGATAGGTTTTATTAGGAGCACTTTACTGGTTTGCAGCCCTGAGGCTCTTCAGGGCTTGGGAAACCCCCTCCCTGGCTCCAGCCACAGTATCAGCCCAGGTTTACATATCAGCTGTATCGGAAGGAGGTGTGAGCCACTTTGCTGCATGCCCACTCACAGCAAACTCCCCCACCACCGCCGCGCAGAGCGAGCAAAGCACAGCAGCATGAGGTTTGCTGCCCAGAGCCGCTACAGCGCAACAGCTGCTCAGGATCCATGGGCAGCCGCTACCCGTGCTATCTGCAGCTTGACTTCTAGCTACTCAAATCCCTTCTCCTAGCACTGAGCCAACACACAGGGCAGCAAGGACACGAACAAGCAGCTCCCACCTCTGTCAGCGGGAAGTTATGTAGCTTGTTTCATTTTTGCCATCCAAACCTCACCCAGAGAAAAAGCTTGCCAGAAGCGATGGCTACTTAGGTGAGAGAGAGGAGCCTGTCCCCTGCGTGGAAGAAGAGCCCCCAGCTGTGGGGCGCAGCAGTGGCACACCAGCAGTGTCCTGGGAAGCAGAGCTTCCCAGACTCAGTCCTACAGCTCCTACCAGCTGAAGGATCACATATCCACCCTGTGCCCAAGTGATGCTGGAGGACTACTCTGAAGCAGCAGAAACTGCAGCAACTCACTGCAAACACCACACTCCCTTCCTCCCCAACCCAAGGGTCAACACCACCTTGGCTATGGGTATGCGTTAGACCCACCTACACGCCTCCTTGGCACAGGGCATGTCGTGCCTGCCTTCCAACAGCAGGTTTCAAAGGCTCCTTTTTAGCCAAGTGCTCTTACTCTACACCTTATGCCGCAGCACCTCTTTTTCCACAGCACCTCCTGGTTTCTAATCACGTAATTCTCTCTCCAGTGACCTACATAAATTTCACCTCCGCTGTCTCACCCCTGCCTGGAGGAACACACTAGCACTTTTCACTGCCCCGTTAATGTAAGGGCAAGGCAAGCCCACCATCTCCTCCGGGTTCCCATCTTGTGCAGCTCTTTGATTTCTCTACCTGTAACACCAAGGGGCCACTGGCTATATCAGCAAGTGACCACCAAACCCACCTAGAAAAGACCCTAGAAATCCCATCGTTCATTGTTTCAAGGTTAAAACCTTCTTTTCACCCTCAGAACCGCTCTTGACCGGGAGGGATGCCAACGGAGCTGCCCCTGCAGGCCATGCCAAGCAAGGGACAGGGCAGGCCCGAAGCTTCGGGGAGAGGACCTTGCCTGACCCCGGCATGAAGGGCACGCAGCCCAGCATACTTTGTGCTAATCCAGGAGCTGCCATTCCCCCTGCCCAAGGCTTGTGAGACATCCAACCGTCCTGGGCTCCCCATTCACCCGCTACAATTAAAAACCAGAAAGGCTCGAGTCAGCTCTTCTGAGCAGCAGAAACTGCTCACTCCTGGGAGAAGAGATTGAAGCACTCGATACAGCAGAGGGGAGGTTGAAGCCCTCCGGGAGAACAATAGCTCTTATTCTTGCTGGAGCACGTTCTCAAAGGGACTTTCATGGCAGCCGGCCACTGAGCATCCACCGGCACATGGCGGCCCTCCCGGACCTGCCCGGGCTGCGGGGCGGTGGAGGGGGAAGAGCCGCCTGCGAGGGCAACACCGCGGGCGGAGGGGATGGAGAACAAACCCCCCTGCAGAGCCACCCCCTGCCTCCTCGAGCCGGATTTCCCTCTTGGGGGTGGGGGGGACAGGCAAAGGGGGGCGCGGCTCCACCTGCCCCTGCCTTCTCCCT
>NW_008796111.1:2275515-2289164 GCF_000699145.1 Aptenodytes forsteri | reverse complement strand
GGGAGCCGCTCCGGAGCCACCCCGGGGCAGGTGCCACCCCCTCCCCCCCGCACCGCCGTCTCGGGGCTCCCCGCTCGGGTACCGAGCACTGATTCCGGTGGCAGGTTTGCAAGGTGCCGTTTGGGAGCAACTCCGTGGCGTGATAAAGCACAACCGCTTGCAGGTCGATGCTGGATGAGCCCTGGAGCACGAGCAGCAGAAAAAGGCACCTACTGCAGGACAGACATGACCAAGCTGATGCGTGTCCTGGCCAGGATTTAATGTGGGCGGTTGCACTCAGCCCTCTCACTCCCCCTGCAATTGCAGCTAGACGCCTTTTTTTAAAGACTTCAAGTGGTTTTTAGTAGGAATTGTCAGACAGTTGCCCCATGCCACCCCAGAGCCAGCCGCATTTCAACCCCAGGTGCAGCTACCCTTGCTCTTTGAGAAAGCAGAAAGCGCAGGTACAGCGTGTGCCCCTCCTGTTGCCATGCACTCAGGCGGATGGGCAGCTCTGTATTATATTAAGAATTTTTAATGGATACAGCTCTAGGCAGGTGTCACCAGCTAAAAAAACAGAGTTCCAGGGAGAGCAGGAGGGAGGATGAACGATATCTTCAGCAGCAGGCACAAGGCAGAGGCTTGACATTTCTGTAACAGCAGCAAATTTGTGTGTTGATTGGAGACGTATAACTGTCTTCTCAGGGACATGGTAAGTGGCTGTGGCTCCCTGCCTCTCGGCCAAGCCGAATCATGCTGTGCTCTCACTGCTACACGGTTTTGCTTTTGCAGAGCTGTACTTGGGCAGTGAGAGGGGAGCCCCTGCCATTACATTCCTGCAGTGCTGCAGCTCTGGCACCCCACTCCTTGGGCAGCTTTTGTGCAGAATTAGGAGGAAGATGGGCTTGTTCACAGTAGGAAAATCCTGTGTCCCTTCCAGACCACTGGACCCATCGGAGACGACGCTGGGGGGATCCGATGTCTATGGCAGCAGTTTTACATATAGCATTACAAAAGACTTGAGTAAACCTGATTTCCAGCACTGTGAGCAGAAGAACACAGGTAAAACAGGTTAAAAAGTGAAGTGGACTCCAGCCTGGGGACTCGTTTCTGGTCTTACGGGAATGACTTCAGCTGCTACCTGGAGTCCCGGCACAGCCAGCGCAGGGTGGGCTGAACAAGGACCTGGCTCTGCTGCCTGCGTGGCCCCACAGACCAGCCCGCACGGGAGCATGGGGTGAACGCACATGCCTTTCCTTTAAAGGCGATACAGCCGCCGACCTCTGCCACCCAGTGGGAGTGACACTGGCAGGAGCTGGCCGTGTCCAGCTGCTCCCAGTTCAGCCCGCACTGGCTGCACAGCCTGGTGCCACCAGCCAGCTCCTCTCCAGTGGGGAGGGTGCGTGGGTGCTGATGCGGGGCTGTGGGTGATGCAGCTGCAAGTGTCAGCTCTCCCACCTCCCCGCCCCGCGCACTGCTATGCCACCCAGCCCCTGGGACTGCCGGCAATTGGGCTGGTTTATAGCCAGACCTGGTGACATCCAGTGAGCCAAGCAGAGCTGGGACAGGACACAAAGACCAGAGCTGTGGGCAGTGGCAACCTTGTGCTACCCTGGAGCAGGGGAACAGCAAGAGCAGAGCT
Organism: Aptenodytes forsteri; assembly: GCF_000699145.1. Classification (NCBI taxonomy): domain Eukaryota; kingdom Metazoa; phylum Chordata; class Aves; order Sphenisciformes; family Spheniscidae; genus Aptenodytes; species Aptenodytes forsteri. Next base: position 2,287,543 of record NW_008796111.1, on the reverse strand, counting down.
GCTCTTACCCTGCAGCAGGCAGAGGATGCCCCACCTGCCTGCTGGGAGCTGGTTAAGGGTCCAGCTTTGCCTGTGCTTGGTCCCAGTTTAGTCCTCCCTGCTGCAAGCTCCCTTCCCCTGGGAAGCAGGCAAGCTGCGTGCCCTCCGGTGAGCAGCTCTCTGCCTGGCTTCACCATGATTCATCTCTGCACCTCTGCGACCACAGCACATGAGCATCGCACTCAGGGTGCAATGTGCAGCAGGACCAGCTTCCAGCATGCATGCAACAGCCTCTCTCATCTCCTGGGGCAGGAGGGACTGGCGAGCGTTACAGCTTTGGTACTTTACGTACTTGATAAGCTGTCCCTCCCCGGTGGTGACAGTTCTTCGTTCACTCTATGGTGAGAGACCAACCCAGTGATGGCTCCGTCTCCTGCACAGAAATGTCGGTGGACCCTGGTAGCTGGTTGTCCCCCCACTCCGAGGACAGAGCTGGGTGGCTGAAGACATGATGCCGCAGAGCGCTCAGGACACTGAGCCTGAACTGATGCAGATAAGGACCTGGGGCGTGATATTTTATGGAGGGCAGTATGAAGAGCAGCGGGAGGGATCGATGCTGGTGAACGCAGGGTGTCCTTCGCTCTGCTGGTCCCTGTGCAGGGGGGCACAGAGGTAACGGGGTGGTGGCCAGAGACCTGTCACTGCCACTTTGAGCAGCCCTCGGGAAGGCTCCGCAAAATGTCCTCAAGGTTCTGCTTGTCAGCCCGGATCTCAGCCAAGTCGCTCTCGAACGCCTGGATCTTCTCCTGCTGCCGCGCTGCCTCCTGCCGCAGCAGGCTGAGCTGGCCAGCCAGGGCACCCGGTGCAGCCAGGCGCCGCCACAGCCGCTCCAGCTGCAGCCGCCCGGCATTCAGCACCGCATCCACCTGCGTGGCCTGCTCCAGGTTGCCTGGGCAAGGGGAGAGGACATGGATCAGAGGCAGAGAGTCAGGCAGGAGAGGCTCTGACATGCTCCAGGGGCTCAGACCCTCAGCACCAGGCAAAATGGAGGGAGTGGGTGCAGTGGAGCACGGAGGCATTGCGATCGCTTCCCAGCGATCACAGATAAGCAAATAGGACTGTGGCTCCAGGGAGGGCCTTGGAACGTCTCTCTCTTACAGATGGGTGATGATTTCCACCCCTTTGCAAAACTCAGACGCAGGAGTCCTGGAGTGCTCAGAAATGTACCCAGATGATAAAAGCAGGAGGAGCTGGAGCAAAACCAACTAGCAAGAAGGAGCAAACCCAGCCCAGCACCTCCCTCAGCTCCAAAGGGACTGAGCCCTTGACCCAGCCCAGCTCCTGGAGACGCCAAGGGAGATCAGTGTCCCCACAGCAGGCATGAGCATGCACATTCAGCAAGCCCCAATTCATTCTGCACGAGGGCTTTCCTCGAAACATGAGCCCTCAAGAAGCTTTGCTAAGACCCTGAGCAATCTCAGCTGAAGGGCACCCAGCTCAGCCCGGATGGCCAACAAGCAGGAGACTCAGCACCCGCGAGCAGGAGAGCCCCAGACCCCGACAGCCTGGCCATTCCCCGGGAGCCTGCACCCCACTCCGGCCTGGGTCTCACCTAGGCTGCTCAGCAGGTCGTTCAGGGTCTCGATGTCTGAGATGAGCGAGCCCCGGGCTTCCTGGAGACTTTTTGCCATCTCACTCACCTCTGTCCCCACCTTCCAACACAGACAGACACCCAAATCAGGGACATCATTGACCCATGGCTGGACAGGAGAGGGGAGGGGATCCCAGGAACAGCCCCAGGGGATTCCCTGTACAGCAGAGCCCAAAAGCTCGGTTGCTCCCTATGCTCTGGGCTGTGGGCAAAGTCCATTCCAGGCTCTGGAGTACACAAACTGCCTGAGGGGACCCGACTCACCTGGTGTGCTTCCTCCAGGTCCTCCCTGAGCTTCTCAGCCACATGCTGCTGCCGGGAGAGCTCCCGCCGGGTATCATTGGCACGCGTGGCAAGCTGGCTGGTGTGCTTGCGGGCCTGCTTGCTCTCCTGCAGCAAAGCCTGTGCCTTCTGCGAAAGAATAGAGATGGGGACAGTCACCTGGGGATGTGCAGGGGGACCAGGACTCCCAGGCTGGGGCCCTGGTTGGATGCACCCCACCAGTCTGCTTGCAGACAAGGGTGGGCTGTGCTGGAGGGGCAGCAGAAGCTGTATTTGGGAGCTCTGTGGCCCTGCCTGCAACAGGCTGGGCTCTGCCTGTGATGGCTGCCAGCCTGGCTGTGCCCCGCAGCGCAGCACGAGCTCCCTGCACCCCACATCCCTCCGCTCGGACCTTGGCACTCTCCCCAGAGACTTGCTCAGCCTCCCCAGCCATCCTCCGGGCTGTGGTGGAGATGGACAAGGAGTTTCCCAGTGTCTTCTCTGCCTGTTTAATCTTCCTCTGGGCCTCCACCATCGCCCTGTCCCGCACAAGTGTCATCCTCCTGCTCAGGGCAGCCTGGCCCTTCCGATGCCCCAGCACCTTCCTCATGCCTGCGGGGACAACCCGGCTGTCACCGAACTGGCTCTTTCTCCCCTTGGCATCCAGAGCCAGCGTGGTGAGAGACGAGCTGTGGCCGGAGATGCTCTGGCTGGTGCCTTTTACCTTCCAAGCTGGCCAGGAGGGACTCTGCATCAGAGAGCACAGCTTTTCCATGCGAGACGGCTGAGGTGGCCGTGCTGTGGGCAGAGCCAGCCCGGTCCCGCAGCTGGGGAGAGGAGAGCAGGAGTGAGGCTGGGGAGGGGGCAAAGAGCTGCACCCAGCTGGGAAATGTGGGACCCAGCCCGCTCCCACTTGGCAGGCGAGCTCCTTGGGAGATCTGGGAGCCTGAGGGGAGATGTCTCCCAAAGCATTTGCTCCCAACCTCCTGGCTGCAGGCATGGTCCCTCCAGTTGCTGGAGCAGAGGGGCTGGGACTCACCCACCCCCCTGTGCCCTGGGTGGGAGGCAGGATAGGGATGCACCCAGCATGCCCACAGCTCTGGCTAGAACAGGGGGCCCCCATCACTTATTTTGCAGGGACACCACATGCAAGCCAGCAGCAATTACCTGCTCGAAGCCACGAGTCCTCTGCAGCTCCTGGCGTAATCTGGCTGCCAGAGCACGGGACGCCTCGATGGCCTGCAGAGCTGATGACTCCTGCACCTCCGCTGCCTGCTCCAGCGCCGCCAGGTCCTGTGCCAGGGCTCCAGCCTGTGCCGGCAGTGCCTGCTGAGGGGTCAGGGATGCCAAAGGCTCCATGAGAGCATCTCCCAGTCCGGGAGGCAGCGCTGCCCAGTGGATAAAGCTAGGGGTAGGGATGCAAACAGGAGCCTTAGCTTGGACACTGCTCACCTGCCCCAGTGCAGCCACCTGCAGAAGTTTCTCGGCCATGTCTGTGTTTGCCTGCTGCACAGCAGCGAAAGCTCTCCTGGCCTCCACTGCCACCTCCGCCACGCCAGCGCCCAGCTCCTCCTGTGCCCGCTGGATTTCTTCATACCTACGTGGACAGGACACTGCTGTCACCCGGGGCCCTCCGGTCCCTCAAAAGATGGAGATGACAGCTTGAGACCTGGCCCCGGACACAGATGTAGGGGGAAATGCTGGGTGAAAGGGCGTGAAACACCCACAGCACGGAGTACCCTGGGTCTCCACTTTGCAACACTGTGGTGCAATGAGTTTGACGGGACTCAGTCATGTCCCTGTGGGGCAGGTGCCAAACCACCATGACTGAATCCTGTAACAGGGACCTGGCCAGAGGCAAGGTGCTGCAGTGCCCTGCCAGCCCCCCCCTTGCTGCCAGCCCCCCATTTCTGCCAGTCCCTCACCCGGCCTCCAGCTCACGCTGCACCTCCTGCGTCGCATTCCCCTCCAGCAGGCTCCGCAGGAGCTCGGAGCTGGTGTTGGAGGCACGCAGCGCTCTCCTGACCACCGCCTCCACCTGCGCCATGGCATCCTTGTGGCTGCAGGGACAAAGGCACCCAGAGAGCTAATATTAGGATCGGCCTCCTGGGAAAGGAGCGGCCATCCCACACACCCAGCCGGGCAGGCAGCCTCCTCTGCCTGTGCATGCCAGGATCAGACAGGGTCAGGCTCACATGGACCCTCTGCAATGGGGACCGCGAAGCCCAGGCTCAGGGCTCCCATGTCTCCATCCATCACTGCCAGCCATGAGCAGAGAGCCGGGAAGGGAAGGAGGGTCCCAGCACAGCGGCTGTCCTGGCTGATACAGCCCGTGGTGCGGGACTTGCAGGTGTACCTCTCGGCCAGCTCCTGCGCCTCCAGCACCCAGCGGCTCCAGTTTGTGGGCTGCCGAGGGATTTCCTGGGGAATCTCCTTGAAATGCAAACAGCAGCAGTGAGACCCCAGTGGGGAGCAGGGAACCCCGGACCCTACCAGCCCAACACCAATGAGAACCTCCCAAAGGGCTGGAGGAGGTTTGCAAACAGGAGCGAGCAAGGGAAATAGCTCCTCTTGACTCAGCTGCAAGGAGGGCTATACCCACGCGGACCCTGGGCTTTCCCACTCACCCGCGGTGCTGGTCACATCCCACCCCACCAGTCCTGCACATCCCACTGCCCTCTAGGATGGCCACCAGACCGCCCAGGAGCCCGGGGCTGGTGGGAGCCCGCACCATGGTAGCCAGGGTGTCTGCAGCGTGCAGAATCTCCCGCTGCGCCGACTGCAGCACGGCCCCGATCTCTGACAGCAGGATGCAGGTCTTGGGGGGTCCGTGGCCGGAGCAGCCGGTGGCCTGGCTGGTGTTGCTGAGACGGCCCTGTGCGGTGCCCAGCGCCCCTGCCAGCCGTCTCACCTGCGCTGAGAGGGCAGCCCGGGCACCTGTGGGCAGCACAAGCAGCTGCTCGTTGCCCACAGAGGTGCTCGGGGCTCCCCACTTGCCTGTGGGGCTGCCCCATGGCTGAGCACCCCCTCTTCTGCCTGCTAATGAAAGGGAAAGAGTCCCTCCCGGGTGCTCAGGAGTGACCCAGGGATGCAGCACCCAAAGGGCACCCCGTGTGCCGATGCTCAGCCCCCAGTAATGCCCATCACCAGCTGCTCCAAAACCTCATGGGTGCAAGTATCCCTACGGTGCTCTGTCCTGCACAAAAAGGCATGGGCCCCCCCAGCTGTCCTCCCCCTCTCGGTCACCCCATCGCCCGTGCTGAGCCCAGCACTGACCTGGGACCTCCTTGCACCCAACCCAGCATGTCACACCACCCTGCGGGAGCAGAGAGTCCCCGGAAGGGTGATGTGGGGCTCCCCCCTAGGTGGAGGGAAGGGGTGTCCCCCATACCTTGCAGGAGGTAAGGGCTGGGCAGTCCGTCTCCCCGGGGCACATCTCCCAGCATGGGGGACTGGTCTGGGCGGGCGTCGCAGCCTGGTTTTTGCAGCCATTCCTCCATCTCCTGCAGCCTGGCCTTCAGCCGGTCGGCCTGCGGGCGAGAAGTGGGGGGGACATGGGGGACGGTGAGGCAGTGCGGGGGCCGGGGCACTGCACCCGCCTCAGCAGGGCACGGGCTGTACCTCGTCCTTCACCAGCCCATAGCAGGCAGGACACTGCTGGCAGCGGGAGCTCAGCGGGTCGGGGAAGAAGTTGGCCTGGCACCGGTCGCACTTGTAGCCCATGAAGCCGGGGCGGCAGAGGCAGGTGCTGTTCTCATGGCACTGTGGGGTGATGGAGCCCAGCGGGGAGCAGTTGCAGGCTGCAACGGTGGCAGAAAGGTGTCACACTGTGGCTGCCAGCCCCGGTTAGGGACTGAGGCGCGGTCCCCATCCCCGTTACCTCGGCAGCCCCTGGCTGAGAAGCCGAAGAAGCCGTGGTGGCATTGGTCGCATTGCTTCCCCGCAACGCCCGGCTGGCAGGAGCACTGCCCCGTCAGCGCGTGGCACTCGCTCTCCCGTGACCCTGTCGAGTGGCACTCACAGCTGGCACCGAGAGGTGGAAAGTGATGAGCAAGCAATGGTTGCAAAGAGCAGAGACCAGAGCCGGGGACGCAGAGCAACCGCAGTCCCCTCGCAGCCCCACGCCGTGCCCTACATACCTCTTGCACCCCACGGCGGGCTGCAGGCCGTAGTAGCCGGGCTGGCAGAGCCCACAGGCTCTGCCCGTCACGTGTGGGAGGCAGTGGCACTGGCCTGTGCCGGGATCGCAGCCCTCCAGCCCTGGGGCTGAGCCGTCGGGGTTGCAATCACAAGCTATGGGAGACAAAATACTGCTTACACCCCAGCACAGGGCTGGTGGATGGGGCAGCGGGAATGGGGAGCCGGGGCTGAGCCCCTCACAACGTGGAGGGCCACGTCCTCCCCATCAAACAGGGCTCCAAGAGTCTGAACCCCTGCAGACCGGGGTATCTCCAGGGAAGGACGGCAGCAGAGAGAGGGGGCAGAGGCCATTCCTGAGCATTTGAGGCCAACCCGGACCATCCATCAGCCCTTAAACCCGCTGGGCATCCCCCTTCCACCCTCTGCCTCCAGTGCTGGGATGATTTTGGCTGTGGTGGGACCCACGGGAGCAGGGCCAGCCCTTGGGGCTGTACGTACGTGCACACTTCCCAGCGGGGTCGGGAGCCAGCGCATCCCCATAGAAGCCCGGCCGACACCTCTCACAGTGCTCGCCCGTCGTGTTGTACAGGCAGCGCAGGCACCGGCCGGACACAGGGTCGCAGTTCCCCACGGCGTTGAGATCCACGTTCTTGTGACACTGGCAGGGGATGCAGGGATGCACGGGGCCCCTCTGCCCCAGGGGGTCCCCAAAAAACCCATCATCGCAGAGCTCACAGCGTTTTCCTGGGGAAGACGAAAAGGTGGGGAGGGTCCGGCTGTGCCAGCGTTGCCTGCGGCTCCCTCGCCTGCCCACCCCCAGCCTCACCTCTCTGCCCTGGGGGGCAGTGGGTGCAGACCACCTCCCCGCTGCCAGGCACCTCGGTGCAGGGCGAGTGGCCGGGGCAGGGGCACGGCTTGCAGTCATCAAAGCGCCCTATGAAGGGGTTGCCATAAAACCCAGGGCTGCAGCGCTCGCAGGAGGGACCTTCTGTATTGTGCAAGCACTGGCAGTGCCCTGCAAGGAGGAAAACGGAGCTGAGGGTCTGCAAAAACCCAGCCCCAAATAACAGCAGGGACCACGGGAGGGATAGAGAGCCAAGTGCTGAGCGTGGCACACTGTGGGTGCCGAGAGGGATGCGCAGCTCCAGCCAAGGGATCACTCTGGGATTGCACATCCCCAACCAGGACTCAGAACACTTTCCCTCCCTGCCCCGTCCTTGCTCAAGGGAGAAGGTTTTGGAGATGACGCCGGGGCCTCAGTGCCAGCCCCGCGCTCCCCCGCGGCACGGGGATGAGGCGGCGCTGGCGCATGCAGGCAGCACCGTCAATATGCACGGAGTCTGTCAGCGCCTGCGATAATCGACAACACATTTCTCAGCGACGAGGCGCGTTGTTTCCAGCCTGTCATGGAAAACACAAGCAGCCAGCCGGCACCCAGTGGGGAGTGAGCGTCTCCTCGTGAGCCGAGCCGGTGAGTCACGGCCTTCCGAAATCAGCTGGGAGGAGGAGGAGGAGGAGGAGGAAGGATGCTCAAGGAACCCCCCCACCTCCAGGCAGATGCTCTGCTTGACTGGAGAGAGAGAAGGAGCCAGGGGGAGGATTTTGCCCCATGATTTGTGGGATGGGGTCATACCAGGCGGCTTGCGCAGGAAGGAACAGGCATTTTTCCATTTTCCCCACATCCAGGCGGAGCCGGACGATGGAAAAGAAAGGAAAAGCAAGTGGCGGGAAGGAGTGGAAAAATAAACGAAAGGAAGCATGCGGGCTGGCTCGGGCTGGCAGCGCCTGGGCCAGGACATCAAAAGCCTGGCCCCGTCCCTGGGGATTGTGCGGTTGGCGGCGCCAGCTCCGGCTCTGCGAGACGAAGGGCGAGTTTGCAGAGTTCCTGCCGCGTTTCCACTGGCAGGGCAGGGGCACTTGCTGAGCACAACGCCTCTTCCAGCCCGGCCATACACTACTGTCGCTCCTGACCGAGGGGAGCCAGCCAGCGAGGAGCCCCAGGGACTCTGTCCGGGTACCAAATGCATCATCTTATTTCCAAGCTCTTTTCAGCGCCGATCAGAGCTGCCGCTTTCTGCAGGGGTGGATGAGGAGCAAGGCAGCATCTCACGAGCCCCTCACGGCTCTGATCTGCCTTTCCCTGAGGCTGACAGCAGCAAGGCTGGTGCTGGATTCACACAACCATCTCAAGCTCCAGGGCAGTGGTTTGCAATCCTGCCTCCTTTCCCCAGCCAAAGCCATCCAGACACTTTGCCTGGCAGGAGAGGAGAGAGCCAGCACCCCACGAACCACCCCAGACACAGCCATGCTGCCCTGAAAACTTTGCTTTTGCTTTTTCCTCCCTTCAAGCCACAGTCCCTGCTGCGGTCACACACCTCTGAGCTGGATCTGGAGGCAGAGCAGGGCTTGGGCTGGCAGCACGACAGCCGGCCCCCTCTGGTGCCTTCCCACACGCCTGGTACCGCTGTATTTTCCTGCTCTTTTACTTGTTTCTCTGCTCAGGTTCACCCCCAGTTTGCAGGCGCCAGGGCTGCGCCCAGTCCTGCTCCGCTCCTCAGGCAGCGATGCTGCCTGCGAGACCCATCCTGACAAAACCCTCTGCCTCGCTCCTGGCCCTGATCCCTGCCTCCCCTGCCCCACTGAGGACCAGCACCTTTCCTTTCTCCTCCTTTAAGATCATAAAGTACCATGAAAGATGCCCCTCTTATAAATTACCACCGTTATTGCAGTTTGCTAATTATCTCTGTCTCTGCGGTTATGAACCCAGTCCCTATAACCAGCCAAGCAATTCAGCTTGCAAGTTTGGGGTACCGCAACCTCACGGATGGTTTCCAGCATCGCTCAGAAACAAGCAAAGACATGAAATTTGTCACCCGTGCACGCAGCGATGGGCTGAGTGGAGGGGCCGGAGGGTGCGCACCTGTGAGGGGGTGGCAGTCTCCGTGCTGGTTGCAGGCGCAGGGCACGCAGCTGATGAAGGGGCTGCCGAAGGGGATCTCCCGCTTGAAGCCGGGCGCGCAGGACTGGCAGAACTGCCCGGCGTAGCCTAGAGGACACGTGCACTCCTCCACCCAGCCTGCCTGCGCCCCTGGCCCAGGGCGAGCGGACGTGAGCTGGACCTCGCTGAGGGACAGCCTGCCTGCGAGAGGAGAGAGCAGCGTGAGAATGGGATGGCACGTCCCCCGGCCCTGCTCTCTCCACCCTGCCTGGAAATGCTCCAGACAGGCGTAAAAGACCCCAAAATACCTCCTAGAGAGCCCAGGGGTGTTCACAGAGAGGAGCAAGCCCCTGCACCAACACACCCTCTGCAATGCCTCTTGTCCCTGAGAGCCTGATGCTGCTTCGATGTCCCCAGCCCCATCCCAGCTTGGTCCCCATGGGGATGTTGCATGGAGCCACCCACCTTGCACAGGGCCACGGCTCACGCGGAGGCGGAGGCCAGTCAGGTTGGAGAGCAGGCGCTGGAAGCTGAAGGCTGACAGCGAAGGCTCCGCACCCTCCTCTGCCTCGTGCAGCCTGTTGGAGAAGGAGCGTGGGAGGAAGGACAGGGCCAGCCTGACAGCCACACGCCGCAGCACAGCTCAGCTCCCCGACTGGGACCCGGGCGCAGCAGTGGGGGCACAGTTAAATCCCCGAGGGGGGGCAGGGAGCGGGGCTGAACCCCACAGCACAGGGCAGCCCAGGCAAGATCAGACACGCTGTGTCCCAACGCCCAGCTGAGGTTCCCCAAAATGCCGTGACGGGTACCTGAAGGTGACAGCCTGCTTTCCATGCTGGGGCTGGCTCTCGCTGCTGGACATGGTGATCTCCATCCCCTCGCCCTCCAGCACCAGCTGGACCCGGAGCAGGGGCACCCCGGTCTCCATCCCCGTCCCGTTCCCCTCTGCTCCCAGCAGCAGAGACAGGAGCTGCCCATAACTGAGACGCTGGTTCTGCAGAAACTTCTCTGCAAGGAGAAAGAGAAGGAAAGTCTGTAGGACATGGATGCACCAACTCTGCTGGGGATCCCAGCACGGTCCTGTTCCCACCAGCATCACCAGGAGCCACGGTCACTCTCCTAGAGCAGGGCTAGCTCCAACCTGCCCTCCCAGGGTCCCGGTCTACCGCTCCAATCCCCCCCACTGCCTTGTGTTATTGAAACACGCTCAGCTCTGGGATGGAGCCCAGCGCCTCATGCGGTGGGATGTCCCACGGGAGCACCAGGGGGTCCCCATGGCAGAGCAGGACCCCAGGGATGCGGCACGCATGATACCTGGTGCAAGAAAATCCACCGGCTCCTCTCCGTCCCACTCGGTGACAATCTCTCCATCAACCCAATGCAGAGGCAGGTCCACGGTGCCCGGAGCTGTGGCAGCCCAGCCCTCCAGCCCTGCGTGATGGCACCACAGTGGTGCACAGGTGAAGAGAGCAGTGAGTCCCCGCCAGCCCAGCACCAGCCGGGTACTGCTTTCAGGGGCTCTGTCCCTCCTCCCGAGACTCTCCAGGGTCTTGTAAGGGGCCAGCACTTTGTAACACCCTGCTCCACTCGGGCTCTGCGCTCTCACGCACCAGAGAGTGGCCCTAGCCGTGCCCCCCCATCTGTTTATTTTCTTAGATTTGGAGGAAATTGTTATCTTTAAACTTTTGCCCCCCTGCCTGTGCTGCAGTTCCTGTGGGCTGGAAAGTACAGGAAGCCCAGGGAGAGACAGGGCGTAATTGCATTAAGTTGGTTTCCTTCGGAAATCAGTTAAACTCCCCCTCCGCTCCCCAGGGTTAGTTATTTCTTCCAGCCCTGGGCACCCACAGCACGAACACTTGGAAATCTCTCCCCGGCTATCGAGTGGGCTGCCCTCGATTATCAAATAATTCCAAATTTGGACCCTTTCACCCAGCACGGGAAACTTCCAGCTGATCCAGCTCAGCTGCAGACTGGGGAGTGCTTTGGGGAGCGGGGCTGTAGGAGGGCTGGTGGCTGCGCCCTGCCCCACGCTGCCTGGCCGCGCTGAGCCTCTTGCAACCCAGCCCAGGGCTCTGCCAAATCCGTCCCTAAAGGAGCAGCCCCAAATTGTCTGCATGAAGGGTGGAAAAAAGACACGGTCTGAAGCCTGGCTCTGTTTCAAGGCCATGGAAGACATGAGAGCAGTGCAGCAATTGGCAGCTTGGTTTAAAGGCAATCAGGATAAACCCGCGCCTGGCGTGTTCACCTCCATCTGCTTGCTGGCATGTGCACCTTGTCCGGGTACAGGCAAGGCAGAGAGCCGGGCTGCCCGTGACGGGTGCCTGTACCCTGCCGGGGTGCAGGTGGGGGTCCCAGTGAGCAGGGGCTGCAGCAGGGGCCGTGGTGTGCCCGCAGCGGGGGCTGCACGCATTGGGCTATGCGGCAGATGGCAGGGTTTCCCCAAACATCCCGCACACATCCAGCCCTGCCACGCACAGCCCTGGCTGCAGCTGGGCAAGAGCATCCCATCCCGCTCCCCCAGCCCCCATCTGCGCTGCCCCGTCCCAGCCAAGGATGGGGAGAGAAGGGAACAAGGAGGATAGTTCCCACCAGGCTCCATCCTTTTAGTTTTTATCTTTCTGAGCTGATTTTTAGTGCTCCTGCAGTCCCTGGTGTGGTGGGATGGCCATGCCTGGCCCCGCAGCCCTCCCTGAGCCATGCACAGCCCCAGGAGCAGGTCGGCATGGAGGGATGCCACGGGGAGCCAGCGAGAGCCCGTCCCCACGGAGCTGGGGGCAAAAGCAGAGGTTTAACAGCAAAATAGGGGTCAGCCAGAGAAATCACCCTCAGCCATCACCACCAGTCAACCCCAAAGGGGGATGCTCAGCCCCAGAGCAGGGTGCTCAGCCCCAGCTTTCCCAAACTGCTGGAGTTTTTTGGCTTGACTTGGCGCAGCTGTGCCCTCCGTTTCACCTGGGGCTGGGGGGTTGTGGTACCTTGGCTGAAGTCAGAGCGGACGTGGGTCACCTCGTAGCTGTCTGCCGCCGTGCAGGCAGTGGAGTGGCCGTAGCAGAAGCAGC